>NC_132785.1:48873917-49181328 GCF_048418805.1 Vulpes vulpes
CAAACATATATTTGGTCCCATATTAGACAATAGGAGGAAAAGAATAGGTTTCAGGGTAGGTACAGTGTTTTCTCAATAAGAAAACAATAAATATATTCAGTACTAAATGTAAAAGCAACATAACGGTCAAGAATCTATAACATATTCTAAAAACCTCAGCCCGTATTGCCCTTGCCATATGTCAAGGGCCCCTCCATTATATTCCAAAAGGAGACACCAGTTATTTTTGTACTAAAACAACTTCCTGTCACTCATATCCTGTTTGTTCTGTCTCAGTCACAGTGGAAGACAAAAGCCCGAGGCAACAGGATGAATGAAGCAGAAAGAGTTGCTGAGTAGAGAGGAGCCTGCCATTACATCTTCTCTGCCTCTTCATTCCCAGAATAAACACCCCTCTCTTGCTCAGGTGTGTGCACAGGCTCTCCTCCACGCATCACACCTCCCACCCTCCGCTACATCAGATTCTGCTACTATGGAATCCATTTCTCCTAAGATCAAAAGGACCAGTTATTGATCAACTCTCTGCTTCCTTAACAGGTACAAATGGTCCCCACCCTGGAACACTGGAGACGGTTATAAACTAAATTAAAATCACATGTGTGCTCTACCACCTGCCCTCCCAACACCACTGAGCAGGCCCACATACGAGTGGGACAGCAGCACGTGGACTGCAACTCAGTACATCTTCATTTTCTTTATTCTTTTTTTTCTTTCTCCCTTTGAAAAGTTATTTGCTGCCCTTTTTCTCCCTTCTTAAACAAAAAATAACAGTGAAGCCCTTTATAAGGCTTCCTTTTTTGGGCTTTGACCATGACCACAGTAAGAAATATGTTTATATCACAACCCAATACACATACATATACTGCATATGTACATTTTTAAAAATAGTATCTACCATTGGACTACCTGGCTGGCTCAGCTGGTAAAGCATGTGACTCTTGACCTTGGGGTCATGAGTTTGAACACTATGTTGGACACAGAGAGGTTACTTAATAACAAAAAACATTTTTAAAAAATAATACCTGTCATTATTAAGAGCAGTGTGCTTAATATTCCCTATTCAGTTTATATTTTTAAAATGTCTGGGACACATAATATTGAGCTAAAGAAACCTGACATACTGTAGGATTCCACTTATAACAAGGTCTAGAACAATCACAATTAATCTACAGTGACAGAGGTAAAAGCAATGGGGTACCAGCAGGGAAGGGAGTACAAGGCAGTCTGTTGGGGAGCTAGAAATGTTCTATGTACTAATTTGGGTGGTGGTTATGCAGGTGCACAAATGTGAAATCCACTGAGCCAAACAATTAGTGCTCCATGTAATAAAGAGGAATTAAAAAGTTCTACTTCAATAAAAAAGAATAAAAATTAAAAAGTAAGAAATGGGGATTGAAACCAATTAAATGCATTTAACCAACCAAAATAGCTTTAGCTACTTGGTGGTTCTACATAGTTTGAAAATAGCTCTAAATAACAAATTACATATATATGCATATATATGCAACCTCTCTATGCATGTTATTTCATATATACTTTAAAAACTGTCCTAGGGCAGCCCCAGTGGCGCAGCGGTTTAGCGCCGCCTGCAGCCCAGGGTGTGATCCTGGAGACCCGGGATTGAGTCCCACGTCAGGCTCCCTGCATGGAGCCTGCTTCTCCCTCTGTCTGTGTCTCTGTCTCTCATGAATAAATTTTAAAAATCTTAAAACAAAAAACAAAACAAAACAAAAAACAAAAAAACTTCCCTAGGTTTTAGAATTGAGAAATAGTGAGATATCATGCTGGCCAGGCACAGGTAGGCAGTGAGAGAAGAGAGGAAGGCACAATTCCTGTATGTCTTCATGGGGAAAAATATATATAGATTTCTAACCAATCAATCAATCAATATTAAACTCAAATAATATGGGCCTTCTCCTAAAGTGTCCACTGTGTTCATCCAATAAGTGTAGGAGGTTACTTTTCAAATTCTGGATTGCATTGCATATGTTATCTGCTTCAATAAACAAAACAGATTCAAACATTTTGCTTCAAGAAATTATGAGGCCCCTGAGCATCCAGAAACAAAAAAGCAAATCTCAATGCAAAATATGGTACACAGAAGTTCACACACAAAAAACACATACACAAGCCAAAACTCTTCCCAGCTTAGTAGGAGGTTACAATGGTGGCACTAAAATTAGCTTTAATAGGCAGGTGCTAAAAAGATACTGTGGTAACAGTCAAGTCTTGAAGAAAAACAATACTCTAAGTCCTAGCCAGGGAGGCAGATTTTATATTTTAGAACAGTCTTAAAGTAAAGGTCAATGCTGAATGCCAGTCTATTTATAATCGTATATAGATAAACTGTGTTTTCTATTACAGTGTTTAAGATGTGGGTGTGTAGGGTCTGTATTCACAAAGAAAAAGAATAGAATGGCAATTACAGAGCAAGAGTATAAATGGCCAGAGGAAAAAAAAAATATTTCTCTCATTTAAAAGAGAATCATTCATAGATGGACACAAGGAGATAAATACAAGGATATTCACTGTAGCATTGTTTGTAACAGAAGAAATTGGAAACAACAGAACAACTAAAATAAAATGCTTACACAGTGCAATGAAAGGAATGAACTAGATCTATATACCAGCATGGATGGATCTCAAACAGAAGGGTGAATTAAAACATAAAAGCGAGTACAAAATAGTATGTTAGCATGTATGTAACATTTTTAAACATATAAGACACAACCATATAGATCATCATGATAGGTACATTGATAAATTTATAATGATAAAATGGAAGTTATCCCAGAAAACTCATAATAATGGCTCTCAGCAGTTGAGGTTGCAGGGAAGGAAGGATGGTGTTTAAAAATAACTTCAACCACAACTAATGTTTTATTTCTTTAAAAAATATGGAAGCTAAAAAGACAGTAAGAGTAACAGCCTTGAATCTGGGTCATGGGAAGATGGACGGCTGTTTTGATCTTCTTCATGCTTTTTAGTAACTTTTATGTTTCTCCAAAGTATTAAAAATGAATATAACTTTTTTTCATTCAGAGTGATCCGGTAGCAATTTATAAAACTCGAGGCAACCCCTCTTTGGTTTAGTGGCAAGACTACCACAGACCATCCTCTTTGGAGGTATGTCTATTGACCTGGAAAGGGGGAGCATAAATATGAACATAGTTAAGTACCATGCTAACCTGGGAATCTTCAGGGTGCCTGGGTGGCTCAGTCCATTAACCACCTGGCTCTTGATCTGGCTCAGGTCATCATCTCAGGGTCGTGAGATCAAGCCCCGCGTCAGGCTCCTCACGCAGTGCAAAGTCTGCTTAAGAGCCTCTCCCTCTGCTCTTCCTACCCCACTCACCCCACGCACTCTCTTTCTCTTTCTAAATAAATAAATAAATAAATAAATAAATAAATAAATAAATAAATAAATAAGATTTATTCATTCATTCATTCATTTGTTTGTTTGTTTGTTTGCTTGCTTGTTTGAGGCAGGGGGCAAGAGCACAAGCCGGGAGGAAAGGTAAAAGGGAGAGGAAGAAGCAGACAACCCATTGAGCAGGCAGCCTGATATGGGGCTCAATCCAAGGACACAAGAATCATGATATGAGCCAAAGGCAGACGCTCAACCAACTGAGCCACCCAGGTGCCCCAATGAAACCTTAAACACACACACACACACACACACACACACACACACACACACACACGGGAACTTTACCTATGCATTTTGGTTATTTCTTCAATATTCATGATTTGGTATTAAATATTATGGAGGGGCAGGAACAATAGAATAATAAAAGAATAATTTGTAAGGTGCTTTCTGGAAAACAGACTAAAATTTGACTCAGATCAGTATTTTACCTCATCTCATATTCAGGTCAGAAAACACAGAGCAGTAACCACAACATCTTTTCGATGATTTACTACCATGTAATTGTTAATCATTTTAATAGATTCTATCCTGGACAAACTCAGGAAATGAGAAATATTTCAGTACCATTCTAAGAAGAGCAGAAGACTTAAAATGATATTACCTTGGCAAGTTCAGGCAGGTAACTATCTAAACCGGAACCAGAACCTTCAAATTTGCTTTGTTCATCATCTGAAATGGTAAAACAGACTACCTGAGTCACTTGTAATTGAATATATTTTATTTAAAGCAGGAAGTCAAAGCCCATTTCTCTTTTATACTCTTAAATGCAGTGGTTTTCAACTCTGGACACCCATTAAAAACACCTCAGAGCTTTTTTATAAAAATACTAATTTTATAAAAATACTATTTTATAAAAATACTAATTTTTATAAAAATACTATTAGTTTGAGAGTCAAACTAATAACTGATACAGCATGCACACTGTCTAGAAAGAACCGATATTAGTCATAAACTACATGGCCACATCCATCAGACCCACTAAAAGTGAGGCCTGCCCAGGTCCCACCAAATCAGAATCTCTGGTAGGACAAAAGAAAAGAGAATTTTTTAAAGGTTCCCTGTAACTTATAAGGTACAGCCGGGGTTGAGAATCATGGCTTGAGGAGGAGCTTGAAATAAAACATGAATTGTCAAGAACATAGCCAGGTTTTCCCCACCAATTTAATAAGGCTTCTGCCCATCTTTGTCTTGAAATTACTAAAAGATAAAATTAATGATAATAATAATAACTATAGTTAGTATTTTAAGTGCTGACTCTACATCAGGTGCTCAAGATATATAATCTTAATCTTCCCATCTACCAGCAAGTTCCATTTTATTCCTGTTTCACAGATAGGTAAACCAAGGCTCAGAATATGGACGCGGCTTGCACAAAGTCTCACAGCTGAAAAATGGTAATTCTGAGACTTGAACTCTTCCTTTCTGCCCTCAAAGCTGTAGTGCTTCCCATTACATGATTTACCAATAAAAATATTGGCAGGGTAGTAAATTCTAATGTGATAGAACTTCTGCTGACGAGCTCTCTGTAAGAGCTTACATCTGTCCCACTGATCACGTACCTATGCAATATGTCTACTTTCCATACAAAATTAAAGACACCAACAAAGTATTCATATACCTGGAGAAAGCTGGATCCACTTACCTTCATGAGAGTCTCCATTTCGCTTTTCTTGCATTGCAGCTTCAAAGTTGAGCTGGAGAATCTTGTTTAGAATTGTAATCCATTCTTCCATTTCTGCTTCACTGTCTGCTGCCAAAAGATAACTGCTTTTGTCTTGCATCTTGAGCTCAAAAGCAAAACGCCTGACTTTGTTGTTCTGGAAATGGAATAGGGGTAAAAGAGACATATTTTAAGAAAATTGGAATGGCTTTAAATTTTTTTCCCTTTATTATTTGCTGACAGGTGCTACCTCATTGGCATTTTGGGGCAAGCTATTTAAAATGCAAGCCCCTAAAAAAAAAAAATGCAAGCCCCTTCCCTGCAAACCCCCAACACTATCTACCTTCCCTGCTTATATTTTCTTCTTTGTTTTATACTACCATTTAACACATTATGTACTTTACATATCTATCTTGTTTGCTGTCTCCTCAAATGGTACAGAGCTCCTTACGGTAGAGATTGCTTTTGTCCAAGCTACATTTGTATTTCTAGAACACTGCCTGGCATACAATAAGCTCTTGAAAAAAATGTTTATAGAACAAATGAAATTTCACTGAAAATTTTCAACCTCTCCAGCTCTTTTTTTAATTTTAATGTAGTAGTGTGTAGTATCACGTTTTAAAAAGCAAACCATTATCTATCAATGGGTTTGACTTCCTTATCTGAATTTTCCCATCATTTGTGAGTGCCCAAAGGTATCTGGACACCATGTCTACAGCCTTCCCTCATGCCTCCAGTTTTTACACTTATGAAAGAATGTCCAGCTCCAAGTACAAGTACAGTAGCCACATGCAGTAAATGATGGAGGATGATAGTGCCCTAGATCAGGGTTTCTCATCCTCTGCACTACTGACATTTGGGGCCGATAATTCTTTGGTATGGGAGCCGTCCTGTGCACTGCAGGATGTTCAGTAGCATCCCTGGCCTTACCCACTAGATGCCAGGAGCATAACCCCAGCTGTGAAGATCAAAACACTGTCTCCAGATAGTAACAAACCTCACCCTGGTGAGCAAAATCACTCCCCCAAGAGACAACACTAGAACGAAGTTCAGCTCTAAGGACCATAGCACAAGATCCCTTGTATGCACAGACTGAGGACAACCTGTAGGGGGCAGAGAAGCCCTGGCCCACTAGATGCTAGCTGGTTAGCCGCAGTCCCCTGGGGCACCTCAGCATCAGTGGCAGGGACAGGTTGACCCTCCCCAAGGCAGCTGTGTTCTCTGAAGCAAGCTTCTCAGACACACACAGGATGGTGCCATGCTGGACAAGGCCACACAAACTACCATCCACAGACTGCCTGCTGCAGGCGCCTCATTCACATCAGGGCAAGAATCAGACAGGAGTCAAAAGGCTGGAGATGAAATATGTTTTCTGTCCCACTCACAACTGTGAAAATAACAAGTTAAAAGTGGGAGAGACATTAAACCTTGGTTCTACGTTGTTTCCTTTCTCAACCTCAGAAACCTGATCTGAAAATAAGTGTAATCAACTTCAACATTTGAAAATGATTTTAGGCCTTAAGATTCTACACTAGATTTCTTTCAAGTTCATTTAAAAATCCCAGTTGAGGGGATCCCTGGGTGGCTCAGTGGTTTAGCGCCTGCCTTCGGCCCAGAGTGCGATCCTGGAGTCCCAGGATCCAGTCCTGTGTCAGGCTCCCAGCATGGAGCCTGCTTCTCCCTCTGCCTGTGTCTCTGCCTCTCTTTCTCTCTCTCTATGTCTATCATGAATAAATAAATAAAATCTTAAAAAAAAAAAATCTCCATTGATGAACCCATAGCATTAATTACTTTTTTTTTAACTACAATGTCCAAAACAATTAAAAAAAAAAAAAAACACCACACACAACTGTTGGCACTCACTTAGCTTACAAATAGATATGGATAAAGACTAATTATTTTTGAAGCCTTTTTTATAATTAATTAAATGCTAAACACCATCAGTCACATCTACAAAAAGAATCTGAAGAAAGAGATTCCCTTGAAGTCAGAACCTAAGGTTACGAAGAGCAATACAAAGACTGATTGATAGGCCAGGATGCTGGATGCATATATCACCTATAAACTGTGCTGGAGACAGATGACAAAACTCTTAATATAGTTAGCTCTGCTTTCAACTTCTTTTTAAAAACTCAATGCCAGGGGACACCTGGGTGGCTCAGCAGTTGAGTGTCTGTCTTTGGCTCAGGGCATGATCCCGGAGTCCCGGGATTGAGTCCCACATCGGGTTTCCTGCACGGAGCCTGCTTCTCCCTCTGCCTGTGTCTCTGCCTCTCTCTCTCCCTCTCTCTATTTCTCTCTCTCTCTCTCTCATTCTGTGTTTCTTGTGAATAAATAAATAAAATCTTAAAAAAAAAAATGTGGGGCAGCCCAGGTGGCTCAGCGGTTTGGCGCCACCTCCGGCCCAGGGAGTGATCCTGGAGACCCAGGATTGAGTCCCACGTCAGGCTCCCTGCATGGAGCCTGCTTCTCCTTCTGCCTGTGTCTTTGCCCCTCTCTCTCTCTCTCTCTCTCTCTCTCTCTCTTTCTCTCTCTCTCTCTGTTGTAACTCTCATGAAGAAAAAAATAAAATCTAAAAAACAAAACAAAACAAAAAACAAAACAAAACAAAAAAAACCCTGAAACTCAATGCCAGAAAATTTAACTAAGAAGTAACTTAAAAGGTACTTCAACTCTAGAATCCAAATGAAACTCCTATTTGGAAGTCCCACACAAGAAGTAAACTCCTGGTCATTGACAGCTCAACCTGGTACTGCCTACTTTACATTGCGGATAAACTATTTTGATATAATCTGGTTTCTACTATGGCACCTTTCAGCTAAGGTTGGGTTAGTGGCTAAGGGTCATCCCCATGCCAATTAGCTGTTGAATCAAAAATAATTTTCAGTGCATTCTATTTGGTGCTATAGTTTGATCTAGGACCCCAATACACTTATGTGCATTTCATCATTTTGAGGGGGCACGTCCTGCATAGCGTTTTTCTGTTTTTAAGTTGGTTTCCAATAATTAAAAATACCAAGATTTAAGTAAATTTTTATCTTTTTGTATTTCTTGAAAAACAAAAAAAGAGATCATCTGGCACCCTTGAGCTGGTAGTCCAGCCCCGCAGCATCAACCACAGCTGAGAGGGGGCTGCCCTGATGACACAAGACCAATTTGTCCTCCAGTTTATCACAATTCTCAGCATTCCCTCTTACTTTTCACTCAGACCTCTTCTAATTTTTTAAGATTTTATTTATTTGAGAGAAAGAGCATGGGAGGGAGGGGCAGAGGGAGAAGGAGAAGTGGGCTCCCCACTGAGCAGGGAGCCCAACATAGGGATCCGATCTCAGAATCCTGAGATCATGATCTGAGCAGAAGGCAGATACTTAACCGACGGAGCTATCCAGGCACCCCTCAGGCATCTTCTTTGACTTAATTTTCCTGCTTGGCTATTGCAGACATCTGAGTCTGGACTTCTAACTTCTATTGCTGGCCTGATGAGGTAACAGGGTCTGGACTTATTCTCCCATCATAACTAGTAACACTGAGCAAAATAGATGAAACAACTGTTTTCAGATATTTGACATGGCAACAGTTAGGGTATGTAATCCCTGATGGACAGGAAATAAATGAGGGGAGCCCTGTCAACATTCTGTGGGAGGCGGTATCCGGGTTGTAGCCCAGGAAGGGGAACCCGGTCAGAGTCCTGCCATTCTCCCTGAGTCAAAGAGACTGACCACAGTTCAAAAAGACCAGGGTGGCCACAACACACAGGACACAGTTTCCAGAATGAGAGCTCTCCCTGAGTTCTCAGCATGTAAAACAAAAGAGATCCAGATTTAGTAGCAAAATGTCAGAGTCACGCATTCACTTTGTATACATTTTCTATATGCATGTTATGCCTGAACAAAAAAGTTTACCAAAAAAATCAAAATGAAGACACATGAACCTAAATTTCAGGTCACTACAGGTAAAGAGAAGTTCAAAAAGAACAGGGAATAAGAGTAACATCAGCCCCCCACAAGAACATGAGCATCCAGAAGATAATGGAGTGCCTTCAAATTCTAAGGTAAATTTCACCTTGGATTTATACATATGGCCAAATTATCAATCAAATATGAATGTGAAACCAAAAAATATTTGCAGGTAAGTTAACTCAAGAAATTAACAACTCAGACATGATTTCTCAGGAAGCTACTTGGAGGATGTGCTCCTCTGAAACAAGAAAGTAAGACAAGACTGAAGAAGACATAGGATCTTGGAAATAGGGAATCCAATGCAGGGAGGAAGGCAGTTTTTCAGAATGATGGCTATCCAGAGGCCAAGAAAGTAATTAGTCCAGATGAGAGCAGGAAGAAAGGCTGCAGGAGCTAAAATCCTACCTTCCATCATATAATGTCCACAAGTGATGAATAAAAAGCAGCAGACATGCCTTCTCCAGCATTACGGAGGCACATCCCCAGAAAGAATGGTGGAAAAAGCTGAAAATGATCGTTTCGGAGGAGTAAGGAGTGGGTAAGGTAGAGGTGTTGCAGGCAGGAATGTGAGCGTAGTGTTACTTTTCTGCACTGTTTGACTGTTTGACCCAGATGAATGTATTACTTGGATAAAAATGCAATTTTATTTTATACACGTGAGTACATAAACAAGTGCACACCCCTGAAGGTCAAACCACAGAGCTGTGTCTCCAACCTCCATCACACTGGACCCACAAAACAACCTTTCTTATAGAACAGTATTTCAGGCCAATGTCATTGGCCAACACTGAGTCATTTTTACGAAGAGTTCTCTGATCATGGTGACTGCATCTGTTGTGAGGGGTTGTCAAGGAGATTGTTCATTAATCGCACAGTGGCCTTTGTATGAGGGCCCCCACGAGAAATGCCTGAATGATCTTCATTCTGAGATGACTCGGGCAGCTTCTGACTAATTGGATTGTTTGCATCGTGTGCATTGCACTGCACTATCAAACGGGTCTCCCAGCTAGAAAGCAGAGACCCCAGATTGCCACCCACCCACAGCAGGTGTCAGGTTTCTTTAACACTTTTGTTTTTTTATTAGCTGATTCCTCTCTATCTCCTCACTACCTGGACTCCTTGTTCACCTTTCTACTTTCAAACCCATTTTAAATTCATGTGATCCTGGTCCTTGTATGGTACTGCCTTAGGTCTTCCTGGAAAGTGGCAGGGGAGTGGAAGGATGGATGGATGGTCAGATTGGGAAAGTGGCAACTTGCTTGCAAAGATAATTCTGTGAAGGTATGAAAGGACCTACACCAAATGGCAACAGCAGTTCTCCTGGAAAGGCAGAGATAGGGATTGAGAGGGACCTTCAGCTTATCTGATTGTTTTTTATAATATGAGTACATTATAACATTAGTCCATTATGCATGATTAAAAATAATTTTTGAGAATAACTCTACAACTGGGGCACCTGGGTGGCTCAGTTGGTTAAGTGTCTGACTTTGGCTTAGGTTGTGATGCTGGGGTCCTGGGATCAAGCCACGCATTGGGCTCCCTGCTCAGCAGTCTGCTTCTCCTTCTTCCTCCCCCCCACCCCCACCACTTGTCCTCAATCTAATAAGTAATTTTTTTTTTTTTAAAGTAACTCTAGGGATGCCTGGGTAGCTCAGTGGTTGAGCATCTGCCTTCGGCTCAGGGCGTGATCCTGGGGTTCCAGAAATGAGTCCCATATTGGGCTTCCTGCATGGAGCCTGCTTCTCCCTCTGCCTATGTCTCTGTCTCTGTCTCTGTCTCTCTCTCTCTCTGTCTTTCATGAATAAATAAATAAAATCTTGAAAAAAAAAAGTAACTACAACTGCAATAGCACTATGATAAAAAATATCCAATGTTGGCTAAATTCTTACCATGTGCCAGCACTGTTCTAAGCTCTTTACATACATTAATTAATCCTCTCAGTAACCATATTTGGGACAATTATCTCTATATAACAAATGAGGAAACTGAGAAACAGAGAGGATCCATGATGTCTCTGAGGTTTCATAGCTGGTAAGTGGTAGAGCAGGGATTTGAATTCACTCTGGATCTGAAACCCAGTCTTTTGGCTATCCTGCCATTGGTACTATGATCATAGTGTAAAAGTCACCACTGAGAGGCCAAGAACTGTTCTGAGAATTTCCAAATTAATTCATCCAGTCCTCTCAATGTACCCTGTTAAGGAAACATGATCATTACACATATTTTGCCTGAGAAGAAACTTTCGGTAATAGCCTGTCCAAGGTCACACAGCTGTAAAGCAGCACAGCCATGTCTTAAACACAGGAACGTTCAGGCCTACCACAACAGAACTCTGTCTGCTTTATGTGCCAGCTTCTATCATGATGAAAAACAAGCCTTTACTCACCTGACAGTCAGCTATTCTATTTCCACCCTCAAATACTGCCACTCTTAAAAGTGTCTGCTTAAATCTGCTCATTCACAGATGGCATTCTAACAGATAAGAAAACTTGACAATAGAACCCTATTCATATTTACCTGAACCACTCCCATACAGGAATCCAGAAATATTGATCCTTTTGGTTCTTTGGAGATCTTTTCATCTTTATAAAAATTCAAATTGTAGGATCCGTCACCAAGTTGAAGCAGGTGGAAAAACCGTCTTTTAAATGACTGAGAGAAGAAGACACAGCTATTGTCTCAAAATGAAAAGAGTCACAATGTCCATCGATAACTCACAGCTATACACATATGTGAAAACCACTTCCATTCTCTCCAAAACAAACCCAATTCTGGCCAATGCATCAGGGAATGGTGAGTTAGATTAGGACTCTCCATCACATTTAATAATTTCAGTGCATTTAAATTCTGAGGCGGTGGTTCACTTAACATGCATGGGTCATTTTTCTCACCCACAGAATTTGATATTTTTACATAACCACCCAAAAGCAGTACAATGAGTTCCAATTTGGGATGCAGCAAGAAGGATGGAAACTTTCTCAAATCCCCAGGGTTTCTTGCTCACACAGAACAGGAACTTTTCTCTGCCTCGTGACACTGAATGATTTCCCAGCCTCAGGATTATGATGGTCAGCATTTCCCCTGAGTTATTTTCTATCTCCCTGTCCATCTTTAACTCCCTTCCATTACTTCTCTCCTCTTTATTATTTATCCTAGTCTTTCTCTGGTCCCACTTCTCTCCTGAATGGCTTTTTAAACAGTTCTGCTCTTCACTTTGCAACCCCCTTCCAATCTAACAATTTTCCCTTTGGTCCTCAAGTTTTGCTTTTGTTGAGTTGGTCACAGTAGACCTCTCAGAAATGTTTAGATTTAGACCCTGGGTGATGCACTTGGAGGTGCCATGGAACACTCTTGCAGGGGATACAGAGAAGAAATCCTATGTTGGCGACTGCACCTACACATCAGCCCAGTGATGGTCTCGTCATGCTGGTGGTCAGAGGGTGAAGCAGGGGAATGGATAGAAGTGGGACGGTACCAATGGGGGTCGATCACCAGGGATGCATCTTACTAACCAGACAATATCACTTTTGTCAGGAAGAACAGCATACCCATTCATTTTGAGCATTATTCCCAAGACCTAGAGCAGAATGGGTTTAATGAGAGGGGAATGCAGGGTGATGGGCCACCTTACCCTCATGGTCACGCTTATTGCACTGTTCATGTTGCCTTTGTACAGCCACCCGTGTTTGGTGATCCCACCCTTCTGAGAGCCGAGGGAGGCAGCATCCTAGGAGAGAAGGAAAGCTACAATCAAGCTCCCATTACTACGAATCCTGCTGTGAGTTTGGTCAAGGTGAAAATCATTCAGTTGGTGCCAGCTTGCCCCATCCTACCCCTTTCCTGGAGTCACCATCTGCCACAAGTCACTCTAGAGTCTGTTTGGCAGTAAAAGAGAAGGAGAAGCCTAATTCCTGAAAACTCTAGCCCATTTAAAGGCAAAGCTAGCTCCAGTCCAAATTTTTAAGTGTTTAATGAGCCACAGAGAGTACATACCATACTTGACCACTCAGGTTGTAAGGTCTCGCCTGGTTTCATGAAAAAATGTTTTCAAATCATACTCCCCTATACTTGGAGGACAAAAGCAAATTCCTGGAAAAGTTCCCAGAGGCTCAGTTCAGGGGAAGGTGAACGAAAAAAGGAAGGAAATGGGAGGCAACAGAGAAAGGAGAGATGAGAGAAGAGGATGGGGCAATAGCATGGAAGGAAAGACAGGCAAGAAGGCAGAGAGGTAATGGAGAGGAGGGGAGTCGGAGAGGCACAGGAACATAGCTAGAGAAACCAACACACTCGTGTCTGCAGGTCCTGTCTCCAGCTGTGGGCTCTGGAGCAAGTGAGGCAAGTGAGGCCACTGGCTGCTGCTGCAAATACATTAGGCACACACTCATACATCTGACAGACTGACAGATGACATGTGTACACACACAGTCTGGCCAATCTACCACACCCGGACCCAGGGCCCTCCATGCCCTCTTGTGAGGCTCCCCTGTGGCCTCCTCGCCCCTCTAAGGCAGTGTCCAATGGACACTTGAGTGCATATAGTAGGAAGAGAGGGCCACATGGTGTCACATTACCTGGGCTCACACTTTGTTAGACTAGTCTCTAATAGTGATCTTTCTTTTTCTAATCAAGTAGACCATTCAGAGACCCATCTTATGTGTTGTTTTAGATCATCTCTATATTAGTATTGGTGGTTTTATTGTTCTTATTGCTGGCAATAATAGAAATAACTTGCCTGTCTAGGATTTTAGAGTGTATTGTGTGCCCTTACATGCATTATTTCAAATGGTTCTCCTCTTACTACCAATCAGCACCAAGTTTTTTTTAGTATCTTTTCATTTTGAATGACCACTTACTCTTCCCAGAATTATTTTAAAAGTGGTTTCTAGGGCAGCTGGGTGGCTCAGCAGTTTAGCGCCGCCTTCGGCCCAGGGTGTGATCCTGGAGACCGTGGGATTAAGTCCCACCTCGGGCTCCCTGCATGGAGCCTGCTCCTCCCCTCTGCCTGTGTTCTCTGCCTCTCTCTCCCTATCTGTGTCTCTCATGAATAAATAAATAAAATATTTTTTAAAATAAATAAATAAAAGTGGTTTCTAAAATAATTTTCTACCATGAACATTTTAACACACTTGAATAGCTGGCGTTATAGCTTAGCTGACAATAAATAAATAAAAATAGGAACACCCCACCCCACCCCCCACCCAAATCACAGTAAGGCATCTAATATTGACTAGGGGATAATGAGAAATGCAGAAACAGGCAGCACCAACTTTTCATTAGGTTTCCCTTACTCAGTCATCTTAATGCCCAGCTTTCTTTATATACTTCTCCAAGAGTAAGGCAAGTGGGCTTGTTTTAAAAAAAGAGAAAAAGAAAAACTTCTTGGTACCATATACTACACTCAAAGCCATTACTTAAGAAAGAGCCATTTCAAGTCTACTGGTGGCCAGATTGTGTCAAAATATCCTGTTGAAAAACAACCTAAACTTAAGGTCTCAGTAATCTTTATATCTTTTAACAACGTAGCCAAATCTTATCCAGGCCTTTGAAAATAATCTCAGAACAAATAAACAAGACAGGAAGAACATGCAATGCTAAGCAGTCAAGTTGAAAGGGAGACCTTATTTCAATCAATCCAACAATACATTTTTAAAAAATTCTTCCCATTTCAAGAAACATTCCAATTCCTCTTTGGGCTAAAATTTGGTAATTTTCCAACCAATCTTGTAAATCTGTAAACTAAATCAATTTTTAAATCTGCAAGTGATCACATACCTCATCTTTGTCAACCTCCTCATCAACTTCATAGACATGAACTGGAAGTTTATCCAACTTGGCTACTTTGCTTTAAAAAGAAGAAATAAGTTTATTTTATAATCCACGAGGAGATGTTGCATCTCTTCCCCCATGAGAGGAACCAACATTTAACAAATCCAAAGTTGGCTTCACTCAGCTGAAGAATAAAAACAATCAGGACACCTGGGTGGCTCAGTGGTTGAACATCTGCCTGTGGCTCAGGGTATGATCCCCAAGTCCCGGATCAAGTCCCACATTGGGCTCCCCACAGGGAGCCTGCTTCTCATGCTGCCTGTGTCTCTACCTCTCTCTCTCTGTCTCTCATGAAAATAAATAAAAGCTTCAAAAAAGAAAGAATAAAAACAGTTGACACTACTGCTCCTCAAAGTGGGTGATCCAAGAATGAGGAGCCCCCAAAAGCCACATAGAAAAGCTGGCATAGGTTGTTGGGAGTTAGATATATTAAAAATGGGAAAGTGTAGGGGGTGACTGGGTGGCTCAGTCTGTTGAGTGTCCAACTCTTGATCTCAGCTCAGGTCTTGATCTCAGGGTCGTGAGTTCAAGCCCCACAGTGGGCTCCATGGAGCCTACTTTAAAACAAAAAAAGGGAAAGTGTATTAATAAGTAAAGACTTGGCAGAATAACTTTTAAGACTTATTTCATTTATTTGAGAGTGAGAGAGAGTGTGCATGAGCAGGGGAGAGGCAGAGAGAGAATCTGAAGCAAACTGCCTGCTGAGCACAGAGCCCAACTTGGGTGGGACTCGATCTCACAACCTCAAGATCATGACCTGAGCCAAAATCAAAAGCTGGATGCTTAACCGACTGAGTCACCCAAGTGCTCCAGGAGAATAACTTAAAATGAAGTTTATGGGCAGCCCGGGTGGCTCAGCGATTTAAGCACTGGCTTCAGCCTAGGATGTGGTCCTGGAGACCCGGGATCGAGTCCCACATCGGGCTCCCTGCATGGAGCCTGTTTCTCCCTCTGCCTTTGTCTCTGCCTCTCTCTGTGTGTCTCTCATGAATAAATAAAAAATCATAAATAAATAAATAAATAAATAAATAAAATGAAGTTTATAAGAGAAAAGGAAAATGGGGTCATGGCCTTTACAGTGGGAAGTATGGTCTTGATGACAATGTTAACAACAACAGCACAGTCACAGGCACCAGCATTTATTAAACAGGATGTTCTAAGCAATGTGCTTCACATGTTTTATCTCCTTCACTCCTTTAGATCCTAGGGGCTGGAGTCAAGAGCATTTAATTGATGAGAAGACTGAGGCTCACAGAGGACAGAGTGAACAAACAATGCAGGCAGACTATAGAATCTATGCTCTTTTTTTTTTAATTTTTTAAGAAATTTATTTATGTAGTCACACAGAGAGAGAGAGAGAGAGAGGCAGAGACACAGGCAGAGGGAGAAGCAGGCTCCATGCACCAGGAGCCCGACGTGGGATTCGATCCCGGGTCTCCAGGATCGCGCCCTGGGCCAAAGGCAGGCGCCAAACCGCTGTGCCACCCAGGGATCCCAGAATCTATGCTCTTAATCGCTGTTAGAATCCCTCCTCCTTTGGGGTGCTGGGTGGCTCAGTGGTTGAGCATCTGCCTTTGGCTCAGGTGGTGATCCTGGGGTCCTGGGATCAAGTCCTGCATCAGACTCCTTGGAGGGAGCCTGCTTCTCCCTCTGCCTATGTCTCTGCCTCTCTCTGTGTGTCTCTCGTGAATAAATAAAATCCTAAAAAGGAAAAAAAAAAAAAAAGGAATCCTCCCCCTTTCTTACCACACAACTGGAAAATTATTAATGCTAAAGGTGAAATCAACCAGCGCTAAAAGCATACCATCTAGTAAGTTCATTCCATCTCATAGTCTGTTCTATGATAGCTAGGAGAATAGTCTGAACCAGACTGTCAGTGAGGATAGATTAATCCAACCCAATGGAAAGAACTTAAAAGTCCCCAAGTAAGTATTGGGTAAAAATAGAACTAGGGAGCATACCCATCTGGAGAAGATAATACTGCAAGGAGGGAGTGTTTTCAGCTGAGGTTTAAACAGAGTCAGTCGGGAAGTTGGCTGAACACCCTTAAGGAGTGGCTGAACCATACAAATAGGAAAAACAAACAGCTAGGTCCACTGAGGATAGTTTCAACGGTCCAAACTCATAGACGCCACAAAATACAGAGAAAAATATATTAACAGGGTCTCAATTATAGGTAAAATTTTCATTGATGATGGTTACATTTGAAATACAATCCATCAATATTTGATTTTGATTTTGGTTTTTATAATCAGCTAGACCTAATTTACCAACTGCATTATTTCAGGATATACCATTCATTTTGTAACACATCCTCTCAAGGCAAGACCTACCTACATCTGGTCCACTTTAATGACTACCAATCAATCTAAACATACTTTTTTTGGTGTATTCCAGAACACATTAATACTTGAAAGAAGGTAAAGAAAATAGTCTGGAAAAATGCCTGCTCTTTGATTTAAACTTTTTTTTAACATAAGATTTATTCAATATAAAATGCTTTTCATGTCTCTTCAAAATATTCTTTCAAAGATAAAATGCACTGTAGCATTTACATTTTGTCTTCTGGTTCTCACTGAAAGTACATCACCTGTTGTGTTTTATGAGTGGTATCCTGAAAAGAACCACTGGCCATAACTAAACCATCCATGTGTTTATTACCGCTTAACCAATCCCAGAGTGCTAGGTTTGAGTCCTATTATCAAATACCCTGGAAATAATAGCTATTCCATATACAGACAAACTATCTAGAAATATTTTTTACAGTTACTGTGATTGCATTTGAAGTTACATACCTCCCTAAGCATTTCAAGTGCAAAAACTATTGCCCAAGTGTATAACCCCACCTTGTGTGGCCTGACCATTTACTCACTTTGGAAGCTGTCGAAACTCTCCCGAGTAATCTTCAAATTTATAATTCACCAGATGCCAGTCAGAGTTATAGGTTTTGATGCACTACAGGGGGGAAGGGTGGATTTAAAGGAAAAATAAAGAAGCATAAGAGGAAAAGAAAAAAGATATGTGATAGCTTTTGGAGAATATTTGGGAAGGTTTATGAATGCACACCCACATAAACATGAAAAAAAAATCATTCACCTCAACCCTCTCATGCCTGAAATTCCACTATCAGAGGCTCCTAAAAAGCTTAAAAATCACTAAAACATTACCCTTGGGAATGGGGGCACTTAAAGTTACCATCATCCATGATCAGAGAACAGATTTTGCAAGGGGACAAACTTCACTTCATGTTGCTGTATTTACATAACGAACAATGTAATGCTTCTGACTTCAAAGCCCTTGGTTCTTAAGAAGTCATGTGCCTTCTACTAGAATGTGAAAGTGGATAATGGAAAGTGTGAACTTAAAGACCCTTTCATGGTGTTTAGTAACGTTACAACTAGCTCTGTTACTAAGTATGATGTAAATCTGCCCTCAGTTTTACCTGTTATTTATAAGGGCCAGAGGGAGGTTATTAGGAGAAAAAAATTTAGATTCCAGTTCACAATGGCACTGTGATATCACCTTGTGTGCACACATATACATGTGAACCAAAGGAGGGAGAGCTTTATATTCTACAATGATACTAACCTATTGCTGTGAGGCACAGGGCAGGCCGTGCCAAAATGTACAACAACATATTGCTTGTTTTCAACTGAAGCTACTTGGGAATCAAACCACTCAAGGACACTGAGACTCTCTTCTATCCCCCCTGAGAGTCAGAAACAAATCTCCTATATGAAAATTACTCTCCTATACTAAGAAATTAAAAAACCGTTATCACCAGAGGTAGGGACTTTATAGTTGAGAAACCTACAAAAATAAACATCTTTTTCCTAATCTACTACCTCAGCCTAAATTCTGCTTAGAATTCCTTACTAGTTAAAGCTCCCAAATGCCTGTCTTCTTTATCCTGTCAAATCCTCACAAATTTATTGTCTTTTTGCCTAAAATGTATAAAAACTGCCTGCCTTGGTCATGTCTTGGAGTCTCAGTTTCATTATTGGACCTCCATGTGCACATAATAAAACCTTGGGGTTTTATTCCTCCTGTTAATGTGTCTCATATCAATTTAAATCCTACACTAGCTAGAAGAAACTCTTGGGGGGAAATAGTAAGTTTCTATGTCCCCTATATTGCATTAAATTCCCTCATACCCAACGGATTCAACAGACCAGCATGGTGTCTTTCACTCATCTATCCAGGATGATCCACTGAATAGTGTGTAGACTCTAAAAACTATAAGGCCATATCCACTAGAACTTTAAATATGAATGAGTCAAAATCAATAGGGGAAGTGTTTGATTAAGTTACCACCAGCTAAATTGATTTCTGTAATAGTCAGCTCTTGGCTACACATATGTAAACTTGAGTATGGAAAAAAAATTGAATGAATAAGTGAAATGACTAAATGAAGAAGTAGTTAAAAAAAAAAAAGGTAGTTAGTTAAATGTACTTTTGACTTATCTCATTGACTTAACCCTGGCTATAATCAACATCATAATCAAAGTCTGTATTCTGCTTACTTCAGTTCATCATTTAGATGAACAACCTTCTTTAATCTTTCATAGCTTATGCCCAAAGGCCTTCTGAAACAAACTCCCCCTCACACCAAAGTCATGAAAATAACTACATCAACAATACCAAGTCCTTTTCTCCTGCCAGACTCTATGCTAAGCATTCTACAGGTACGGTTGTGAAGGGCAGGTAGTGTAAGATTTTTATATTACCATTCTGAAAGCAGAGAAGGGGTAAGAACAGAATTGGATGGGAGGGTTGAAAACTTCAATCTCTTTGCCATGTGGTTACAAATGTTTTTAATTTTTTAAGTACTATTTTATTCTTGTAAATGCTTTTCAAAAAAATACTTTTAAAGCTTTTCCACCATTGAGAACATCTGACATCCACACTCAAAGTTACATTCCAAACCAAGAGTGATTTCAGAATTATCTGAAGGCTTGGGTTTTCCCAACTGCTTTCTCTAGATCTATTAGCACAGTCAAGTCAGGTTTGACTAGGTATGACACATTCTTGTGCACACACTCCTATTCTCTGTTTAGCTTTTTGAGCAAGCATGGCAACTAAAGTCATACCACCAAAGTCTCTGGCAGGACATTAAACCTACTCTGAAGTATGACATGCACCTGCACAGTTAAAAAGCAAATAAATAAGCACACACTTGTATACAACCAGTGCATGTATGAATGGAAGACCTAAGTGCCCAGATTTTTAATATCTTAGGTACAATGGGTAAGAAAGATAATTATCATGTTTATTTTAAATTATAAGAAACACAGTTAAGCAGGTTAGGTAGCCAGAGAGTCATTCATTTAACATGCCCTTGTTGACAGTGCACATGGCAGGCACCAGCCAAATTCTGAGGCTGAAGTACAGGATAAGGCAAGCAACCCCCACCCCTCCGGGAATGTAGAAAGTCTAGGAGATGAGGGTTTACATCAGAAATCAGCATCCAGAGAACTGTAACTCTAGAAAGACAGGAATCCAACTGGCTGATTTCATGACTGACCTTCCAAACTCATGAAATTCAATAATATTTTGAAGTTAATACTGAAAGGTTTTTGAAGTTGTTTTAAAAAGAAAGCCATTAGGTCATTCTCGGCTGGACCAGAGGATGGAGAGGAAGTGCTGCTGCACTCCACCCTAGTGGCAGGGTCCCAAGAGGCCTGAGTTCTACTGGCTCCAGCAGCATAGCATGAAGCTGCTCTTGCTCAGCCTGTAGTGACTGAAGAACTAAATGGAGAGTCGTCCCTCAAAAATCATGTTTTTTGAGAAATTGGGAGAACTGAATCAGTAACCAGTAAGATGCTCCATGCTGTAAAATAGGAGGGCAACAAGACTCTTTCTGCTAAAGGGAAGATAGTGGGAGACGCCTGGGTGGCTCAGTGGTTGAGCATCTGCCTTTGGCTCAGGGTATGATCCTGGAGTCCTGGGATCGAGTCCTGCATTGGGCTCCTTGCATGGAGCCTGCTACTCCTTTTGCCTGTGTCTCTGCCTCTCTCTGTGTGTCTCTCATGAATAAATAAATAAAATCTTAAAAGAAAAAAAAGGCCAGATAGTATTTTCAGCATTGAGGGTCACATGGTCTCTGCTGTAAACACTCAACTCTGAGTTACAAGGTGAAATAAAACTTTATTGACAAAAACAGGCTGTGGGCCAGACATTGCCTGTGGGTCACTCACAGTTTGTTTACATCCTGCTTTAAAATAAACACTTAAGACTATATAAACATATCTGACTCTATTTGCCTAGAATTAATTCTACTAATATAGCAGCAAAGAAAGTAAAACAAGAAGTTCTTTTCAGAAGGATGAGAGATGATACTTCTGCAATTTTAAATATATATTTAATTTTTTAAAAATCTCAGTGGAAACTAAATATTGTTATTATGATCTTATTATTTTAATTGGTCTTCACTTTTAAAAACATAACTTCCTTGTGGTGGGCAAACTTATTGATGGGCATATGTATCACCTAAAACTCAGCTAGAAAAACAAAGATAAAAATCCATTATTTTTAAATGAAGGAGCACTTCAAGAAACAAAATTAAAAGACCTAATTAGTTTATCGTATCTAAAAGCACCTAGAAAAAGAAACATAAACCCTAAGGGGGTTAAAAGCAGTCTAAATTCAGTAATTTCTCTTTCCTCTTTAACAAGATAATAATTACTTATATGTTCAAACAAGAGTGATAATAATCATACATTGACCGGAGATAGTCAGACTCTGTTCATTATCACCTGGCACTTCATGAATATTGAACTAGTCTTGAAAATAAGTCACAAATATAAACATTTAAAGTAAATGAATGCTTAAATGTGTATGCTAAGCTTCTAATTGAAAATAATCTCAATAATAGCCTCTGCCAAAGATTTCCAGTGAGTTCATAAGAGTTACCCCTTATTCTATGACTATGAGGTAAGTTCTGTAGAATTCATGTTTTAAACAGTCATCAGAAATGACCACTGTTGACATTTCTGTCCAAGTTTCAGACTCTGAAAACTCTAGACTATTCTATTTTAACTTCCATTATAAAAATGTAACTACATCTCTGACACTTCCTTGAAAATACCATTGAAATTAAAGGGGGGAGAGTGTTAGCAAAAAGTAGCTTTAAAATAACATGTGAATTAATGTAGAAAAAGCACATTACCTCTGTAACAAATAAGCTCTGTGCTTCCTCTTCCGCGTCTGCAGGAACAGTGGAGCACATATACCGACCCTGTCGTCTCAGAGTGGCCGTCTGTGGGGGAAAGTGCAGGCAGAGGGTTTAGTTACTGGAAGATGGAAAGGCGCCACCCTTGGGGTGCAGCAGGGCCCCACTCGGACACAGTCACTTCGGTTTCTGCCAGCCCTGCACTTCTTCCTCCTTGGGTCACACACAACAGATCCCTTTGGGTATCAGAAAGTTGAAAGCCGTGTGTGTGCGGCAATGGCTTCTGCTTCTTTCTGGGTCAGGGGCCCAGGGAGCCCTCTGCTCCCCCCCCCCCCCTCCCCAGGCAGGGTAGAGGCCACTTTCAGAATCCCTAACACTCTGCAACCCCAAGTGCTTGATCTAGTCCCACTACATTGCCTTTTACTTGTCTTAATGGCCTTTTTCTAGAGTAATACAGACATACCATAAAATTTACCATTTTAACCTTTTTTTTAAAAGATCTTTTTAAGTAAACTCTATACCCAACATGAGGTCAAACTCATGACACTGAGACAAGAGTCTTGAACTCCACTGACTAAGCCAGCCAGGCACCCCAGTTTAACCACATTTAAGTGTATAGTTCAGTGGCATTAAGTAGGTTCACACTGGTATGCAATAACCATCAAAACATCTATGTCTTCTTTTTTAGTTTTATTGAGAAATAATTGACATACAGCACGATGTACGTTTAAGGCATACAGCACAATGGTTTGCTTTACATCTATTGCAAAATGAGGATCATGATAGGTTCAGCTAACATCCATTTTCTCACATGAATACAATAAAAAGAAAAGAGAAAGAGAAAAAACCCTTCTCCTTGTGATGAGAAGTCTTAGGATTTACTCTCTTAAGAGCTTTCCCATATATTATTCAGCCATATTTATGGTAGTCGCCATGTACATCACGTCCCTTGTACTTATTAATCTCTTACCTGGATCTCTTACTTTGGATCTTTTCACCACCTTCCTCCAATTCTTCCTCCCCCTACCCTCCACCCTCTGGTAACCACAAGTCTGATCTTTTTTTCTATGACTTTTGTCTTGTTTTATTCTACAAATAAGTGAGATCACACAGTATTTGCCTTTCTCTGTCTGACTTATTTCACTTAGCAAAATGCCTGCAAGGTCCATCATATTGTTACAAATGG
This sequence comes from Vulpes vulpes, assembly GCF_048418805.1. Taxonomy (NCBI): domain Eukaryota; kingdom Metazoa; phylum Chordata; class Mammalia; order Carnivora; family Canidae; genus Vulpes; species Vulpes vulpes. Next base: position 48,897,150 of record NC_132785.1, read on the forward strand.
TAGGATCCCCTCATTTTTTATGGCTTAATATTATTCCATTGCAGATACATACCACAACTTCTTTATCTATTTACCTATCAGTGGACACTTAAGTTGTTTCTATGTCTTGGCTACTATAAATAATGCTGCTATAAACAGTAGATATCTTTTTGAGTTAAAACTTTCATTTCCTTTGGATATATTCCCAGAAGTGGGATTACTGGATCATAAGCTGGTTCTACTTTTAATTTTTTTGAGAATTCTTCATACTGTTTTCCATAGTAGCTGCTCTAAATTACAACTCTGCCAACAATGCACAAGAGTTCTCTTTTCTCTACATCCATGCCAGCATCTGATCTCTTGTCTTCTTTTTTTTTTAACATGTTTTACCAATAGTTTTATTTATTTTTGTTATCTTTTATCTTTTGGATAACAGCTATTCTAGCAGACATGAGGCAATATCTCACTGTGATTGTATCTGCATTTCCCTAATGATTAGTGATGTTGAACATCTTTTCAAGTACTTGTTGGCTTTTTGCACACCTTCTTCAGAAAAATGTCTGTTCAAGTCCTTTGTCCTTTTCAACTTGGGTTATTTGTTTTGTTTTGTTTTGTTTTTTTGTTATTGAGTTGTATGATTTCTACATATATTTTGGATATTAACCCCTGGATATATGGTTTGCAAATGTTTTTTCCATTTATCTCTTCATTTTATTGATGGTATCTACCTACCTATCTATCTATCTATCTATCTATCTATCTATCTATCTATCTATCTATGATACAGAGAGGCAGAGACATAGGCAGAGAGAAAAGTAGGCTTCCTGCGGGGAGCCCAATGCAGGACTCAATCCCAGGACTCTGGGATCACACCCTGAGCCGAAGGCAGACGTTCAACCACTGAGCCACCCAGGCATCCCTTATTGATGGTTTCTTTTGCTGTGAATAAGCTTTTGTGTTTGCTGTGGTCACAGGTGTTTTTTTTTTTTTTTTTTTACAGGTGTTTTTTATTTTGTTACTTGTGTTTAAGGTTTCATACCCCAAAAAAAAAAATCATTACCAAGGCCCATGCTAAGAAGCTTTATTCCAATGTTTCTTCTAAGAGTTTCATGATGTCAGGTCTATGTATAAGTCTTTAATCCATTTTGAGTTCATTTTTGTTGAGTAGTGTAACACATGGGTCCAGTTTCATTCTTTTACATGGGAACAGCCAATTATCCCAGTATCATTTATTGTCTCTTCTCCATTGAGTATTCTTGGTTTCCCTGTCAAATATTAGTTGACTGTATGCTTGGGTTCATTTTGGGCTCTTGATTCTGTTTCATTGGCCTACATGTCTGTTTTTATGCTGGTACCATATTATTTTGATGACTACAGCTTTATAAGTAGAACTTGAAAGAGGGCGTGAGATGCCTTGGGCTTTGTTCTTTCTCAGGATTTCTTCAGCTACTTGGGGTCTTTTGTGATTCCATGTAAGTTTTAGGAGTGTTTTTTTCTACTTCACATTCATCTCTTAGTTGCATTTAGTGTCCATTCTTGTTCACTGCCACATCCCCATGCCTAACAGCATGGTAGCCAGACAAGTAAAAGGTGCTCAAATCAGTATCTGTTGAAGAGACCTATGAATTAAGAATGCTACCACCCCTCCTGTAAACATTAGAACTGTTCTCACGTTTCAAGAGGATTACTGCTTATTTTATTTTATTTTTTAAGATTTTATTCGTCCATTCATGAAAGACACAGAGAGAGAGATAGAGAGAGGCAGAGACACAGGCAGAGGGAGGAGAAGCAGGCTCCACACAGGGAGTCTGATATGGGACTCAATCCCGGGTCTCCAGGATCATGCCCCAGGCCTAAGGCAGGCACTAAACCACTGAGCCACCTGGGCTGCCCAATTACCCCTTATTTTAAATAATAAAATGCCTCATGACTTCAGGCAGTAGCACATCCACCCTAATTAACGTTGTTTAGAAGGTACTATTTTGTCAACATGAGAAAACTGGACTTCAGGCTTCAGAGAGAAATGTTCTAGATTTTTTTCTCCCAAGAACTATAATCCTTGGATACTATTAACAGATCATAGTTATAAAAACAGCATATATGAAAACTCTTTGCAAGGAGAATCTACCCTGCAGTAGCTCTTTGTGGCTACTTAAACTAAACTATCATCCCCCAGCATTTGTCCCAGATGTTCTCTGGTTAGAGAAAGCTTTGGGTCAAATCTGTGAGCCCTCTTCTCTAGCTGGGAGAAAACTTCAGGACATATATTTTATATATATAGTTTAACTTAGTTTCCTGCCCCTATTTTCTCAATGTTGTGTCTCCTCCACTTATTTTCCTCATTTTGCATCGTGTCTATCTTGGAAAGTAATCTTAAGCCCTGTTTTTAGAATAGGTCCCCTTATTCTAAAGGAAGGGAATGAAGGAACCCCATTCTCCACTGAAGTCCTTCATGGGTAAATTACTAATTCATTCAGCCTCCAAAAGGGCTTTGTAAGCCTTTGCTCTTGGTTTCTTTACAAACTTCAAAACTGGTGACCCTTATTTCCCACCTGTTCCCATGAAATGCCCTAAAGATATGTGACAATAAGCACTGAAGATACATAATCTATTCACAAAGTTTCCACATAACACAGTCATTATGAGGTTGTCAAAACTATTAAAAATCAGAAATAATATAAGAAAAGGGGGACTTGTTCAAGAAACTGTGTATAGTTCAAAGAAGGATTCACTCTACATCCTTTCTTATCTTGATATATTTCGGTCGATCAAGATTTTTTAAACTAATTACTGTACTTTTAAAATGTTGGGGAAACGCTCGGGTCAAGAAATGGGATGATTAGAGGCATTTCTAGCCCATTTCCCATCACAGCACTAGTCAAAAGAGAAAATTTATTACAACATTTTCCCAGTAGAATTATCAACTCAAAAAACTTTAATTATGTGACACATTTCCAATTCCTCTAAGGTGAGAGAAATAGGATATGGATCTTTTTGACTCCTGTAGATCAGAGTGAGTGCCATTATGCTCTTACTTTAAAAAAAAAAAAAAAAAAAAAAGGCAACTTTAAGCATTAAAGAGAGACCTGATCTTTTACAGTAAAGAGAGCACTGGGCATAATTAAACCAATCATCTGTGTGTTTATTTAGTACCCATCAGTGGCAGAATACTAGGTTTGAATCCATTACTGATCAGGTCCCAGCTCTGATTTTGACAAAGTTTAGTTTTCTGACAAGAGCCCTTTGCTCTCCCAGAGACTTCATCCAAATAAACTTAGTACATTCCTTAAAAATCATTCACTTAAGTGAGACATACTTCTGTAGTACATATCTAGCTTAAATGTTATTTTTATATTTATTTCTTGTTGTATATAAAATCGGATGTTTTAGATCATCTCTTTTAGGTAGATGGCTGCTATCCTTCCCTATATATTCATGCTGTTCCTCACACTAAAAGGTGGATGACTTCCCTCTCCTTGAATCTAGGCTGGCTTTGACCAATCAAATGAGGTGGAAGTGGTATTCTGCTAGTTCCAAACTTAGCAAACTAGCAATTCTGCTCTTCCTTCTTGGAAGACAACCCCCACATAAAAAGTTCTACTACCTGATACCATTATGCTGTAAGTCCAAACTAGCCATATGGAGAGGCCAGACATAGGAAGATGCCCCAACAGCCCACAGTTGGTCCTAGTCAAACTGGTAGAGACATCACAATTAAGTGAGGAATCATTCCAGACCCTGCAGATAGCAAGTAAAGCAGAACAACCCAGTTGAGCCTTGATCAGATTTCAGGATTTTTAGAAATGACAAATTATTACCCTAAATTACTAGGCTTTGGGGTGGCTTGTTACTTAGCAATAAATAACTGTAATAAGACTCTAAGAGATTAAGAAGATGTCCTAATTAACATACTGAAGAATACTGATGTTTTCATGAAAATGTTTTCAAATACTAATCACAATATAGAGTTAGGACAGAAGCACTGAGGGAACACACTAAGCTGCAATCTGGTTTCCATATTCACCTTTTCTAGAACATTTGTCAATGTCCTAAAAATGGACAAGTAAAATGGATAAAAATGTCCGTTGGACTTTTTAAGAGTATATATCAATGGCTTCTCCTCCCTGAAAACATTGTACCTATCATTTTAGGGCTCAGCATAAGTATAATTTCAACCATCTATCCATCCATGCCTTCACTGAGTTATTACTTTCTACCACCAGACACAGAATTAGCAGCTGGACACACCAAGTTTAATAAAGTGTACCTGCTGTTCCTATAAAGCTTAGAGTCTGATGACAGAGGAAGAGGAGGAAATAAATTATTAGAGTGCTAAGAATACGACAGAAAAGCATGAGAGAAAGAGGCGCAGAAGCACAGGCTGATGAGAGGAAAGAAAAGGGGAGTCTATATCCAACAGGGGGGAGAAAAGGACATCAAGAAGGTGTGTACCATGGCAAAGACACTTAAACTAAATTGTATGGGATGGGTACAAGTTGTATTCAGTACACGAGGGGTAGAAACTTGGTAGCTAAAAGAGCAAAATAAAGACGTAATAAATTAGATTAGCTCTTTGCACACACAAAAGAGACCCAGTAAGTCCTAAAACTACAAATATATCCTATGCTGAAGGAAAAACTGTCAAGAACTCTAATTAAACTTGAATTAAAAAACACTGAAGAATGAAAAAACCCACTAACCTATAGCCTAATCAATGGTCTTAACTCACCCAGGGAAAGAAGGAGCCAAGAAAAAGAACAGGGCTTGCATGAGCAGAGCAATTTTGTCAATGTCTTTATCACCATTTAAAAGGAAAGGCTGGGGATCCCTGGGTGGCGCAGTGGTTTGGCGCCTGCCTTTGGCCCAGGGCGCGATCCTGGAGACCCGGGATCGAATCCCACGTCAGGCTCCCGGTGCATGGAGCCTGCTTCTCCCTCTGCCTATGTCTCTGCTTCTCTCTCTCTCTCTGTGTGTGACTACCATAAAAAAAATAATAATAATAAAATCTTTTAAAAAAATAAATAAATAAAAAAATAAAAGGAAAGGCTGGAATCCATTGGCTGGGGTCACTAGTGCACCATTAACATTGCACGTGACCCCAGTGAGGAGTCATCACTTGAGGTCCTCAGTTCCCAAGGGTCTTCCCACTCACTGCTGAGCCCAGCCTCACCCATTCACTTGTTTAAAATGTGATTCCCATTTAAACTTTCCTAAAGAGAGAGAGCTGACACAGCCAATCAATGTATTCTGATCTGCTTATTAATTCTAGTTCTCAATGCTAATTATTAAATGACATTTGGTTTGTTCTCTTGTGGGCTGTCTGCTACATATCAGTTCTCTGAGACCAAACAACTCTGGTCACATTGAACAAATTCAGTTTCTGGACTTGCAGAGCTAAGATCTGATCCTAGACCTTGGTGACTTATAAACCATGGCCCATGAGGCCCTGTCTGATAGCAGCTCGTCAATCCCTGACTCCATTTTCCAAAACTTTCCATAGGCAGATATCCCACTTTCTCCTATCAGACTACAGATTCCTCTGAGAGCAGGAGACATATCCTCCAATCTGTAACTCTGTGCTAAGTACTCAATAAATGTTTCAAGAATGAATGAAGTAGTCAATGGAATAGAAATAGGACTCTACCAGAATCATCCATTACTTGTATATAATGTTTTTTCCTGTTATTACAAATAGTTCTCTGGCACATTATGAAAAGTGAAGTCTTCCCTTGAAGACTACAGCATGAGTAAATGCTATATTTTAATTCTCCTTAGATTTTGTTTATTAAAAGTCATATTTGGGTAATAGTCTACTGTCTGCCAAATCGATTCACATTAAATTTCTGCAGTTTTATTTATCTGGCTTGTAACAGAGACCCAATCAATACCTGGAGATTTATACTCCATGAACACTAAAGCCCTCCTCAAAAGTGGACTTAATTTTCTTTTTCATGGTTGTGGTATTCTCTTATAGTTTTCTACCAGTTAAAATTATATTCCTACTAAAAAATGGGTCTGTGTTCACTTTATATATATCAACATCAAATGTGGACAAAGAATATGAGTCTCATTAACTATGTTTGGAAATAATTCATTTCCATTCTACTAAGCAAGCTTAGCAGCAGCATTCTCCAACTTTCTGCACTTGCAAGAGGGAAGGGAGAAACATTTCACACTAAGAAGTGTGATAAGATCTGCAAATATAAATACATCCCTGACAACCATTTGGATAGAAATCACAGAGCACAAAAATTTAAAAATAAAAGCCCTAGGGGCACCTGAGTGGCTCAATCCATTGGGCATCTGACTCTTGATTTTGGCTCAGGTCATGATCTCAGGGTCGTGAGATCAAGCCCCATGTCAAGCCCTATGTCAAGGCCCATGCCACACTCCCCGCTCAGTGCAGTCTGCTTGTCCTTCTCCCTCTGCTCTAATATATAAATAAAATCTTTTTAAAAAACATAAAAATAAAAGCTCTCCTCTAGCTACTGTAATAGTCTAAATTATTTTTGTCAGTTATGTTACTTAGGTTAAATGCTGGTAGTCTCTGACATTGAGATCCTTAATTACCTTGGCCAAATATGGAGTCTTACAAGGAAGTCCAAAAAAAAAGTCAGGAGTTACTGAAAAGAAAAATTTAGACCTGCTACAGGAAGAGAAATGGATAAAGTCCTCAACCCAAAGGGCTCAGAAGATGATCCAAGGACACATGAAAGCCCAGGTCAATCTGTAGACGACTTTTTTGTTTTTAAATGTAATGAATTGAAGGAGTTCAGAGTTGCCCCCAGACCTGAACAGAAACAGCAGAACTTATAACGATCTTCAGTCTAATTTGGAAGGACAAATTTCAGATAGATGCTCTTTTATTTTAAAAACTTTTTTTTCGGGGATCCCTGGGTGGCGCAGCGGTTTGGCGCCCGCCTTTGGCCCAGGGCGCGATCCGGGAGACCCTGGATCGAATCCCACATCAGGCTCCCGGTGCATGGAGCCTGCTTCTCCCTCTGCCTGTGTCTCTGCCTCTCTCTCTCTCTCTCTCTCTGTAACTATCATAAAATAAATAAATAAAAAAAAATTAAAAAAAAAACAAAAAAAAAAAACTTTTTTTTCTCTCTGGGATGCCTGGGTGGCTCAGTGGTTGAGCGTCTGCCATTGGCTCAGGTCGTGATCGTGCTGGGATCAAGTCTCACATCAGGTTCCCCCACAGGGAACCTATGTCTCTGTCTCTGTGTCTGCCACGAATAAATAAATAAATAAAATCTATTTTAACAAACACTTTTTTCTCTCTTGGCTGAAATGATACCCCCACCTCCACCCCCAAAGACCGGGGTCACTTCAGTGGCTATAAGCCACAGCCCAGGGTGCTGGCCCAGGGCGGCAGGGCCATGGGTCACCTGAAGGGACATACAGACATACTGTACAGCAGGTCTCCTCATCTGAGCCCAGCCTGGGGTCTCCTGGCATTTCCTGACCCTCTTCTTTATCACTCACAGCTGGCCTGCTATAGCCCTGGTCTTCTTCTTCAACTTGGAATCTCTCTCTACGAATTCCGGACCCAAACCTGGCTCTGTCTTCTCTCCATCAGAGCCAGCCAACCCACCACCCTGACCCCACTAAAGCTGGGATACCAAGAAGCTCATGTTTCCAACCACAAGAAATGTGAGGTGAATAATTTAATTCAACTTCCTATGGAAGAATCTGAGAAGTAATATTGGAATGGGGTTTGAACTGAGAGCCAGGAAACCTGAGTTCTCATCTAAGTGTGGCCTCTAATTAGCTATGTGATTTTGAGGGAAAGTTTTAACTTTCCACGTCTGAAGAGAGTTTTCTAAGGATCTCCAGGCTTCCTTTGTAATTTAAAAATTCCACATTTCTGTGAACATGGAATTCTAAGCCTATCTCTCTCACATGGCTTATTAACTGAGTGTTACGAGGTGCTTTGAGAGAAAGTAAAAAACATCCAAACACATAAGCCATATACTAGGTCTGTATAGATTGACTACCTCATTTGTTGTTTTATGAAATGAATCCTTGGATTTGCAGGAGGGAAGAGTCACTTTGTAGGCTTAAATAAATATAGGATAAGTGGTAACAGAAACGTGCTTTTGTGTCATTGTTTCTTTACTGTTGTATTCCTCTTAACATATATGGTATGGGGCTTTTTATTAATCACTTTAGAATGAGCATTAAAACTATAACAAAACAACCAACCCTTTTAATTCCTGGTGGGAGGCATGCATTACCACTGCTGTTCAAAATATTCTATTTTATAAGATTTTAATTAAGACACTGAAACAAAAGGCCCACCCATCCCCTGAGACCACATGAACAATGAGCTAGAGACAGGATCCCAGAGAAGTGGGTGGGCTGCAACGTGAGCCAGCTGCATGCACCCGCCACAGACTGGCTCCTCATCTCTCCTATTCAAAGGAGCACAGGACTGGGAGTGTCCACCCTCAGACAGAAAAACAAACATCACAGGCAGCCCAGAAGGAAACACAGGCCCTGCAACCGGAAGAGACAGTTCCTCTAGTGTTCTAAGCAGAGAGACTCTAAAGAGAGGCAAGGCCATAGTGCCTCAGCTTAGACACTGAGTTTCAGCAGGTGAAGAAGGTCTTGGAGAGGAGGTACTGGGTCACTTAGGCATGTGGCTGGCAGTGTCAAGAGCGAGGGAAATTTGCTGGGTGCCTGGGGTCTTACCTCTGAGGTGGACTCTGAGGCCTGCGATGGCCTGAGAACAGAGAAGACCCAAGACTCACTCTAATAGGTGACCTGCTGGACAGAGAAGCCCACCAGGTCTCATGGCCTGGTCAGCTCCCCTCTACCCTGAGGCAAAAAATGTGGACTCTCTCTGCTTTAGCAGGCAGCCCCTTCCCTGTCTGTAATTCCATACAAAACATCCTGTACTTGTTCATTTTTGTGTTGAATTCACTTAATAGAACTATGCCTTCACACCTCTGAGGGCTTGATGCATTTGCAGACAAACACGACTTTCATCTTCCAGGAGAAGGATAACCTTGAGGTGTGGTAGGAGGGGGCCAGCACGCAGCGAGGACAGGGAAGTGGATGTCACCAGAAATCAAAGCCCAGGCGGTCCAGGGAAGATGGCTCTTCAGGCTGGCATCCCTCAGCCTGGCCCACCTCCTTTATTAAACAAGTGAGCCCTGGGTTGAATTGATATCGTGCTCAACTGGGCCAAATGGACAGAGTCCACTTCAATGTTCTAAAGTTATCCTGGATTTGCAACTACTCCCTGTTGGACAGGCAGCTCTCAATACCTCCTTCCTTTTGTCTCGAGGCTTGAGCCAAACTGCAGGGAGCCTCATGTGTCTGTAGAGTGAGGTCCTTTTATATCATATGCTGGACACCAGCCTCGGTTGCATTTGTCTGTGTGTGAAACATTACTACTAGACAACTCTGGGGACTTAACTGTGACTTATCGAGCCCAGGGTAATGGAACCTTTCCAAATGTCTGGCAGATGCATTTGTTTCAGAGCGGATGACTTGCTTTGGGAGGAATCAGTCCCCAGCCAGGCTGGAAATGGGGTGTTTCCTATATCTCATTGCAGGGATCATGTCTTGGCGGTAGACCCACAGCATTCTATTAACACCAGAAGATCCTGTCTTCGGTTTCCTGAGAACTCTCAATGTCTCATTCACTAATAATGAAGAAAATGGACAAGGCATGGGACAGAACGAGGGTCTAAAGAAATTCCATTTAGGTTTCTGGAGGGATTTAACAAAACACAGCTCTCAAGGAATCCATTAAAACCTTGCCAGGGCCAAGCCATGCTAGGGGCCACCTGAACCTCACAGCTCCTCCTCACTAGCCCCTGCAAGCTCCCTAGGCTCCCGTCCCACACTGTCCTTCGCCTTTAGCTCAACAGTGCTGCCCTGTGTGATGTTAGTGACTTTCCTTGCTGGACGTCCTCACGACAATGTGCTGATGTAGGGTGCTCTTGCATGCAATGCAGTGTGGCACCCCTCTATCATCCCTCTTATCTGTTCTCTGCCAGTCATCTCTCTAAAATCCTCATCTAGTAGCATGAGGCCTCACCTCAGTCCTTTCCACAACTCCTCACTACCACCAGAATAGAGTCCAGGCTTCTTAGCAGAACCAAAGATCTTGGCTGAGCAGCTGTGATGACTTTTCTGGTCTTACCTGCCCTACTTCAGCCCTCCAGCACATGGGGACTTCTGACCCCCTCAAGCACCAGGCCATCCACTGGGCTGCAGAGCTGCTCCCACCACCCACATCTCCTACCAGACTTGAGACCTGCAGATTATGCCGCTCACCTTTACTTTTCTAACACCCAGCAGAACATCTGGCACAACATAAATGTTTGTTGAGTGAGTGGGCAGTTGAGATTTTAAAATGGGGATTCTTTTATTCAATTGTAAGATCACTCAGCGTTCCAAATGACACAGTGTCTCAGAAATGGTGAGCCATCAGGTAGCTTCTGTCACCACATAATGTCCTGTTTCCTAAAATGTCACATACATTTATAAGTTTCAGTAGACCTTTGAGAGTCATAAAAACTTCATTCTGCTAACTCCCCAAATTATACATTACATAACTTTCCTAATGGAGTAAACTCTAACTAAATCAGTTAAATGTTCAGGACCCTCATGACCTGACTCATTGGTTAAATAAGTTCAGTTTTTAGAGATGTTGTTTCGTTTGTGTTCAGTTTGGTTTGGTACGACAAAGAAGCTTGTTTTTACTCACTCTTAAGTACCACTTCTCGAGAGAATGGAAGAGGGTGATATCCAGAAAACCAGGAGTGGCTTCTGGTCATTTGGGGGACAAGCGGCAGATCCAGTTTCCCCATGAGTATGGGGCTCAACTTGTTCCACATCACATGTCTTTGCAATTAAACATTGCCATCCTCAAAAATGAACTGATGTTACCTAGAGAGCTTCCCAGGCCCTCAGCTCCCTTCCTGCTAAGTGAGAGATATCAGCCAGATGTGCAAAGAGCTTTCCTGAATACATGAATGGTGGTGACTCTTTGAATTCTCACCTATCTATGAAAACCCAAATTTCAGGACAAATGTTACCTTTGAACTATAGATTAAGAAAAGTGAGTTTTAAGGAGGCTTATCACTTACCCTGACACCCAGGTTAGTAACAGAGAGACCAGGGGCTAAACCTCAGGTCCCATGACTAAATCTTCGGTCTTGCCACTACCCCTAGTGTCTAGAGGGCCCACCATCCCTCTGATTGATTTAAGTTCCATTTGGTAACATAACCTTGGGGAAGGTATAAGCAAGCACAGTTTCTTTCATCTTCTACTTATCTGTATATGGCTCCATATGTCTTTCTTTAGAATACGATTTTAGTTGCTTAAAAAGATCCTATCTTTGTGTGAACTCCTTTTATCTTTGTGTGAACGCATAGTGAATACACTTCATGTTAAAACATGGTCATTATTTACATATTCCAAGATACTGGTGAACTTTCCTCTCAGGAAGGCTCACTGCCTCATGTTCTCCTTATGACTCAGGTGTAAATTTTCACTTATGCATCAAGGATGATTTCTCTCAAATCCCTCCAAGCATTTGCCAGCACCACCACCACCACGTTGGTCTTATCAGAGCATCAGAGGCCTCAGCACTTCAGCTCCTGGGATGCCATCCAGAGTCTTATTTTAAACACAGTGGAGCAGAGATTACGCTTTGCAGATAAAATGCTAAGCAGATGGGGAAGTCCTAACTCCAGGACTTCTGACATCAGGGGACATCGCTGAACTTTCTTACTCTGATCTCTCTGGATCTCATATGCACACTGAGGGTGCTGCTGTGCACTCTGAGCAGGACACACTTGGCAGTATCTAGCTCAGCCAGGCAACCCTGGTGGAAAAAGGTAGAGCAATGGACACAGCAGGACCATTCCAGGTTGTAGAAACCACAGAGATTTTGAACTTACTAATATGTTAAGTGACATCTGGTAATTCTCAGGCCAAAACCTAGATTTTCTCTTTAAGGACATCTGTTCTTGTTTTTGCATGCAATCATACTGTGTCTCCTCTTCTACTCCCTTGATCTGCCACCTTGAGATGGTTTGATAGTTACAAACAATTATAATAAAGATAGATATTCAATGAAAGTAGAGATACAGTATAAATAAATCTCCACATGCTTACATGGTCTTAGGATAACACCTTTGCTTAGAACTTCCTCTATGTGTGTTTGTTAGTTGTGTTTAATAACCTAAGACAAATAAATAAAAATCTTTTAAAAATTAAAAAAAAATAAAAATAAAAAATAACCTAAGACAAATACACTAATCACACAGATAAAATTCTCCTCCTACCCCCCAATGCTTACAAGTATGGTCTGTGCTTAACATTTCTACCAATTGTGGGACATTCCCATTCCCTCTGACCTATTTTCAATGTGAGCCAAACATTATTTTAATGAAGCAAAGATGATTTGAGTAAGGAAGAGAGGAAGGGAATGTGACCTGACATGGGGAATATATGCATACAGTGGTGGACTACTAGATTTATCCAGTATCATTCACTTTATATAAGAGAATCTAATCTTAGATTATTTATGCCGGTGATATCATGTGTGTGTCTTATTTCATCTAACTATTTATATAGTTAATCTCAACTCCTTACTTGATAGTAAGTTTTGCTCAGCATTGTGAAGCATTTCTAGTAAGAAATCATGTAATACAGTATCTGCCTCAGAGGAAAAAAAGGCTACTTCCCTTACCAGGCTGTGTTGAGGAAAATAGCTAATGTGCTTTGTAAACACAGAAATCAATCTGATAAGATCTTATTCTAATGGTTTTAGGGCAGGCACCACAGTTTCCTAAATTACCCAGCTCCTGGGACACCATCACATATTCTGCATGAATGCCCCCACCAGTATAACACAGAACACACGTCCATCACATCCCCTAGTGTTGTATGCCATGGAGCATAATATCTACCTCCATTGATGGATGAATGGACCTGCTCTACCTGTAACAGAGAGTGGGGATCTGTAACAGAGGAAGACCAGAATGCCCACCACAGCAGCACATCAGCTGAACCTCACTGAGAAGCAGCAGCAATCATGCCAGCTCATCTTCTGATCCGAAACAAGACTGCCATTTTCATTCAGAAAGCATGGCACAAATCAAAGTTAATTATGGTTCCTCAATATATTTCCGTGGCTGCTGATAGAGAATCTGGTAGAGAAGCTGTTTTTCACAAGTCATTTTCACCCTCACTTAAATAATACTGAATTGGCATGTTTCCAAGACTGATATTCCTTTAAGTTTGTTGAGCTGAACAAGATTTTAAACAAATTAAGAAACAAATGTGACAATCAAGGAAAGAACAACCAAATGTTCCTAAATCACTTTCTTTTCCTGTTACATTTACAATAAGACCCATCCCCCCAAGATCCCCAAGAACGCTGTTTAAGATTTTTTGTTTGTTTGTTTGTTTATTTATTTATTTATTTATTTATTTATTTATTTATTTATTTATTTATTTATTTATTTATGAGAGCATGAGCAGGGGTGGGAGGGTGGGGGGAAGAGCAGAGAAGGAGGAAGAGGGAAAGAATCTCAAGCTCTCCTGAGTGTGAAGCCTGATGCAGGGCTCGATCTGATAACACGAAGATCATGACCTAAGTGGAAACCAAGAGTCATATGCTTATTGAGCCACCCAGGTGCCCCTGTGAAGAGCCCTGTTTCAAACCACATCCCTGTAACACTGGCATCTTCCATGTCTTCCCCATTCCTGGACTTCTCTTCTTAGCTCATTCTCATTTTCCCAGTCCTGATAAAACCTTTTGTTCTTACTCGGAACCATGATGATTCCTTCTCTCTGCTACTATTTAACATGAACTCCTATACCCCACCTGCTCACTTTATCAGCTCTGGACAAAAACCTTCACTGGCAAAGATGTCCTAGATATCAACTCCCTACCTCATCAGGAGGAGCATGAGACTGCCCTTTCTGCCTACCTTCTTCAAACTCTTCCCCCTGTCTTCTAGGATCCTGCAGATCCTGGTTCTTTCCCTACTTCAGTCTGTTTCCCTTCCTCAGGGAAGGCACCAAGATCCAGTCCCCTGAAGGCATCCCCATTCTCCTGGTCTCTGGGCTGCTGACTTGCATTTCTATGGGTAAGCCCAGATCAATAAGCCCTGCTCCTCTCTTAGGCTAAACTTCTACATTTCCAACCACTTAAAGGATTCTTAGTACCTGGATATCCCTCTATCTCCAACTTAACAGAATAAATTCTCATGGTACTCAATCTCTATCATGATACTAGTCACATTCTCATTATTATAAACCTTAAGTAATTCTCTAAGTTTTGAGCAATTTGAAAGCAGGAGCCCTGTCTTACACTCTAAGCATCTACAAGGCCGAGCCCTTTGCACAAGGAATATAACTATCAGTTATAAGCTAATCAAATATACTCTTCAACTTGACTAATGAGTTATGTCCAAAAAAATAAGCTTGTAGGACACATTTGATGATGAAAGCATGATCTGTCTGTGTTTTCTGTAAAAGTCATTACTTAAACTAGAATTAAAATCCTCATCTTGTTAAAGTCTGGCCAATATCAATTTAGAAATATTACTTATCCAGATTTTATTCAGGTAGGTTCAATCCTGGACATGAATTAATGCCCCAGAAACCACAATGTTCACAGAAAGTTATACCATTGGCCACTGAATTCCCTCGGATAAAAATTTCGAGGAATTTATCGAAAGAACATTTTTCAATAAAAAGTTCAAAACAAAGTAGTGAGATTATTTTTTTTGGCACCATATAATAAAAAGTGAGGACAAAACACCGTGGAAAGAATTTTTTCTTTTCAAAAGGACAGATGGGAAATGAGATCAGGGACTTCCAGGCCCTTTGTAAGTAGCAGGGCCTGGCTTCCTTTCCAGATCAGTGGTTTGTAGATTATTATCAGTCTCATGTAAGTAGAGGAGGAAAAGAAACAGAGGAAAAATAAAAATCAGGATGTTATTTAAAGGGAAATGGATTAACCACATTTTTTCTATACAATGCTGAGAACACTTTAGGATTATCCTGTATCTAAACATTTCAAAAACTGAAAATTTCTAGGATTCCAATCACTAATCATCTTTCCTTGGTACTCCTATTTTTCATTTTAAATTCTCTTGCTAGGGAATATGATGTTGATACTAAACCATGAAATATGCAGGAAGAACACCCAAGAAATTACTCCTCACTTTTGATTCTGAACAGTTTTAATGACGACAACTATTTCACATCCATGTGCAGGAGCACAGAAATCTTGCAACCATGTGCTCTTTTCTTTCAATTGTGGTAAAAGATCCATCACATAAAATTTACCATTTAAACCATTTTTAAGTGTACAATTCAGTGGCGTTAAGAACATTCTCGCTGTGGTGTAGCTATCACCACCATCTACCCATAGAACCCTTTTCATCCCACAAAACCAAAACTCTGTACCTATTAAACAGTAACTCCCTATTCCCCCAGCTTCTGACAACCACCATTTTACTGCCTGTCTCTATAAATGTGACTATTCATACAGTATTTGTCCTTTCTGATTGTCACACTTCACTTAGCATAATATGCTCTAAAGCTCACCCATGTCGTAGCACATGCCAGAATTTCCTTCCTTTTGAAGGCTGAATAACATTCCATTATATGGATAGACCACACTTTGTTTATCCATTCATCCACTGATGGATACCAACCACTTGCTGATGGTACCAGCAAGTACGTTTGACGTTGTTTCCAACTTTTGGCTATTATGATTAATGCTGCCATGAACATGGGTGTACAAGTATTCTCTAAGTCTCTGCTTTCAAATCCTTTAGGTATATCTCTGAAAGTAAAACATGGTACGCTCCCTTTTATTTCTTCCATACAAATTCTATCCCTTGTTAGTTTGTATCACACACCAAAGACTAATTTTTGTGAAATGTAAATGGATCCATAAATTGCCACCAGCATCCTTTTTGACTAATTACCACCTTCCCCATATTCTATCCCTTTATATAACTGCACACACATTAGTAAGCTGTGTAACAAGCCAGGATACAAGGAGCTCTAAAGCAAGGTACAGATTCGGCAGAGTGATGGCAACAGTTAAGAATGTCAAACCAGGGATCCCTGGGTGGCACAGCGGTTTGGCACCTGCCTTTGGCCCAAGGCGCGATCCTGGAGACCCGGGATCGAATCCCACGTCGGGCTCCCGGTGCATGGAGCCTGCTTCTCCCTCTGCCTGTGTCTCTGCCTCTCTCTCTCTCTCTCTCTGTGTGTGTGTGTGACTATCATAAATAAATTTTAAAAAAGGAAAGGCTGTATTTAAAAAAAAAAAAAAAAAAAAGAATGTCAAACCACCAGCACCATCTGGTAAAAGACTTCCACCTGAAGGCAGTCCTGGGCATTGACTTTCAATTGTGTATAGATGTGTCATTTCTTCAGCAAAAGTCAACTTTCATTTCTTGAACTAAATAAAACATTCTAACAATAAAAGTTATCAACTGTCTCTAATTGGCTTTTCAAGTTTATTTTCAACTTACCTAAGGAAAAGTAACTTCTCAGGTTTATTTATGCCAAGGAAACCTCATGAGGTCACAAAACTTTAAGACCACTAGTGTCTGTCAAAACAAATCACAGTGACCTGGCATAAAGGTTTACAACCTAGTTCAAGGGCACTTCCACATGTGCTCAATGGCATTCATATTTACTTTGTGAACCAAAGAAAACTACCAACATTCATAATAATTTTACTGATTTTAAACGGAGCCAGAAGTACCAGGCCCTATTATCCAGAGTGCAGAGATGAGATAGATGTGAGGTGGGGGAGGAGGACAGAGATTCACATACATGGTGCCTGAGCCTTCACTGGGGCCACAGCACAGGTGTGGTGACACTGCTCCACAAAAAGCATAAAAAGCTGTTAGTGAAAAGCCCAAGACAATGAACTTTAAGTATAAATATATACAGTGTGAATAGTAAGTATTAGAGGGACTAAGAGAATGGGGAAACAAATCACCGTTGACTTGAACTGCTTCAGAGGACGTAGGACATGAAGCAGTCTGGGAAGGGTGAGAAGGTTCTAGAAGGAAGGAAGAGAAAAGAAGATATTGCCTGCAAGGAGAACCATGATGCCAAAGCAGGGACAGAATAGAACAGACCTAAAAGTATGGGGTTGATTCTGAAAAAAGAAGTAGTCAGCTAGTGAGGGATGTATTGGCCACACACTCCTGACCCTGGCCGATAAAACTTTACTTCATAAATATTCTAAAGGCTGAGAACTGAATCCTTTGCCTTTTTATTTTTTTTTAAGATTTTATTTATTTATTTGACAGAGAGAGAAAACAAGCAGAGGGAGAGGGAGGCAGAGGGAGAGGGAGAAGCAGGCTCCCCACTGAGCAGGGAACCCAATATGGGGCTCAATCCCAGGACCCTAGGATTATGACCTGGGCTGAAGGCAGACACTTAATTGAGCCACCGAGGTACCCTCCTTTTGCCTTTTTAAAATCCACATTGACTCCCTATCTCTCAGCTTATTTTGTCTGTTTTTTTTTTTTTTTAAACACTCTTCTCCTAACCTTCAGCAAGTACGTTTGACCCAAATAAATCTTCTCTACATAGGACTCGTGTTCAGGGAACACAGGTATCCTTGAAAGCTGACCAACACCAGGGCACCTGGGTGGCGCAGTCAGTTAAGCATATGACTCTTGGTTTCAGCTCAGGTTGAAACCTGTGATCTCAGGGTCATGAGACTGAGCTACACATTAGGCTCCATGCTCAGTAAGGAAACTGCTTTGTACTTTCTCTCCCTCTCCCTCTGCCTCTCTCACCCTCCTGTCTCTAAAATAAATAAATCAATCTTAAAAAAAAAAAAAAAAAACAAAAAGCTGACCAAGATCAACACATGTCCTACTCTAAAACTGTACAAATGTTTCATCGCTATCCATACCTATATTTTAGTAAATTATCACTTAAGATGTACTTGACAGAATTTTGCACAAAGTTCTATTATTTTAAAGTTAACTAATATTGTTTAACTAGTAAGCATGGTATTGCAAATTGACCCCCAACGTGAATTTTGCTCACTAGTTGACCCACTTCCTAACCAACTTGCTATTTTTTTCTCTACTAAATACTTCTCCCTGATCTAATTGTTCCCTCTGCTTTTAATAATATAAGGATAGTTCCCTATATATTATTATTTTATTCTGCCTAAAAATAGAGGGATAAGAGAGGGAATATATGACACTTCTAAGACATTTTGCTCATTCAGCTATGCAGACAGTTATTAAAATCACCAAATCTAGCAAGAAAGTACAGTGTCAATGGCCTTCCTTAGAATATAGAAATCTCCAGGAAAATAAATAATAGCGTCCAAATTTGAATGGAGCCCATCATAATTGCTGTGATAGGGATCAAAGCTGAAATCCAAGCTCCTTAATCTTTGGGGAAAACTTCCCCAAAACAGAAAATAATACTTGCTTATTCAATCTTGGCCAGCAAAACGTCAGTGAGTTCTTTGCGTTTCCTAGAAAATCTATGCCTGGTGTCTCCAGAGAAATAGTTGCAAGCAAAAGGGACAAAGGAGTTTTTCTCAGGGTTTCAATCATCTGGTTCTACAACTGCTTAAACATCCAGCTTCCTTGTCCCTGGGGTAAAAGATGATACTAAATTAACTGTATCTTGTTTCTTTGGTTTGTTTGCATCTTAAGTAATTTTATCTCAGGCTGCAAATACAACTTTGCATTCTAGGTTGCAAACACTCAGGGTGACTTTATGACTCATACCAAGAAGAATACATACTTCATTCTTAGAGAAACCTGAGATAACCTCTGGCTTCCTCAGAGCACACTACAGGAAACATATGTCAATGAGAAGTATAATTTGTAATCATCTGATTTAACTTCTCATGCTAATAAATTTATTGCCAAAATCACAGGCAAGAGAAATCATTCTGAGGCTTCATTTTACGTTTTAGCTGAATAGTCTCCTCATGCAATGAAGTTTTTAAAGCCTCATATTTTGAGGCATGATCTGAAGCCATTTATCAGTGGAAGATACCTTGGCAGCAGCATCACACTAATGCCCAATGCCACTTCCATGGCCTTCCTTATTTTTTAGAAAGAACTGAAAGTATAATCATTTATAAATAACAAAGAATGAAGCTTCAAAAAAATTAAGACAGGGTAACAGCACCAGGTAAAGAAGCTTCAAGGCAGAAAAGAAGGAAACGCCATGATAAGGTAGGCTCCAGAGAGTAAAGGAAACAACCAGAACCTCCAAACAGACCAAGGTGACTCTAGGTTGCCAGGTATCCAACACCACTGGGGTCCTATTCTCAATCCTCATTAGCCTCAAAGCTCTTGTGTGTTGCTCAGCCTCAGGGCTTTGGCAATCTGAAAGACATCAAGTAACAATCTGGACAGCAGCTCACAGCAGAAGCAGTACCAGGTCCTCTGCTGGCAGCTGCTGAGATCCAAGGAACAGCACCTGTCACCACACCAGAGAGGTAGATGTCAGGACATTCCTGGTTACCCCAAGCCCTTCTCTGTGAGCGCACACATGGTTCAGGAGCTCTCTCGTGGTGGTTTCCCAAAGTGTTATCCTGAAAGGACACACGATAAAATCCTCCACTACTCCCCAGGAAATTCCGTCCTTAGGGCCAAGGCACTGGGCAAAAACCCAAAGCTTTATGAGCTTCACAAAGCTCATAAGACATAAGAGGCTTTTGTGTCCATTAAATCCACCCGAGTATAGCACTTTTATTAAAAATATAACACACACACACAAAAAACTTACATTCTACCCATAATACATACGTATGTATGCATATACATATATTTGCCTATATGTGTATGTAAATATACTTAATACATATTCATATCTGTGTTTATATGCAAAAATAATGCCATTTTTAAAAAATCAACCCATAAAGGAATGCATGGAAAAATGTAATGACATCACTTTTCTCTCTTAAATAACATCTTCATCTTTTAAAAATCCTAAAATTAAATAACCAAACAATAAATCAGTAGATAAAAAAGAATTGTTTGTAAAGACCAACCACATGGCTGTATTTAAAAGTTATCTACCTGAAAGTCATCATAAGGGAAGAGAAGCATCTCCCTTAAACAATCATTCAGGATCTGTGTCTTCTTTTGGACGATGACATTTTCATAGTCGAGTGGTTCAATCAGCTTTGGCTTTGCCTAAAAGGTGAAAAAATAAGCAATTGAAACATTCTTATAGATAAATACAATTCCTTGAGATTAAAGAACTTTATATGATCTGTTTTTGCATTTTCCAACTTTTCTTCAATAAGAATACATTAATTTTGCTACAAATTAGAATCAGAAGCAAGAGATAAAATGTATTTTTTTTAGCATCTCTGTGAGTCTATGATTATCCTCAATTACTTTCTACTATATCTTCACATAGAACTCAGAGTATTTATATGTTGGTGAGCATTGATTTTTTTAAGGTTTTATTTATTTATTTATTCATGAGAGACAGAGAGAGAGAGAGAGAGAGAGGCAGAGACCCAGGCAGAGGGAGAAGCAGGCTCCATGCAAGGAACCCGACACGGGACTCAGCCCCGGGACTCCAGGATCACGCCCTGAGCCGAAGGCAGGCACTAAACCACTGAGCCACCCAAGGATCCCCTAAAATGTATTTTTAAAGGGGCACTTGATGGGATGAGCACTGGGTGCCATACCGTATGTTGGCAAATCAAACTCCAGTAAAAATATATACAAAAATTTTTTTTAAATAAATAAGGTAACAGAAGGCACTTCCTGGTACTACTCCATCTACAGTCATGCTTACTTAGTTATTAAAGCACAAAGAAAGTTATGAAGTCTCGTGGACGTCCAGTTGTGTCTTGGGTCAACCCTGGTTTGGTCAGTCCCCATCCAAGCTTTACACTCTGCTGGAACTGCCCTGCTTGGGGGGGGTCCAGCCGCAGTGTGGTAGTGAAGGCTGGATGCCAACAGTGGCACCCTCCTTGGGCCAGGCTTAAAGCACCCACAGGGCTTCACTATTTCATATAAGGCTCTACGGAACTCTTTTCAGGGTGTCAAAATATCCCTGTCTCCTAAAATGTCTATATACTTATAATACCTAAACAGATAAAAATGTAAGCTGTGGGGGGGTGGGTGAACCTAAGCAGGTAGGGATGATCATCCCTTATCAGGCACTGAGCAGAAGACAAACGCAATATGCAAACAGGGAAAGAAATGAGAGAATATGCCTTTTCTGACTATTTCTCAAGTTAGCCTTCTCAGTAAAATCTATTGCCAAGCATTGCTATGGTGGTGATCACGTCCCACATAGAAGGTACCAACTGAGCTAGGTCAGGGAGAAAGACACCGATTCAGCTATATCACAGTATGCCAAGTGATAAGACAGGCATGCATGCACATGCACAATGTTCTCAGAAGTAACAAAGTCCATTATATCAACAGTTCCTGCAAGATTATTTTTTGAAACTATTAATAAAAATCATCTGATGACATAATCTCAATGTTGTGCCTACTAAAATGATAATAAATATATACAAAATATACTAAAGACATCTGGGGAATTGTGGCTGAGGCTGCTGCACATTCCTCAAATCTCTCCTTTCCTTCTAGGTACAGAAGGACTACACTTCCCAGCCTCCTCAGAGTTACATGTGACCCTCTGTCTTGTGCCAGTGGCAGGTGAGGGGGAAGGGAATGGCCACTGCCAAGCCTGGACCAGAAAAGCTGTCTGCAAAAGACTGAATGCTGTGTCCTTCCAAAATCCACGCTGAAACCTAGTCCCCATTGTGATGATTTTAGGATATGGGGCCTTTGGAGGCAATTAAGTCATGAAGGTAGAGTCCTTAAGAATTCAATTAGTAATCTTATAAAAGAGACCTCTGAGACTTCCCTTCTGCCATGTGAGAACACAGTGAGGAGAAAGCTATCTATGAACCAAGATTTCTCTCTACAGACACCAAGTTGGCTGGTGCCTTGATCTTATAGCCTTCCCAGCCTCTAGAACCATGAGAAATACATATGTTGCTTAGGCACCCCTAAGTCCTTTATATTCTGTTCCAACTAAGTGACTACGATAGCCCCCCCTCCCCTCTCCCATCTGCCAGATGCACACAAGAATCCAGCACTAGACTCAGGAGCCCTGAGGAGAGGATAAAAGTCGCAAGATAGAAGGAATCTGCATCCTGAATCACCCAACAGAAAGCTGCCTCCTCCTTCAAACAGGCGCTGAAATATCCGAGAGTAGGCAGGAAAGCATTTATTGTGTTAACCACTGAGGTTCTGGAGAGTTGTTTAAAGTGGTTGTCGGCTTACTCTACCTAACCTACATACAGATGTTCATATTTAACTTCAATTACTTGATTTAAAAGTAGACGCGACAAAGATGTTTGGATATGCTAAGAAAAAAATGTAGTGACTGAACAAGGGCACCATTGTTATTATAATTATGCAAAATAAACATTTATGGGCAGAGACAAACCTATACACCAAAATTAAAGCTATCATAATGGAAGTGTCATTTCTTCTTGTAAGATATTCATAATATTAAACTATTTCAACTATAAAAAAAATGTTTCCAAAAAGAGAGATTTACAAAAAGTATTTTTTTTTACAAAAAGTATTTTTAAGGAAAGAATTGCCACAAAAAAATAATAAAAAATATTCTTCAAAAAAAAATTTTTTTTTTTAGGATTTTATTTATTTATTCAAGAGAGACACAGAGAGAGGCAGAGACATCGGCAGAGGGAGAAGCAGGCTCCAGGCAGGGAGCCCAACATGGGACTTGATCCCAGGTCTCCAGGACCATGCCCCAAGCCAAAGGCAGATGTCCAACCACTGAGCCACCCAGGCGTCCCTCTTCCAAATAGTTTAATTCGACTTAAATAATGTGCTCCTTTATTTTAGTTTGTTACACTGTACATGGTAACCAGTCTTTAAGAGTTTGTTGGCAGAACGGATATGTCATGATTAGTAACGTTTTCCTTGGGAACTAGGACTATATTCCTAATAAAATGCAAAGATGACCCAGAGAGGGCTGGTCCTCCACACTAGCCCTGGACCTCTCCAAAGGTACCCCGGGTCTGCAGAATCTTTGGCGGCCGTGTTCCCTTCCTGCCCCTTCCCACAAGGGCCAGCAGTGTACTAACTTCAGGCCACAAGGCAAGGTCAGTCTGTCAGAAAACAGTGCTACAATGTCAGCCCTTGTCAAAGAAGGATGCTGCGGGGGCCTGCTGAGAAAGGGTCTTTTCTTAGCCTATGATATTTTGGAGAGTTTTCTGCCTTGCTCCTACGGCACAGCTCCTTACACTACTCTTATATTCTTAGAGCAGGGGTTGGCAAACTTTTTCTGAAAAGAGCCAGAGAGTAAATATTATAGGCTTTGCCAGCTTTACTGTTTACTTAACTCTGATACTGTCACACAAAAAAGCAGCCACAGACAACAAGTAAACAAATGGGCATGGTGGCATTAAAACTTTACAGAAACAGGCCACAGCCAGATTTGGCCCAAGAGCCATCACTTGCTGATTTCGCTGCAGAGTTACCTTTACCCGTTTGTAGTTAATCTCCTTTACCAATTTAATGATTCTTTATATTAATTTTCTATTTCCAATTAACTGGTGTTTCCTGTCTCTGGGCTGATATATGTTTACATGTTCTTAAATGTATTTAAAGATTATTTCTCAACAATTGGGCTACACTGAGATTGTTTACACAGTTTAATAAATGAAAACTATAAAAATAATTCATATGCCAGTTTTGCCTACTTATGAAATGCTTTTGTTAACTGAGTGGATGTTTTCCCCTGATGGTATCTTGGAAGTATTTAATGACTTAATGTAACGTTGTGGCTATTAGGATTACCTTGCTTTTGGGGGCCACTGTGTAACCTGGAAGATTTTCACACAAATGATCGCACCTAATCCACTGTTTAATTAAACAAGGAAGCCATGTGCCTATGTAAGCAAACCAAAATCCAAGCCTGGGAATGCCTCAAGGTTATAAAATCAACACACTACAACCACTCACAAACAGCCAACAAGGCTTTAGGCTACGGCCAAATAATTTCTTCTGTTTGCTTCCACACTTCCTCTCTAGAAGTCTCTCCAAGCTCCTAACAGCTCCTAACAACTTCCGGTTTTGTGCCACCCAATTCAAAATGATTTTTGTCCAAACTCTACAAATGTTTAACATGCCTCAGTTTATCTTTTAATATCACTTGGAGCCACTATAAGGCAGGCATGGGAACACCACTCCATAGTTGCTGAGATTGCAAACTGAGGATCACAAGTTGAGCTGGTTGCCAGAAGTGTCCGAGGTAACCTGCAGACTGGGTCAGAACATGGTCTTTGTCACACAGAACTCTTTCTTCCCCAGGCTGCCCATTTAACCGTCTGTGCTCACCAATGCTCAGAGTAAACGTATGGAGAGTTCTAAGCCAACGCTTCTGTGAAAGAATGATGATGCATGTAACAGGAAAGCCCACAGGGTTGATTTCAACATAAGGGAAATCTTCGTGGAAGAATGAGATGTCTTCTTTGGTCTCAAGGAGTATGAAGATTTGACACATGTACAGACTCTTAGATCACTCACTGAAGTGACTCCTACAGACCTGACTGGGCAGTAGTCTTCAGCAGCTGCAGGGAGCACTTCCAGGACAGAACCACTGACCCCAAGGAAAAAGGGTCAACTGGGAGTGACTCATGTGCTACCTAAGAACAAGGCAAAAGCTCCTGCTTCAAATACAAATAACTAATAACTGGCACCATGCCTCATGTGGCCCTCACAGGATCAGAAAGGGTGAGAACGGAGATTGTGAGGGAACACGGAAAGAGACCAGGAGGCGATGGGGGAGGAGGAGACCAAAGGGACGGATACCTACGTGGAGGTAGGCCGGGGCCACAGAAGTGGAGAAAACACAAGTTGTTGGATAAAGACAGGAGAAGAAGATACAAACGGAAAGGATAGCAGAGAGGGCTTGGAGACTTGCCGTGGGCCCATGGGAAGTCACACCTCCAGGTCTACTCAACTGGGGGTTAAGAGCATAACTGTCTATTATTTTCTGCTCTTCTTGAAATGGATGATTCACTGGTTACAGCTGTTCACTGTTCTTCAGCTCCTCCGAACGTTTCCAAGCAGTCACGTGAGCAGGGAGACAGCCCATTAGGGTAGGGAACTGACCGGCCTACAGCATCACTGGTGACAGGAACGTCACACAAACAAGCAAAATGAAATTAGCTAATTACCAGGCTGCCAGGACCCCACTCCCAGTTTAGCAGAAAGAGACTTCGTGTAGATCTGGCACATGGTCTTGGTTTTAAAGCCATCAACATGCTTAAGTGTAAACCTTCCTGGGATGACACAATTACCAAAGCCAAGTTCTTGATTTTCTATGGTCAAAAGCAAGATTCTGGGCCCAGAATCAATCCAGATAAACCAGTGGTCGTGGATAGAGCTGCTCCTACGCCATAAGAACCGCTTTGCTTTGAAAACCTGATAATTCACCAGTGTGGATTTTAAATATTAAAAGATGCTGTGTTTCCCTGAGCATGATGGGGGCTCAGCCAGCTCCTGAGTCTGTGACTTCAGAGCTTGTACAGGGCATGATTATGTTGCTCTTATAATAAGTGAAAAATGTAATTCAGTCTATATATACAAATTCTTTAGGTTTTGTCCCCATTTGTAGGTTAAATGTCCTCATTTATGAACATGTGTTTCTCAGGCTATCATTAAATCAGACAGGAAGAGGACCATGGTATCTTAACTTTACAAAAGTCTAAAAGAGTGATTCTAAAAGTGGGGTCCTGGTAATAAGCAGCATTAGCATCACCTAAGAAGTTAATGCAAAAGTAAACTGAATCAGAAACTCTACAGCTAGGATCAGCTACCTGTGCCTCCACAAGCTTCCCAGGGATTCTGATGACCCAGGAGTTGGTTGGAATTTGTAAATTCAGAGAGGTACAATGAACATGCCCAGTGCTGAGCTTCTTCTGAGAACCTGGGCCCACCCTCCCCCAAAATGTGTATACCCATTACTTTCTAAAACGTTATACACAGTTCTGGGGGACAGTGGTCATTCCTTGGAGAGTAGCCAAGGAACTGAGTTGAGGACGTTTTAGGCAGTGGGAGAGGGTGGCTTGTAAATACTTTAATTCAGTATAGCAGGAGGTGCTGGCAGAAGCTAAATGCAGAGCTAAGAAAGGAGGCTGAGCCAACTGCCAGCCATGAGCTGGGACATTTCCTCACCTCACCAAGGAGTGATACCTCAAGGTGCTGAAGGAAGAGTGGGAATTCTTCAGGTGGGCAAAGTTCTGAATTCCTTAATCAACAATGTAAATGTAGCCCTCCTATGGAGGCATCTGTGCAAGCTCCAGCTGTATCTCTAACCCCCCAGGCCCAGAACAGAAGACATGTGGCTCTGCTTCTGACACAAACCTGGTCCTGTCACTTGCTCACACCTCTGCACCTGTCACAGGCCTACAGCCCTGACGGCTGCAGTCGACAAAGGTTCTATTTTAGCAGAATCCTTCTTCTGAAAACCAAATCTCCCACAGGCAAATACGCCAAAGGAGTGAAAGCAGAGTTGCTCTAGCCCCAGGACACACAGTACTTGGCTCTGTACCTGGGGCACATCTTCCTCAACCCATTAAAGACAGTCTTTTCCCTTCTCTGACCAGGATACCCCCAGTGAGTAGCAGTCCTAGAGTGCAGTTCATTCTGCCTTGGATTGAAACAACCTGTGAACAGCTTACCTCCTTGACTATAGTGCCCAGGAAAGGGCTGGGTCTCCTGGTCTCTGCACCCCCCACCCCCATCCCCACCCCAGCATCTAGCCCAAGACCCAGAGACACAGTGACTGTGCACAAAGCGTGGTGTCCTTCACTTGCATCAACACCTGTCCAGGCCCCGTGTCTGTGT
The DNA here is from genome assembly GCF_048418805.1 of Vulpes vulpes. Classification (NCBI taxonomy): domain Eukaryota; kingdom Metazoa; phylum Chordata; class Mammalia; order Carnivora; family Canidae; genus Vulpes; species Vulpes vulpes. The sequence goes on from NC_132785.1 coordinate 48,924,054, forward strand.
AGAGTTCAGTTGCTGCTCGGCATCTTGGCTTCTTAGGAAGTTCCACAGGACCATGCCCCCTCTGCCAGTCCACCCAATGTCATGACTCAGGTCCCACGAGGTGCAGCATGAGAGGCCATGTTGCAATACAGGTATATTTCAAGGCGTTTAGCCCCATAACTACTTGGGGATACTTGAGGTTAGTCACTGCACAATTGGGAGATTGCTCCCAAATTATTCTGCTCATATATGAAAGAAACCTAATGGAGAGGGTAACTGGGTGGCTCAGTGGTTGAACGTCTGCCTTCAGATCGGGTCATGATCCCAGGGTCCTGGGATCAAGTTCTGTATCAAGCTCCCCACAGGGAGCCTTCTTCTCCCTCTGCCTATGTCTCTGCTTCTCTGTGTGTCTCTCATGAATAAATAAATGAAATCTTAAAAAGGAAAGAAAGAAACCTAATAGAGGGTTTTTTCAATCCTAAAAATGTATGTGATGTTATCAAATGTTATAAAACTAGAGGAAACTTTCCTAAACTATGATTAATAAAATACAAATATTGACTAATGATATAGGAAAGATTAAATGACCTATCTTTGCAATGCAGAGTGATCAAGCCAAACCATGATCATATGAAGAGGTAATAATAGTATGAAACTAAAAAATGCAAGAAAATGTATCAAGTGCATCATTTGTTCATAAAAATGTGTTGCTCTCCTGTATTTCTGTTTATGGTTTGAGTTAGCTTTTTAAAATTTATAATTTGTCATGATTTCTTTTCAAATATAGTTAAAATAGTAACTTCCATGCCTCATTTTGTATTTGTAATTTTGGATTTTTTTAGACCTCCCACATTCTAAGCTTCATCACTCACAAAACCTAGATCGGCTCTGGTGATACCACACAGATGTGGATCAAATCAAAGGCAGTAGAGTACGGTGGTTAAGAAAGCTGAGCTGCAAGTTGTGTGAGGCTATTATCAAGCTCCATTGAGTGCATGCATGTAAAATGCTTGACAGAGCCTGGCAGACTGTAAGTACATGATAAATGTAGCTGTTGTTATTACTTTCATCATCATTATTAAATGTATTGTTTGCATGACAGTGATTTGTTTGGTGGGGGAAGGGAGTGGTGAATGTTTCATGTACATTCAATTTTACCAATCTGCTAACAAAAACATTCCTGTAATCTCCAAGAACATATTAAATCAAACAGACAACAATGGTAGGGGCATTCACAAAGAAGGAAACACAAAAGGCCAAGCAGAGGAAACTGTATACTAATAGAGATGACACTGGAATTCAGGGACTGAGCCCAAGATAAACATAAATAGATGCTTACATTAAAAACTGAACCAAGTATTGATGAAGTTGGTGTCAGGCAGGACAGAGAAGAACAGCAGTTGAGGGGTCAAGATGTATATACTAAAGCACTTCAGACCCACTCCCACAGTGCACAAGAGCAGCAGTACTGAAGATTCTAGAGGAGGCCAGAGGGGCAGGCACTAAGCCCTCAAGCAGTGATGCTCACTGCTGGTTTCTGGCACTTCCAGGGAGAGAGGGGAGGCAGACTCTGGAGAGTTTGGGAGGCCCAAAGCCCACAGACATTTTCATAACAATGAACCAAAACCTTAGCTTCCTTGCCGCCCCGGAGATCCAGACCAGAGCAATGTGATCAGGGCAGTGGAAGGAGGAGTTGCGTCTCAGGGAAGAACACAGACACCAGTTAGCCCCTGATACCATGGCCCCACCAGTCCCCATCCACTGGTCGAAGCAGGGGCAGCATGGTGAACTGCCAGTGATCATGTGGCTGTCACAGGTACCAAAAGGCACAATCCACAGTGCCCTCCCCAGGAACCTCCCTTTGAGGCTCTCTGACCTCACCCCTTCCTCTAGCATTTGTTACTGTGGGTCTGGCTTCCCAACATCCATGCAAATTGAAATTCCATATCCAGAGGCAAACAGAAGCTGAGGAATCCTCTGGATGCCAGGAAAACAAGAGTCCTCTGGAATCCAGCACAGCTGGAGAGCAATAGGCCCACAAATGACTTCAATTTTGGCTAATCATGTATGAAGCCTCGAAAACCACGGGAAGAGCTCAGCAGAAAGGCTTACTGATTTAATTGCTTTTTCTCTCTGACATGATAGCTTCCTGTGAACTTTCTAGTCATTTCTGGATTTTGTGTCTCTGGTAATTAAATGTTAACAAAGCTCAAATCCTGAATACCACTTCTTGAAATAGCAAACTAAGGAAACGGCAACTCTTGAAGCATTCTATTATAAGAAACGAGAAATTTATTGTTTCTGCTTATAAAGAATTTAAAACTTTCTTGATCTATCTGCATGGCTATAAAAGCTACCTGATTGGCTAAGACAAAAATTCCTCATGGAACTTAGTCCATTTTCAAACCTGTGCACTTCTCAACATTGCCAAAAGGACCCTAGCACTGTTGCTGGGGAGGGGGCCATGCAGCTTGCAACAAGAAAGAAAGGTCTTCTGAAGCCAGGAGTTAATCAGTGTGGCCTGTCTTACACACTACTGTCACTACATACTCCCACCAGGAACTTCATGAAGTGGTTAAATCTGAAGGGAGAATCCTCATTTTCCTGTAATTAGGGTGGGCACAGGAAATTAGCGGCTGCCATCGCTTCTTTGTATGCAAATGTTATTAGTAATAATGTGTTCCTTCTCTCTACAAACTTTTACTGAGCCTGTCCATTCCCATATGCACTGCACCAGGGTCTTCCGGACCCCAAGATAACAGGACACAGCCTCCCCCACCCGCCACCCAGAGAGCTCATAATCCAGAGGGGAGGCAGACATGTGAACAATGAGAGCAGAATGACAGCAGTTGGAACCTACAAGTGGCATCTGACCCTGCCTAGCATGAACCTGCTTCACCCCCAGTTAGATCACCAACTCCATAGAGGCAAGGATTTCCATTTTATTTACTGTTCTCTTAACACCTAGAACAAGACTTGGCATAGTGTAAGCACCCAATGAACACGTGCTGGATGAGTAACAGAACCTGGCAATGTGGGCTGCTTCTTAAAGGAGGTGGTCAGGGCCAAGCCTAGGAGAGGAACCAGTCAGCCAGCATTCAGGGTACACTGGGGATTCCTTGCAAAGAAAATGGGGAGACACCAAGGAGCATGCTCCCAGATGGAACCAGATTTTGTGGGACCTAAAAATGCATATTTGAAAAGGGAAGGGGTTTAAAAAAAATACAAAATTATGAATATAAAATTGCTGGAGGCCCTCACAGGGCCTTGGAAGGGATCTGGAAACTGAAGCTTCCTTAGCTTCAGGATAAATCCTCCTCTGAGCACTGTGAGTTCCAGAAGTGATGAGTTGCTCAGGATAGCTGAGGCAAAGCTATGGCAAGGGGATGGGGTGGCAGCAGGCCAAGGGCTTGGGGCACCAGTCTCTAGGGGTGCTACAGCATCTCTGGAAATCCAATGTGAGAAAGAAAATGACATTTATGGGAACTCCCTTCTGAAAGGGTACTCTGTGGCTGCCAAGAACACATGAATAAGCTATCACAGATGAGCACTGGGGCTTTGCAAAGGACGTGCTGGAGAAACAAAGAATGCTTACCTGTAGGGCCCTGCTTTCTCTGGACAGGTGGGCAGCACTAAGTTGGCTAGGAATGGCTATGCGCCACAGTCCCTGCCCTATCTCTGCCCCACGCAGCCCTCAGTCTCTTATCTAAAATAATAAACAATTGGGGTGCCTGGGGGGCTCAGTTGGTTGGGCGTCTGACTCTTGCTCTCAGCTCAGGTCTTGGTCTTGGAGTTGTGAGTTCATGCCCCATGATGGGCTCCATGCTGGGCACAGAGTCTACAATCAATCAGTAAATAAATAAAATAAAGCAGTAAACAATTTGAATGGCATCTGTTTGAGGTGGTACCAATGACTGGCTTGCCTGGGGTGTCCACATGTCTCTAAGCCACCCCTGGACTACAGCCTGCTCTGGTAAAGAAGGCCAGAGTGGCAAGTGTGCCACGCTGTGATGGGCCTTTAGGAAGGAAACTGGCATAGGATGAAAGGGGCTGAGCAGCACAGAACTAAGTCCTGTACCATCCTCACCCTGGAAAGCGACCTCCCATTGCCTTGTCATAGACATGCTCTTATTTTATTTTTTAAATATTTTTATTTATTTATTTGACAGAGAGAGAACACAAGCAGGGGAGCTGCAGGCAGAGTGAAAGGAAAAAGCAGGCTCCCCGAAGAGCACAGAGCCCGATGTGGGGCACAATACCAGGACCCTGGGATCATGACCCGAGCCAAAGGCAGATACTTAACCAACAGAGCCACCCAGATACCCTATGGTATGCTCTTTCTTCCCTTGACCCAGAACATTAAATTTAGGACATCACGATAATCAAAATATGATCACATCCCCTTCAGGAAAACATGTTCTTCTCCAGATTGTTCATCAGTGTGTCGGGGAACAATGGCCTTAGCAGCTGTTGAGAAGCATGCTTGTTTAAAAGGAGCAGGAGGTCAGGTAACACTAGAACTATGCTATGTAAACATCAGAACCCGAGATTATCTGGTCTAGCCCTCTCATCTTACAGAGAGGAAAACCTGGGAGCGTGGGAGTTACATGACTGTCCCAACGCCCAAGAGGAGTTGCTAGCAAGCCTGGGCCTAGATCCCAGATCTCCTGACCCCTGTCCATGCTCTTTACCTTTGCCTCTACGTTTTGATTTTTGCACTTTCAATAACACTGTGCACAAACACACAATACAATAAACTGGAGGAAAAGAGGACCTTATCTAAACTTGGACTGAGGAAGCAAGCTCAAACCTGAGCTGAGTTAACCATATGGTTAACTAACTGGTAAATGTTTAGAATACATACCGGACACCAAAGTCTCAGACATCTAAATAGATTTCTCACACTGAAATGTGGTGCTATCCTCAGAGCAGGCTAACAGCAAGAATGACACACTTGTGAACACAGTTCTTTATATTATAAACACTGAAAAGATGTTTAATTCCGTTTTTATAAAGCACTACCAAAAAAAAGCACTTAAATGAGAAGACTTGTCACTAAATGAAACTTTTATTTAATTAGGCATGTCAGTATTAGCAAAACTTGGACACTCAACATCAGTTTGATAGAAGGAAAAGAATCTGGGTTTTATATTTGTCAGTTTTATAAATAACTGTGGTTTTCCAAAAATTATTATCCTATTACTAAAATAAACAGAATTAAAGACTCTATGAAAACCGTCAAATCAAGAACTTGTAGAAAATGGTATAAGAGACACGTAAGATGCAAACTGCAGTAATAAAGATCATACCAATTAATGAAAACCCACAAAGCTGCTTGCATTTAGTCAGCTGCGCTCGACGGGATGTGCAGAGAATGTTAATGAGAAAAGACCAGACAGGGATGTAGGGACTCCTCCATGCCCTATGCAGGCACATGAGATGAGAGTTGAGTGGCATGGGGATCTGGTCCTTGCAAAGACCATGCCTGAAGATCTTCTACCCTGACGTGGAGCAGGGGCTAAGAGAGGAAAAGAAGGATATACAGAGGAGAGAGAAAGAGAACAGACTGAAAGCCTGGCGAGCGGGCTCAGCATGTGTCTCTCACACATGCATCCGTCCTAGCTTCTAATTCTGCCTGCCATTTTTGCATAAGGAAAAAGCAATAATGAGAGCATAAAAGAAAAAGACACACTACGGAAACTGTATAAATCTATCTTAAATCTGTGCTACAGATTCCTTTCCAGCCAACAATTTTTCTTTCTAGCATTTTGCTTGAAATTCTCAATTCCTCCTATGTCAACAAAAGCTATTTTTGGAACTCAGAAATGAAGAGGTCAAGTAATTAAGCTAAAAGGCTCTAAAAGGCCCAATACAGTCAGATTTCAAAACAACTTTATGCTACTTATTTGAAGATGGAAGCAGGGGATGGAAGTCATAACACACATTTGATTCTTGGAAGAGTTTCTGCATACTTCATCATCAGAAAGGCTGTTTGGGGACCAGCTAAAGGCAGGTGTAGGGAGTTAGGATTAAAATATTGGTCCCAAAAATGTTTACTATTGTTGGAGGTGCTGACAGGCACATGGGAGTTCATTGTACCAGTCCAATAGTTCTCAAGGTGTAGTCCCAGACCAGCAGCTTCAGCATCATCTGGAACTTTTTAGAAATGCAGATTCATCCCAGACCTACTGAATGTTTTAGGGGTGGAGCCTCACAATCTAGGTTTTAACAAAGCCAGGTGATTCTGATGCTCAACCTTTTTGAGAAACCCTCTACTAGTTTACTTTCGTGTATGTTTGAGAATTTCATATTTAAAAAGTATTTTCAAGAAATCCTAGCTCCAATTGCCTTTTAGCTAATGTGGCCTTGGGGCAAATTACTAAACCTCCCCCCCCATCTACATCAGGAAATGGGAAAAGTAACAAGTTAACAAGTTCTCTATCATCATCTCAGGCTTATTGAAAAGTTTCAATATACACTGCCTGTTCAGAGCAGGAATAAAATGGTGGTCATGGGGGTCATACAAAGTTGTGTCATTTGGACACAAGAAAATTTTAGTGTCCACAACATACACACAACATCCTACACACATTATCTCACTAAACCTCCTCCCAAATCCGTATGTATCATCAGCATTTCACGGATGAGGAAATTGAAGCTCAGAGGGGTTACATAAATTAGTGAAGGTCACACAGATGGTGACCCTTGGATCTCCTGGCTCCAAGCCCAGTACCCTTCCCATAGCCCACCTGCAATAAGCATGATGGAATGTCAAAGTTGTAGAATAGGAAATGCTTCCCAGGGTCTCCACTTCCCTTTGTATGAAAACGGCATAGCACCGCTCCACACTGCGACGTTTCAGCCACCACCTCTCCAGGGAAAACAGAAGTCTAGGGCTCTCTGCTCTCTCTCTCTCTGGGTGCTGAACTGCCCAGCCTCCCTGATCTCACCAAGGGAGAAAGAAAAGGCAGAGTTCTTCCATGAAACAAACTCATTTTCAGTCTCAAGAGTATTAAAAATCATACCCCAAAATACTAATCTTTCTGAAGAACCAGGTTTGAATGCTGGGACATAGATTAATGTCATCAGCTAATATTTAATATACTTTACCAATAAGTAGTTCAAGGATCATCTTTATGAAGAAAGCCCAGCTTTACACTTAAATCATGCATTTTTCTTCCACAAAGTCACAAATATGGTACCCCCATCCAATGACTCACCCCCCTCAAATGACAATCTTCTGGTTTAAGGTGTATAAGCTACGGAATACAGAAGTATTTGGCCAGCACTCTTCAAAACAGTAGCCAGTTGTCATATGTGGCTATTCTGAATTCAGAAATGCTATAGGCATAAAATTTCAAAAATTTACTAGGAGTAAAAGAATATACAATGCCTTGATATTTCCATAAGGATTAAATGCTGAAATAATATTTTGGCCATAATGGGTTAAAATTACATTATTAAAATTAATTACACTTATTTCTTTTTATTCTAATTTGGCTACCAAAAAATTGTAAGTTACCTAGGTACTCATGCCATATGTTTTTTTTTACCATATCATTATTTTAATGTCCAATGTTTATAATATGAGGGCCAGTGCTTTCTCCTCAACTCAAGTTTATAAATTTTCAATTGGCTTGTGAGGCCAATAGGGGTACTTCTTCTTGTCTAATTTGGTTTCTGGAAAGACTTCATTCAGGTCCTCAATGGTCATCTGATCAAATGGAATTATGTTCTTCATCTTCTCCAGCTCTTTTTCATATTCTTCAATCCTGGCCTTTGAGAGGGACAAAAACTCAGCACAGCTTTTCACATCTTCTTTTTCCTCAGCATCCACTTGGACAGTGTATTTATCCTCTGGCACAGGAACCTTCAGGGCATTAAACTTCTTCTCAAAGTCATCTACCAAGCCAGCCTTTGCCACATTGGCCTTGTAGTAAGCCCAGTCGATAGCAGGTGGTTTCTCAGGAAGAGTAGCCAACCTGGAGGTAAGCATCTCATTCCAGGATTTCAGGGAGTTGGCAATGGCCTTCTGGTTTCAGGGTATGATCTCCCCAAAAGCTACCCAGTCAATGGTTTTTAGAGCAAGTTTTCGCCCAGCCATCTTGAGATCCTTCACCGACCCCGACAGCCCACAGTCCACAGCAGCAAGGGACGGAAGTGGGTCTCATGCCATATTTCTATTGAACAGTACTATTAGAGACTGCATGAAACTTTACATGTAATCTTTTAAACTTCAAGGCCAAACAAAAGACAAACTACTTCCTGAAACTATTATTTGGGGGCTAGGGGACAAGACAGATTTTGGAAAAACCACCACCCCACATTAGAGACAGGAATAGGTCAAGTAAAGGAGGCAACCTGTGTTGTTTTTTTTTTTTTAACCTGTGTTGTTTGTTCAGTGTTGCTAACAAACTCCACCTTCCTATCTTTCTTATCTTTCTCCCCTAGGAAGGTTATCTTCCTTGTTCTATACCTCATGGGTCTCCACATATACTCATGGGATGCTGATGCTAAGGTCACACAACAATTTTTTTTTAAAGATTTTATTTATTTATTCATGAGAGACACACAGAGAGAAAGAGGCAGAGACACAGACAGAAGGAGAAGCAGGCTCCATGCAGGGAGCCGGACGTGGGACTCGATCCCGGGTCTCCAGGATCATGCCCTGGGCCAAAGGCGGCGCTAAACCGCTGAGTCACCGAGGCTGCCCTACACACAACTTTTTTTCTGAATGTACTACAACCATCAGAGGTGATATTACAGTTGTAGGAATGGCTGACAGAAGTGGTAACTGTTAACAAAACCAGGTGCTGGCTAAGAGGAAGAGACAAAGGGTTCTGACTTTGTTCACACGAGATTGCATTTCCATACCCAAGCAAGTACTTGCATAAGATGTTAGTTAAGCATTTAGATCAAAAATAACAGAAGCGTGGGAGGGTTTCAGGGCATAATACCTGCATCCTATTTAGCCATGCAGCATCCCCTAGATGCATCCATTTTTACTGTTGGCAATTCAACTCATTTGGATGTTGGTGGCCAAACAACCACCAAGAAAGCGGGGGGGGGGGGGGGGGGGGGGGACGACGCCTGGGTGGCTCAGCAGTTGAGTGTCTGGCTCCAGCTCAGGGCCTGATCCCAGATTCCAGGATGGAGTCCCACATCAGGCTTCTTGCAGGGAGCCTGCTTCTCCTCCCTCTGCTTGTGTCTCTGCCTCTCTTTCTGTGTCATAAATAAATAAATAAATAAATAAATAAATAAATAAATAAATAAATAAAATTGTTTTAAAAAGAGGAGGGAAGACTGAAAAAGATTCTGCAGATCCAGTCTCTCTTGGGGGGCACTTTCTGCAACCCATTCTTTGCCAATACATTCCTCAAAGAGTGACCAGGACAATGACAAAAAGAACAAAAGGGGTGGCAGGGAAAGCACTGGTATGTCAGAGATGGAATATAAAGAAAACAAAACCACTCATGGTTCCCACTGGGGCATAAGCCCCCTCACCCCATTAGTGAGGGAAGCTAGAGTATAGGCCTTAGGTACAAGACAGCAGAACAGTGTGATAATGGAACGTTCTAGAATAACGATGCCACAATAGGCCAGAGGAGTACACAGCCTGTAGGAAAATGTGGGGGGAGGGTTTCACAAAGTTTCTTGGGGGAGCTGGCATGTGAACTGGGGCTTGAAGGGCAGACAGGAACGGTCTGGCAGTGAAGCATGCTGGGCAAAGGAAGAGCTGTGCCAGGTAGTACAGTGCCCTCTGTGAAAGAACAATGGGCCTGGTCAGGATGCATTTTGGAAAGTGTGAGAGAGGAGGCCAGCAAGCAAGTTAAGGGCTGGCCTCCAAGGATCAAATAAGCCATGCTTTGCCTTCTCTGCAAAGGAAAGTTAGAAAAGGAGTTTATCCGTGTTGTAGACAGAGCAGTCTGGCAGCATGTCAGAGGAAGGAAAGTCTGATGATGGTAAGCTGACGGGGGCAGTCCTGATAACCTTTGGAGATAAGCTAACTGGAGGGTAGTCAGTACTACTATCTTCATCTGATAGAAACACAATCTTGGCTTAGAAATGTCAAGTAGGTTTAAAAGACACAGGCTCATGGTCTCATGAGTGAGTAAAGGGCTCCTTCCAACAGCCACTTCTGCTTCCTCCCTTGGTGGTGACAACTCTCCAAAGCAAGGAGAGCCCAAAACAGAACTATGGCCTGGCTCCTCCCCAAGAACCTGGATGAAGCCCCAGAGATCCACTGGTCAGTGGCACACACTCTTGTCTGGGAAGTGAGCACTAAAAATTTCTAAAGCCTCAAAATGTTACTCTAAGAGAAACTTAGGACCAGCTATATATATCACATTACAGGGATATTTCAAACTTCTGGAAAGTTGAGGATAAACTATAATTTCCAACCCTTCTTGGTTCTAAAATTATCACAGTGATATGTCATCTGCAGGCTTGTCAGGCCTTTGTGAATCTCCTGCATAGCTCTCCCTGCTAACTCCAAATTCTGCTGCCACTTTTATTTATCTCCAGGCTGGCCAACCCATTTCACTCACCTTACTCATTACATTGGGTGGCAATCCAATATCCCCTGTTTTGTAGCTCTTACAACCCAAAACCCAAAAAACTTTGAATAAACTAAACATGGAACCTGAAACTAAAACTCCAGGGTTTTGACCTGACTCCATCACAGGTTATTCCTGAGATCAAAGCTAATAATCCTCCACCATGGAGCTTTAGCCCCAGAAGAAGAGAACTTTGAGATTATTTACTGCATGCTTCTCATTTTACAGATGAGAAAACTATTGAAGCCAGGGCAGGGGAGGAAAGGATGATGATCAGCAGGGATTGCAAGGCAGATCTAGGGCCAAAAATAGGACTCTCGTCTGGTCTCCAAAGTGCTTTGAGTTAGACCACCTACAGCACCTGCTACCCGTGACATAGTTTGGCTGCCTTGTACTTAGCCACTACCTGTCAAATAATGTCAAAGAGCACGTGGGGCAAACAGCCTCCTCTAAACACAACAGGGACCAAAGAACCCATTTTACTGGTTAGAGAATAAGCATCTCAGACTTATCCTGGATCATGCTGTAAATTAATTAAAAAATAAATCTAGGGAAGAAAATAAGATGTCTCTAGACTCTTAGATATCACATTAATTGATACTCCTACATAACCTCCTGGGAAGATGATAAAATGTGACATCCAAAGTAAGAAAGACTCCCAGTACCAATTGATTCTATTTTGTTCATATTTCCAACTCTTTCAGGCACAGCCATTCCACTCTTTGTCTAAGCTACTCAGCCACTATTGTTTTGTCACTTAAAAGTTGGTCTTTCTCTAAAAGTTTTTAAATTTTTTAAGGGCAAGGAGTTTTTAAACCTTTCTTTTTCATCTTTATAATACCAATGCTAAGCCTAAGCAACCAGGTTCATATTTGTTCATGAATTATATGTAAGTGTCCAGGTATGGATTTTGGAAAATCTGCCTGGAAGCCAAAAATCCCTGGCTCTGCCATTTACTAAAGATACAACTTTTGTCAAGTTACCTAGCCTCTTGTGTGCTGTGTCCTCACTTGTAAAATGAGAAACAATAATAGCACTCACCTCCTAGAACTGTGAGAATTGAAGTAATCTATTTAACAGGCTTAAAACAGTGTCTGGCACAAAGCAAGGCACTATATAAATATTTTTGTTATTATTCCAAAAAAAAACAAAAGAAAGCAACTGGCATTACCTTGTCATAAAAAAACAGTGACCAGCCATTCTGCCTCCCTGTTGATAAACAGTAGGAAAAAGAAGCACGCCAGAGCTGGGTGGGTTTTCATGTCCCAGGTAAGCAAGAATCCCAGAAAGTAGAGAGTGACTCTCTGTTGTAATACGTAGTGACAGAGTTGTGGAAGCCCCTTGTCTGTGAAAGTTTTCTATGCCTGCAAAGTTAGTCAATTCAATCCAACTCTAAGCACGCACTCCCCAAAGATTCACTGACGGCACCACAAAATATGTGTGCGTCTTTGGGGACCTTGTTCATGCAAACTACTCATATGGACAGTCAGGGGCCCTTGTGCCTTCTGTAAAGCAGGGCTGGACCTGCTTTGGACACTAAAAATTAGAGAACATGTCCTTGTTGGAACTGATGATGATTTCAGTATTGTCTGCCTAAGTGGAAAAGGATGGGTGAGATTAGTACTCACTGTGCCTAATAAATACCATGTGAAAGCCCCTCATTAGCCAGACCTAGCTGCTTGAGGAGAGGAAGGGTGTTAGTAGAAGTGTGGCAAATATCAGTGCTTATAAATATGAGTCGAATGAAAAAACAAATAAACAAATCAAGGGGAAAGCCAACGAGCGCAGTGAAGACTTACGGCTCTGAATACATAAACTTTCCTGGTTTTATCATCTGGGAATATGTCACTACAGAAAACTTATAGGAACTTTTCTTCACATTCAATATTTTAAAAACAAAAAAACTACCTATTAAATATCACCAATGTAATTAACATCATTAATTATTTCTAACGATGTCTATAGGGATGCCAGAAAACCTGCAGGGCCAAAGGACTTTATAAGCATAATTTCATTAACTCAATCACAGTCATCTCAAGTTTTATAGGATATACACAACAACGTTATCATTGCCCATAACCTTATTACTTCAAGTTTTGTGTCTTAATTCACTTCTTTCGCTATTTCTAGAGTAAATAAAACTTCAGGGAGAGAAAGGTTTTCCCAGGCAAAGCACCTACTTGTCCAGCCAGAAGCAGGGTCTCCTACCCATTACTATATCACAAGTGCTGCCTCTCATATAGTCATTTAGCTAATCATGTATTCATTCAAAATATCAAAATAAGAACTCAGACTTCGTTTTTACCACTTGAAGATCCCAGAAAAATAGCAAAGAGAAAATGTGTCTCTAATAAGAACCTTTTCAGGGTGCCCGGGTGGCTCAGGGGGTTAAGTGCCCAACTCTTGATTTTGGCTCGGGTCAAGACCATGATATCGATTCCCTGCATCCAACTCTGCACTCAGTGGGGAGTCTGCTTGAGATTCTTTCTCTCCCTCTGCCCCCACTCACACTCACTTGTGCACACACTCTCTCAAATAAAAATAAATCTTTATAAAGAAACTTTTCAAAAATTTTACCTAATGAGTATATATAACACATGAAAATTCAGCTCTTCTTTATCTTTACGTCTTTCAACCTTCCAAATTCCCAGAGTAAGACCTGTACTACAGTCCTCGGATGCCTCTTGAAATAACCCAGTGAAAGGATAACACAAATGACATGTACCCCAGCCATTTCTGGCTCTTTAAGGCCACACCCTATTCCTCTGAATTGCTGAGAAACAACAATTGGAATGAATTATTTCCAGGAATTTAGAGTTTGGGGGGCAAAAATAGGTACTCAAATGTAAGGAGGGTAACTAACCTGTAGACGTCAACAATATCCTGATTGTTCCCCTGTTAGTCATTCACAGCCCGCAAAGTCATTTTTCAATAAGGGCTGGCAGTGAGCCTGGATGGGAATGGTGAACTTTTGCTACACACTGCCTCCCCTGTTTGCTGTCAAAATGAGAGGACAAGACCCACCTAAGAAGGTGCCTATAAGTGGAACCCTGCAGCCCTGAATCTTCATAAGGTCCATACATATACTTCTCTAAGAAACACTGGCTATACTGAGCACTGAACAAGCAGCCACTGCTAAGGGAGACCTTAACCATTATCCTGGCAGAGGAGAGAGAAAAACATTGCCAAAGAAAAGCAGCAAGAGGAAACTTATGATAGAAGTTTTACAGGACAAATACTGACTTGCATAAGTGCTTTAAGATATATTTATAGTTACTAGCAAGTGTACTGTTAGTCATCCACACCCCATTTCCCAATGACCATACATACTAATTGCAAAGAATTGGAAACAAGTCAAATAACCATCAAGTTATGATACACTGCTATAAAACTGAATACCATACAGCCATTAAGAATAATTACATAAATCTGCATATGTTGATAAAGAAAGATGTTTTTTATATATTCTGGGAAAAAACTGATGCAGAAACCTATAGTATAGTACATTTTCCAAACACACACCACAATAAGTTACATTTTTATATGCACAAGACAAAGTCTGAAAGTATATACTATACACCAGGGATACTTGGCTGGCTCAGTCAGAAGAGCATGCAACGCTTGATCTCAGGGTTATGAGTTCAAGCCCCACATTGGTGTATGGATTACTTTAAAAAAATAAAAACAAAAAGAAAATAAACTAAAAAAATAAAAACAAAAGTCTATACACCAGATAATTATGGGCACTTACAAAGTAAAGGTAAGGGCGTTTTGTTTTTCCCTATGTCTACACTATATTTATTACACACATTAATTACTTTTATGCTTTCTAAACGATGTAAGTTTCCCCAAGGACTGATTGCATACATAACTAAAATCAGCAAAACTTGATTTTAAAACGTTACCTCTAAAATGAAGTGTCTTCCATTTAAATGTTACAAATGTACTCTCACTGAGTACCTGGGCTCCTAACAATAATAATAAGGAACAACAAACACTACAACAAATAGATCTCATGATTGTGCTGGCATACTTTTTAAAAATCATCTTGTCCTGGGGCACCTGGGTGGCTCAGCGGTTGAATGTCTGCCTTCGGCTACGGGCATGATCCCAGGGTCCTGGGATCAAGTCCCTAATCGGGCTCCCTCTGAGGAGCCTACCTCTCCCTCTGCCTATGTCTCTGCCTCTCTCTGTGTCTCTCATGAATAAATAAATAAAATATTTTTAAAAATAAAAATCGTCTTGGAAATAAAAAAAAAAAAAAGCTGTATTCCAAGCAGTTTATTGAATTCTCATCTGCCATGAGCAGTGATAATCACAAGTAAGAAGATCTGCCCTAGACAGGGGCCCTGCTGAAATATCCTCGCTTTTCTTATCCGATATTCGCTCTTTTTTATCTTGCTTACCCCGGTGGAAGAAGAGAAACACTACTGGGTAAGAAAAAGCTACTTGCTGCGTCACTGCAGCCTCTACCTTTCTCTCACACCTGTCCCTGCAGATGCTCAGAGCCAGAGCTCTCCATGCCACTGGCAGCTTCTAGGCTCCCTAGAGCAGCCGGCACAGCCTCACCCAGGACAGTGGAAAAAGAACTCCCTGTGGACTTGCCTGGGATGAGCATGGCCAAAACAAATAACTGGAACATGAATAGCCAATTTTTTGAGCACTAGGAAGAGAAGGAAGTTTTTTGTTTTTTTTTTAAACTTTTTATTTTATTTATTTATGATAGGCACACAGTGAGAGAGAGAGAGAGGCAGAGACACAGGCAGAGGGAGAAGCAGGCTCCATGCACCGGGAGCCCGACGTGGGATTCGATCCCAGGTCTCCAGGATCGCGCCCTGGGCCAAAGGCAGGCGCTAAACCACTGTGCCACCCAGGGATCCCGAGAAGGAAGTTTTTATATCTTTTTCTAAGGCATCTCTAAGCCCACCGTGGGGCTCTAATTCACAAGCCTGAGATCAAGAGTCCCGCGCTCTACCGACTAAGCAACCAGGTGCCCCAAGAAGCAAGTATTTTAAAAGTCACTGTGATTTAAAAAAAAAAAAAAAATCACAGGGCATCTTTCTATAGTGTATGTAAGCCTCTGGATAAATATTTCTACACATCTGGAGAAACACTGACAAAAGACTTTTAAGAATATTCACAAGGGAACCCAAACCACACAACTTCCTCCAAGAAATCATAAGTTACATCAATCAGCAAGGAGCTTCAACCAGTTAAATCTACACAGCACGTGAGGGGCTCAAGCTACTCAACAGATAAATGAACTATTGTGCTAGCAGAAAGGAATCCAAGATAATGAATAACACATCTCTATACAATATACCTGGGGGAAGAAAACTAAATCATTCAGATAAAAATCTGCAGTGAGAAGCCCATCATATTTACTAGCTTTCTCAGTTAGCAATATAATTTTGAAGGCAAAACAATGTAAGGCAGTCTCACGAGTCAGCGAGAAAAACAATTTAATTCAAATCCAATCCATTATAGGGAAGTTTAAGTTCAGACTATTAAAAACACTAATTGAAAATTAACCAAAAAAAAAAAAAAAAAAAAAGAAAGAAAATTAACCAAACGCTTTATAACAGCAATTGAACCTCTTTGTTTTAAAAAAAAATCATTATGTAAAATCACTTAATACTAGTTTAACAACTCCTTTAACAGATCATTTGAAAGGCTCAATTGTCCCCTCTGCAGTCCATGTTGGTGTTTTTTTGCAGTTTGCTTAAAAAATTATGTGCCTTTATTGTACTAAAGAAATTCCAAGAGAGAAGCACAACCTACTCATTGATGATAACAACAACCATTTTTCACATTCCTCCCTTACAAAGTCTACCAGAGCCCTCTGAATTTATACCAACTGCTATGAGCTGAGCTAATGACAAAAACAGAAACGATTCTATCAATTGGTTCAAAGTTTAGGTTCTTACTTTGTTCAAGGCTAACCTATTAATATGAGCGAGAGAGGACACATATAACTTCAACAGTCATGTCCCTTAAAACCCCCCAATGTCATCTTAATTTTCACAATAAATAAATACGTAAAGATGTTTTCATTTTGCAAAGAACTTCTTTGCCAACCCCAGGGGAAGGCAACTGCGACTTGCCTCCCTGGGTTTATGTTTGGCAACAATGCAGCTAGGTGGGGCATAATTTTGAACCATACAAAGTTCTATACAAAGCAGCCCCTGGAAACCCCTTTCATCCACAAAATGCCTACATATCTTTCCTCCCAAACAAAACTCAAAGTGGAACCAAAACGAATCTACAGAAGAAAGGAGAGTTCACAAGAGACAGGCAGAGCAGGTTTTGAAATCAGAGTGCCAGAAGACACTACAGGCACACACACAATAAAAGCACTTCGTGGAGGAGACAACGATATGCTGTGCACAACCCCTTCTCACCAGCACTGGCCCTGGGCTCTCTGCTTCCATTTCGCCCTGGGCTGCATCCTTGCGTTGCAGGGGGGATTCAATCACCAGATCCTTTTTGACACTTCTACTACTTGTCCTGCATTTATCAGCCTGCATTCTCGGCTGAAAAAGCAAGTCAGAAAGTCTGCAACTGGGACAGCTGCAAGCCCCTGGCTGTGCAAGGCACAAGCATGCCACTGGCCCGAGCAAACAGAGGAAGCTGGCTCCCAAGCACAAGTGGTCAGCCCACTGGCTGGGTCCACAGAGCCCGTGGGGTGGGAGGGCATGCCAGCGAGGGCCAGCCTCCAGGGGTGTTACTACAGGCTTGGAGAATGGGAGGTTCCCACACGCCGGCCAAAGGAAAACAAACCCGAACTGTACAATACACAGTGTACTGTCTCTCTGATAAAGACCAGCCTCATTGTGTCTGTTCCACACGGCGTGGGCCAAATGGAGCCAAATCAAAATAGTGCAGTGTTTAAAAGAAAATCAGTCACAGTTAGAATCTTTCATGATTACTTCAAATCTGAAGCTCCTGGAGTTGAAGAGACAGCTAGGTTGTCCGGGTGTTTTAAAATTTCTGTAGTTTCTGGATGCTTTCTTTCAGGTGATGGCTAAACACTAAATGCTTGGCCAATGGTCAAAACAGGGAAGGGCAAAGACTGAGGTGTCCCAGAGCCTGTACCTCATGGGTGCAGGTAAGGAAAGAGTTTCCCCCCCACCGCATGAGAGACCTTAGCACACAGGACTCAATTTATCTATTTTATGCCAGAAAGACAAGGTCATCAAACAGCTTCATGGGATGCTACATATCATGGTAAACAGAATATTACTTTAAATCCATCAACAGGTGTGTTGCTAATGAGCCCAGAAGAAGATACTGAGAGAATCACAGTAAAAATTTAAGGCAGTGTCTCTCCCTTCTGTCACTCAAACACCAGTAGTCCTGGCTGTGAATATTAATTGTGTAATAAGTCACAAGCATCAATTAGGCCATTTAAAAAATTAATAGTTTCTACAATAACTTTTTTAAAACTATCTCATTTCTCAATCTTGGGTAATCTTTCAGGGTAAATATAAACTCACTTGCCAAATCCAGGTTCCAAAACAAAATGTATATGAATTTTAAAAACCTATCTTCATAAAGTTACAAGAGGACCAAAAAAAAATAAAATAAAAAATCCCAAAGGGCCTCAATTAAATTAATATATAATTGAAGTAGCAGTTAAATCAAAACTTAAGAATTATCCTATAAATCAGAGGAGGCAAAAAAGTCTGAAGCCACACACTAAGCAGATAGTTTGAAAAAAAAAAAGCAGATAGATTGAGCCTCAGTTAAGCACAGCATAACCAACAATTTGAACAACTTCTTGAAATGGCTGAGAAGTTCTAAATATCCCAATTCTTCCTCAACCCCCCATCTTCATTAAATCACCAGCAGGTCATGACTTTGAGAGAAATGCTATCCTATTTATTTGGTCAAAATACGACATTCTGTAAGTAATAAATAGGAACTTAAAAGGTTATTTGTTATAGGAATACAAGTCCCAGCATGGACAATTTACCTTATCTTTGTAACAACCAAGGAAGTAATATGGTTATCCACATTCTACAGATGCAGAAGCTGATGCACAGAGGGTTACACATGTGCAGAAGGTAACATAGTGAGCAGTGGCAGCATGAATCCAGTGTACACACTCTTCACTGTGATACTATGAGCCAGTTATCAATTTCAACTATGCCAACTGCTAAAAAAACAAAATGCGTAAAAGCTACTGATCAGCAACTAAAGGTAAAAGCAGCATCTAGGTTTAATCAAGGTAATTTAATGAAGAGATAAAAAGAGCATAGCACAAGGCCAGGTACCTAGTAGGTATTCATTTAAAGGGTAACCATTGTTATTGTTGTTGTTCCCAGCTGAAGAAACTGGTCTTCATCTTAAATTCTAGACTCTGGCTTCTGTGATCTAAAATGACAATTCCACCACCCATGTTGCCACGAAACATTACAAAGTGCTCCAGCAATTTCAAATCAATGTTCTTTCCTCTTTGCTGCTTGATTATGATAGCTGCCTTTGAACCCCTGCATTCATGCTACAAGCCAGGCATCTTCTTCCTAAAGTTTTCCTATATTTTTCAAAATTTTAGCAATGAATTAATATTTCTTTTGTAATCATGGAAAAAACTTTAACTTGGCTCTGAGCTTCTAGGTAGCCAGGACAGAGGTTAGGTTCCCTAATTCATATTACCAAATGGAGAAAACATACCAAGCTATAAGGCAAGAAAAAACTTTTTTTCATTTCTCACACAGAGATTTGCATAAAAAGGGACTGATTAATGTATTAAGTTCTCAACATGTTTACAGGAAATGCAGCAGCAAAGTTCACACTGCTTTTACACCACCATCTGAGATCAGTATACTTAAATCCTGGATAAAGGAAAGCAATTCTGAGAGCAAGATGGTGGTATAATCTGTCACCTTTGAATGGTCTGACTTATGAGAAAAGGGAATTCTCAGGACTTAGAGGAATGAGGATATTATTGCCAGCTTTCCTGCTATATAACTTCTCAGGCAATGTCAAGTGCTCTGGTGCTGCTCTACTCATTTAGGATGACCAACACTTCAGAAGTTTGCAGGTCTAGGGGAGTCACATGACACAGTATTTAATTCCAGAACCTAAACCTCCAAGTAGGATGTGGTTTCTCCAAAGAGTTTGTGAGACTGCTGTTTAAGGACATGAAAGAGACATCTGGTCAGAGCAGTCGCAAGAGGAAATGCCATCTTAGAAGAATGGGAACTAGGTGGCCAAGGGTTCCTGTGCAACATTAAAAAGAACAAGGATGGTATTTGTTGTATCTCTGGATTCAAGTCCACCAACATTTACTGAGCTCCTACTAGCTAGCAACTCAAGTTCTTTCACACAGTAACTTGTCCAACTCTTAAAATAACAGAAATACCTAGTAACATGTATTAAAGGTATATAGAATTTTACTGTTTAAACAGAATGGCATAAACCCTGTGGGGAAGAAAAATGAAATGAATGCTTTTGTATAGGAGTTTCAGTTCTCAGATTTTAATATTCACACAAATTATTTTATAGGTTGGGTACACAACACCATGAAAACCTGATCAAAAATTTATAGAATTTTCCATGGTTAATTTTTTACTGTAGGGAAGGCTAACTTTAGACTCTACTGCCCCTATCTTCCCCTTGCCACTAAAGGATGAAGTTCCATCACATTCTGAAAAGTAAGGAACTTAAGACCCTCAGACTCCTAAACATGTAGGACTCCTACACATGCCCCAAAACCCAGTTTAAATGCCATCTTGATCCTCCTAGCCAGAACTGATTAGCTCTTCTTCCATTAACCCTCTGGGCATTCCTTTTATTTACCTCTGTGTTGGAGCTTTTCACAATCCACCTTTTAGTAGGTTTTTTTTTTTTTCTTTTAGTAGGTTTGTAGGTGTCACCCACTTCAATGAGACTATAAATTCATGAGGGCAGGAACTGTATCTTAACCACCTTTGCATCTCCAGTGTCTTATGTACTGCAAGCACTCAAAACACAGTTGCTGAATTTAATGCGTATGTCAATTTTGTGTCACTGGTTATCTTCATCCCTACAGTAAAATTTAGTAGTAGTTTTAGAAATATGCAAACATTTTCATTTGTTAATGGCCCGAATCAAGGCAGAAGCATTCAACTGTTCATAAACTGAAACCCAATGGACCATTTACTAATAATTAAAATGCTCCTTTCTCCCAGCTAAGAAAATGTTACCCTGCAGAACCTGCTAGACATTTTTCAGACAAAGGTATCCTTGGAAACAATACAACTGAACCTTTAGGAAGTGTAAATAAAATTGTTTTTAGCAATGAATTATATAAAATTTAAAACCGCATTTTGCTGCAGCTAATAATTATATAAGGAATAACCCATACAAGGAATAAATATCAATTACCTCAAAAAACTTTTTACTCTCCTATTAGGGACTCTTGCCATATCAGAAGGATATTTAAAACATTACAATTAACTTTAAAGGCAAATATGTATATACTAGAGGAGACGATTTAAATTTTATATATATGCCTTTAAATTGTATGTCAGGTATATTTAAATAAAGTGTATACATATAGAGCCATACACATAATTTGAGGTAGAGACTTAAATATATTAAATAGGGGATCCCTGGGTGGCGCAGCGGTTTCGCGCCTGCCTTTGGCCCAGGGCGCGATCCTGGAGACCCGGGATCGAATCCCACATCAGGCTCCCGGTGCATGGAGCCTGCTTCTCCCTCCGCCTGTGTCTCTGCCTCTCTCTCTCTCTCTCTGTGACTATCATAAATAAATAATAAAATAAAAAAAAAAAATTAAAAAAAAAAACTCACATTAAATATATTAAATATCTAAATATTAAATAATTGTACACACTTATGTACATATATACACGTGTGTGTATGTGTGTGTGTGTGTGTGTGTGTGTATCTACTCCAAAGTAATCATCTCTGTTCTCTTGGTCTGGGAAAATGTGAAACATAAGTACAAATTATTAAGAAAAATTGCAAAAAGGAGCAAATGACTAAAGATTTTCCACGTGTATTGTTACCAGTCAGCGTGCTAGCCAAATAAAAGAAAAGGTGTCAGGAAAATGATCGACTCTTCTGAGAAAAAGAAAAAGCATAAAAAACAGAAGGCATAAGAAGCAGCAAAACAGAACAGGATGAGAGGCAACAGATGCAGGGAGCAAGGTGATAAATAACCACAGTAGAGGAGGGATATAGGGACAAAAAGAGAAATAGATGTGGGGGCAGGAAGAGGTGGGAGAGGAAAGAGTCTTCTGCATCAGACCCTTGAAGCCTTGTAGAAGATTTAGTATCAAAAAAAAAAAAAAATCTGACACAAAGTTTGATGTTCACCCCAATTTCTCAGCAGCAGAGATTTAATCAAATGTCACAGAAATGGAATAGTCATTATCACCTAGTCTAATGGTTCACAGCCTGGAATTCAAGGCTGAACTTGGGGGGAAAGTGGTCTGTGAATCCTCTAAAACTACATTCAAAATTTTGTATGTCTTTGTGATTTTTCTGAGGAGGAGCCCCTAGAGTTTATCAGGCACTCAAAGAAGGAGCCAAGGGAAGATCATCCACTCACAGAATAAGGAAACTGAGGTCCGGAGAAATGAGCTAGAGAGCCAAGCAAAGTCTTGAGATACAAAGCTCTTCACTTTAACAGGTTCAAATTCTATTTAATTAGAACAACAGCAATTTAAACATCAGGCATCAGTTAAATAAACAAGCCATTCGATGGCAATCAGCAGTGTCAACACCTGCAGCCTACTCACTTGTTGATTAATGGCCAAGTCAGCAAGCGAGTCATTATATGAACGTAATGCCAGATGCACAACCCAAGGCCAATAAAGTATACCTCCAAAATAGGGCAAATAAGATAACTAACACAAATTATGTTTTTTTAATTTAATTTAATTTAATTTAATTTAATTTAATTTAATTTATTCATGAGAGACAGAGAGAGAGAGAGAGAGAGAAAGAGAGAGAGAGAGAGAGGCAGAGACACAGGCAGAGGGAGAGGCAGGCTCCATGCAAGGAGCCCGAAGTGGGACTCGATCCTGGGTCTCCAGAATCATGCCCTGGGCTGAAGGCGGTGCTAAACTGCTGAGCCACCCAGGCTGCCCCAAATTATGTTTTTTGAGAACTTCTAATGACACTGAGAAAATATCCACAATAACACACACATAGAAAACTGAAGAAAAAAAAATGGCTGCTGATTAACTCTGGTATGTGAAACTATCAGTAATTTTTTTCTCTAAAATCTTACTTTCCAAATTTTCTTCAAGGGCACTTATTACTTCTATATTCAAGAAAAAAAATGAATATGCTCTACTGCAAGATATATAGAAAAATGTCACATCAAGGCGTTAGCCCCTGCCATACCACTCAACAGCTGCGTAATAATAGAAAAGTCACTTCACTTCTCTGGGTCCCACAAACTTCACCTATAAAATGAAGGATGTACACTAAAAAAATCTTTTCCAGCTCTACATGTCTATATGAACTATTAAAACTTCCCTTATTGATGAGATTTGGGAGAATATAAACCACCCCAATGGAATGATAAACACTTGAAAGTCATATTTCCCCACTACACACAAAAGAAAAACACAAGGACCAAACAGTGGATATATTTCTAAATGTGTCCAATCCTTGAGGCACCTGGGGGGCTCAGTGGTTGAGTGCCTGCCTTTGGCTCAGGTCGTGATTCTAGGGTCCTGGGATCGAGTCCCACATCAGGCTCCCTACAGGAAGCCTGCTTCTCTCATGAATGAATAAAAAAAAGAAAAAAAAAAGTGTCACATCCTCAATGGAAGATGTCCTAAATGTGGAGGATCCTTCTCCAGTGGAGCAAGGGCAGAGTGAGAGGCTGACAATGACAAGGACTATGGGATGTTCTGTGGGTGAGGAGGCCAACACAGCTCTGGGGTTAGCTCATTGTGCTGGGACAACAGGGCACAGGCTCTAAAGAAGGTTCTGTTTTCAGATGAGGCAATTAAGATGGGAGAGTCCGTCCATTTCTAGAGACTCCTCTCTGGTACTGGCTGTGTGAATCTAGCACAGCAACTTCACCACCCTGGGGACCCCAGGTCCCTCCTCTGGAAAACAAGGATCAGAATGTCCACCATTACAATCCCAACTAGATTCTGTTCATTCCCAAGACCCAAGTGGATCATGGATGTGTCCTACTGTGTGCAAGAACACTGACTCCATGCAGCCACAAATGTTCAAGAAGCTTCTCAGTAAAGACAGCTCTACCCCCATCCAGGACATTCCCTCTCCCTGCCTGCTTCTGTTTCTCCACAGCCTCCATCACGATCTGGCATTCTGTATTCTACTTTCCTTATTTGTCTAATCCCAATTAAAAAAAAAAAAATCAGAAGATGCTGTGTGAGGGCAGAGAGTGTTGTCTATTTTGTTCACTGCTCTAGTCTCTCAGGTACTCAAACAGGGTAGATGCTCAAAAAATATTTCTTGGATGAATTTACTGAAGAGTTAGGATCCCCTCAGGATGGAGAGAGCTTTTATATACTCTGCACACCAATAGTTTTTCTGTAAACTGTCAATTTATTTTAATCACAATAATGATAATTCAGCCAACAGCATCAATGATTTGTTTTAGAGGTGGAAATTTACAAAACAAAGGAAAACATAATATGCCTGATTTTCTCAGGAAACGAAACTCCCAGCCTGAGTTACTGACACCCAGCCAGCCACACAGCGTCCACCCTGACAGAGCCATTCCAGCACATATGATTTCCTCTTGTAAGCTTTAAGCACTGAGGCAAGGATGGGGGGTATGCGGTGAGTACACAGTAGGCAGTCCATAAATGTTTGCTTATAGATAAATCATGAAATTGCCTCACTTTGATTTGATTCATCACAGACCCACGCTTCACAGGAGTTGAAATGAAGGATTTTCTAACTTTCTTCACTAAATGACAAGGGTTGAGGTTAAGGGCTAGGTAACATACTTGGTAAGAAAAACAACCAAAAGGGTTTTTTTTTTTTTTTTAAGCACTAAAAAGTTTCTCTTTCTAAATAAAATGCCTCATTCCATTATAAATGGAAGACAAATGGCTATTTCTTCACTTCTCCCCATATCCACCTCCCAAAGCAATGTAAAGAAAACCACAAATAACCAGCCTTAAAGTTTATTGGTTCTGTAAAATCTTTGTGTATGTTATACGTAAAGCATGTTCCATCAGTGTTGATATGGTATAAAACTGGTGGACCACCCTGATTTACAGATGATGGAGATGAGACAAGTTGGCAAGGAGGCACAGGGCTGATCACTCCCACGTATCAAAGTTCATGGCCATCAGCTACCTACCCTGGGGACAGGAGAGAGGAAGGGGCTCCAGGCAAAAGCCGGACACCTACACCCCCAGGCTGCGATGGGAAAGTCCACCAGGAGAAAACTTGGCAAAGTGATTTGTGGAATACCCCCTAGGACTTCTGGCTTATTTTAACTTGCATAAAAGACAATGACCCTTTATAATCATACCAGTTCCTTAACAATAATTGGAAAGTCCCTGCTTTTAAAAAGAGGTAGATTATATCCCTCCATAAGATAAACTCATCAGCAGCAAAGATGATGTATCCCTTCTCATCCTCTGGCCTAAAGGATGGTCTTCCACTTCTTCCAAGCTCATTGTGATTAATTTCCTATGTGATATTAAGAGACTGCCCAGGAATACGAAACAAAGCCAGTTTTAGGGGGCTCAAACGTTATTCCTGGATGACACATCCTGACAAGTCAAACTTGCCCCCAGGAGTGCTTGTAAAAATACGGAACTCCTCTAAATTAATTTCTTCACAGATATGCTAGAAGTAAAGGGTCCAGAGCAGGCAACAGAAACACAGTGTATGAAGAGCGCCAATGCCAAGGAAGGCACCAAAGTCGCCCTTATCTGCACTGCCAAATCAAAACACACACATCACATAACTTAGAAACCAATGCTGGCGGTGGTGGTGATAGTTGACGGTCATGGACCAGTAGCTACCTTTGGTCCTTTACTAAAGTTGGTGAATGGTCCTGTTACGTCTGTTACATTTCTGAAGTTTTATACATGCAACACAATAGGCTTCAGCTGTCTCCTCTCAAACAAGGGGAAAAAGTCTTCCAGGAAACGTATGCTTAAAAGGGAGAAGGTGATGTTTCATCAAACCCCGAAAACTGGTACACCAGGGGCTGTGAATATTCCACTGCCCTTTCCACAAAGAGGGGCCAGCCTCAAAGTCCCTCTAATTCAAAAACAGAAGGTGAAATAAACACAAAACAAGGTTTCCAATGTTACCTAGAGCACTTAGGAGCTCCCCCCCCCCCACCCAGGCACACACTTCCATTTATGCTTTGCCAAGACCTAAATCTGTAAGTCAATACTTTATTATTTTGTAACTATCACACAAGAATTTCAAGACAGAAAAGAAGAGGAAATGGAAGCACATGAGTGGCTTGGAGCATGGCAGGAGTGAGCAAGGAAAACACTGTCAGGGTCCCTACTATGTGCTGGGTCCTTGATGTGTATTCTCACTTTATTCAGTTCAATTTAACCCTTACAATAGTAACGCTATATTAGGCATTTTTGTTTATAGAAACTGGTGTTCTTCTAAGGTATATACCTTAAGCATGCATGGAAGCTATGTTTCAAAATTAACCTTAAACCTAATAACTAAATAGATAACTTCATCTCCCTTTTGAACATATATCTCCTTAGAGGAGCCACTAAAACTTAATATTAACTGCAATTGTGTCTGAAATATGGAACAAAGGTTTTTATTTACCCTTCTTTCTACGTACCAGTATTTTTAAAACTTTCCTTATAATAAGCATGAGTTAAACACAGAGACTTTTTTAAAGCCATTTATTACTATTTAGGATTTTTTTTTAAGATTTTATTTATTTATTCATGAGAGACACAGAAAGAGAGAGGCAGAGACATAGACATAGGGAGAAGCAGGCTCCCTGCGGGGAACCTGATGTGGGACTCGATCCCAGGACCCCGGGATCATGACCTGAGCCGAAGGCAGATGCTCAACCTCTGAGCCATCCAGGTGCCACCTATTTGAGAAATTTTTTTAAAACATGTCCACAAGGTAGCTAATGCATACAACTTCTCCTCCAGGGGCAGGACTGGGGGAAGGTGAGTGAGGCATACCATTCAGGAACAGGTTTTAAGAGAGCACTAAAAATTCAGTAATCAAGATAGATGAAATTCTCAAGTAAAAATCAAAATTAATAGTACCCCAAAAAAAGCCATGATAAACAAAACTTGAAGTTGATATGGCTCTGCTTAGCAAGGGCCAACTCTGTGCCGGGCACTGTGATACACAGTATATTTATTCAACCCTGAGACACATACTCTTATTTTACAGATGAAGAAACTGAGGCACGGACGTCACAGAATTAGTCCAAGGTCACACAGCTGGTATGTGGCAAAACAACTTTAAACAGGTTGGTAAGAGGTCATTTTTATTTTCCTTCACCGTAAAAATAAATCAACGTCTATGTTTAACATGGATCTACAAGCAACCACCTTGTCAGATAAAGATTTAAACTCAAGCTCAACATACATTCTTCTTCCTTAGATGATTAAGTAAGACAGAAGCAATCTGGGCAAAGGACCAAAACCTCACTCCGCTGAAACCTTTTTTATTTTACTGAAGAGAGGTAAAATTTCCTAATAGTTCAAAGTAATGGAACAGAGTGGGGGAAAGGGGAAAGGTGAGGGCAAAAACATTCCTTTCATTTTAATTCCTCACAGGAAGGAAGTTAGAAACAAACAGTATGACCTGGAGATCTGGCTCCCGAAGCAGGGCAGTTTCTCCCATGCTAACCTGGGATGACTCCCCAAGGACATCCCTTCCTTGGGGTCTCTCCTGTGGGGTCTCTCCTGCCCTCACCACTGCCGGCCCCGAACTTCATTGTGTGTCTGTATTGCCTCACGCCTCCAGAAATGTTGCCCATTAACCTGGAATGTTCCCCTTACCACCTCCTGATCTTAACTTGTCAAATGCCTGCTAGCCTCTGTAGTATACAGATTCCAGAAACCACCCAAAACTTCTGCATTGGAATCTTGAGCTATATTTTTCACAGCACCCAGATGATACCTGTGCTAGAGGCTTTCTCATTTATCTGTGTCTGAGAATCATTAACCCTAATTCATTAACTTTAAAGAGACAAGAACACAGATCCAATACAAGGAGACCTGACTATTGTCAAGCTAAGGTTGTTTTTGCCTCTAGCAAAGCAGTAACATTAAGACAGTTGGGAGTTTTCCTGGAGGAGTGTTATACTCTGTCTGCCTCAAGTATTTGTCAAACGGGCTGCAGGTTATAACGAAATTCAATTCAATTTTATCGACGTTTCCTGCCTTTGTTCCCCACATCACCTATGCCAGAGGCTTTCTCATCCATCGACGTCTGAGAATCACTGATCTTAATTTATTAACTTAAAAGAGATAGGAACACCTATGATATTTAAGGGCAGATCCAATACAAGGAGACATGGATGGGTTCCCAGACATGTCTCTGCAGACATCTGATACAAGTATCAAGTAAGGGGTGGCGTGAGGATGAGGCCAAAAAGCTGACCTAGTCTCTGCAGGACAGAACATACACTCTAGCCTTATCAAAACACCATAGCAGGCTTCGACTCCTTTATGACTGACGGTTTCTATTTAGCTGGACTTTGGGGAAAAACACAACCTTGTGGGTAGATCCTTCCACCAGAATTAACCTTCACCTACCTTCCTCTCTCCTTTTCCCCCCACCTCTACCAAAATGAAATGCCTTTCAATTATGAGACCGTAAGAAAGGACTTACAGAACAGTAAGCCTTACGTGTCTCTCAGATACTTTCAATGGTGTGATCACATACTGAAAAACTTGCTTTAGCAGGATACCTCCCTAAAGAGAACACTGAGCAAAACCCACCCTAGGGTTTTGTTGCCTGGAACCCTTTCACAAACAGTTTGTTTGCCAGCTGAGTTATAAGCTCTCATTCAAGTTCCAATTTGTGACCTTTATGGCCACTAAATAAAAGCAATAAAGCAACCTATTTAGAGAAAGGCAACGTGCATTTCTAAGGATTTCCTTTCTCCCCCCACAAGAGAAATAAGATGCCAAAGTTACATCCTCCATATGTATCCTCCACAATTCACTGCAATTAAGCCAGTAATGAAAAAAACACCTCTGACCCAATATTACAGGCTTAATGTACTGTTATTTTCCTTCTAAATAGACTCTTACTCAGATGTGTACATTAGACTGATGACAACGTTCATG
Organism: Vulpes vulpes; assembly: GCF_048418805.1. Lineage (NCBI taxonomy): Eukaryota > Metazoa > Chordata > Mammalia > Carnivora > Canidae > Vulpes > Vulpes vulpes. Next base: position 48,952,855 of record NC_132785.1, read on the forward strand.
AGTTTTCCCAGTCCCTGATTTAAGACTTGAAGGCAGTAAAATAAACAACAACAACAAAAAATTAAACAATTTGTTTGGCAGCATTTTTAAATTGAGACTATTAACACTGTCCCCAACATCTCATTTTGAAGTAACTGCAGCATATACATAATGGGTGTTAATTTGGGGGAAACACAGGACTTCTAGACTTATTACAATAAATTTAAATCAACCAAAAGTGTTGGCAGATCCAGCTCCCCAGACCTGATATGCCACCTCCAAGTCTCCACATGTTTGGGGAACAGGTGCTTATCAAATGGAGACACCAAACTATCTGATGATCAAGTTCTTTTCAGCTCAAACTTTCTATAATTCAGTGATACATATTACCACTGTGGCTAAGTGGGTTTATTACTCTGTCCTTCTGTGTGACCTAGCATTTGCCACATAAGAGAACTTCTGAGGAGCATTCACTAGTGAATGGAACACTCTCCATTTTTACTCATCGATCCATTTGTGAATGAGCTGATTCATGCATTAACTCTCCTGCCTGCTCAATCAATCGCTCAGTAGGCATTCTTAAACCACAGGATGCCATACTGGACTGACAGGTAAGGAACACACAATCCAACAGGAGACCAAGATGAAGGTACGTAAGCAAGTAACTTCAATACCAGGAGTGGCAGAAGAAACAGGGCACCCTTGTGTTGCCCAATATGCTAGTCACTAGTCACATGGGGCTACTGAGCACCTGACATGAGACTGGCCAAACTGAGATGGGCTCTAAGTATAAAATACACAGTGGATTTCAAAGGCTTTGTATGAAAAAAAAAAAAAAAAAGAATATAAAATATCCTACTCATAAGTTTTATTACATGTTGAATAATACTTTGAATATACTAGGTTAAATAAAACATATTATTAAAATTAATTTCAACTGTTTTATTGGGTTTTTTTAATGTAAAATTGCATATGTGACAGGCATTATGTTTTTATTGGACACTGATGAGCTAGATCCTCCCCAATCCTGGGTTCTCTTCCTGGGCAGACACAAAGACCACAGTTCCCAACCTCCTCAGCAGGTAGGGGGAAACTGTGATTGGGTTCTAGCCAAAGGAATACAAGAAATACGGGGCACCAAAGTCTAGGTGCAGCTATGAAACAAGGTGCACAATCATCCCAGCTTGCTCTCTCTCCCTGTGGGCCCACTGAAAACAGATTCCACAGGAGGGCTTGTGCCACAGAGAAGCCATGGATGCAAAGCCACAGATTCCTGAATCGTCACACAGAAGACTACCTAACCTATAACCAAATGGGATCTTATCACATCACAAGTGAGAAATACAGCATTAAGCTACTGCCATTTGGTTACAGGAAAGGTTGAGGGATGACTACCTGCTTAAGAACTCTCAGCATAAGCTTCAAGAGATGAGATGCATGGGAACCATGCAGAAACGTGTGGTTCTCAAACTCAATCGCGTCAGAATCACTCAGAGAGCTGGTTACAGTACAGACTTCTGGACCCTCTTTAATCCTCTTTAGGATGATGAAGCTAAGGAGGACCTGCATCAGAGTGTTGGTCCCCCTCTGGAACTGAGGAGCTGTTGCAGTCTCCTTGCACCTCAGCTCCCTCCCATGCAGCAGGCCAGGAGGGCAGCTGAGCATCTGCAGCTCTAGCAGCTCCAGCTGGCACTGCTGATGCTGCTCATCTGGGGACACACCCTGAAACCCAGGGTCTTAAAGGATAAGCAAGATTTTGTCAAGCAGTGAAGAGAACAAGAGGCATTCAAGGGGAAGGTACCACACATTGCAGAAAGGTCTAGAGGATTGGAGGAGCATGGTGTGTTGGGAAATAGTAAGACCTGCAACAAAGACCAACATAGGGCCTGGAAAACAAGTTGGGGGGGACCCAGAAAAGTAGAGACTTGTATTAGCAGTCAGGAGTTTGAATTCTCCCTCCTCCATAACTTTAAAACAGAACTTTCCTCTCCATAGCATATGCAGTAATAAAAAATAAAGTAAATATGAATATCTGCTAATACTTCCATTTCCTAAAAAATTCCTAGGAAAATGACAGAGACACAGTATAGTAATTTGACCACTGTGGGCCAAGTGTGAGACTCCTGATTCTTGGGTCTACCACCTAGTTATTATCATCTTGTTATGTTACCTGAGAAACAACATAACCACTGTATATTGCTGCCATCTTTGTGCTATTAACACAGGAACATTTGCCTTTGACCTACTTTACAGAAACCTTTGGGAGATTAGATGTGGAAATTAAAAAAAAAAAAAGTCCCTAGGAAAAAAGTATATAATTTTATTTTATTCTAACCAGGCACTAGTCAATCCGGTAAGATGCAAATGTCTGTCTTGGAGAGAAGTACCCAGAACTGATAAACAGCATGGAGAAAGGCAGGGACTGTAAGGAACAACATAACTTCACTAGGAATCCTTTCCAGTAGCACAATTTTTTTTTTCCAGTAGTACAATTTTAAGTGCCCTCCTTCCCACTATTCAAGGCAAACCCCCCCCCCCAAAAAAAAGCAGTTCCTAATGCACTCAACTGGATTAAAAGCCAGATGTTGGCACCCTCTGAGTAGCTATATAAAATATGGTGGTGGAAGAGACAACCTCTTAAATCACTGTTTGTACTGCATCAATGTTGGGGAATGAATGTTAGGGAAAAGATTTTCGTAAATGTTTTTCTAACAGTGCAAGGAGGAAGAATTCTGTTTGACTAAATATAGTTTTGCTCAATTTAGAAATCTAATGGCCCCTTTGTGATACTTGGGGGAGAGGGGAGTGATTAAAATAGTTTGTTAAAGAAAAGAGTTTATTAAATGTTTTCACTCACTGTACTTAGATGAATGAATGGAATTTGCTTATGTTGAAACTGCAAGGGAGTCAACTGCTTTTACCTCAAAGAGAAAAAAAAGTGTGATATTACTTACAGCAATATACCTTAATACCCTCAAGCTGCAATATGAGAAGATACCTTTTTGACATCCTTAATTCACAACCTCATCAAAGAAGTTTCACACATACTGTCAATTTATGTGTATCAGGGCACTGTCACAGGTTTCCAGTATTTGCTGTGCCAAGTAACAATACTAAAATACAAAACCCAGGGACACCTGGGTGGCTCAGCGGTTTAGCACCTACCTTCAGCCCAGAGCATGATCCTGGAGTCCCAGGATCGAGTCCCACATAGGCTTCCTGCATGGAGCCTGCTTCTCCCTCTGCCTATGTCTCTGCCTCTCTCTGTCTCTCATGAATAAATAAATAAAATCTTTAAAAAATAAAATAAAATACAAAATGCAAATAACATTAATCACTACCAATATCTCATAAAGAAGGGCTGTTTGAAACACATGCAAACATACTTGAAACTAGAAATGGCAATCTTTGACTTTTAAAAAAAAAAAGCTTTTAAATCTTGGGGCTCAGTTGGTTGTGTGTCCTACTCTAGGTTTCTGCTCAGGTCATAATTTCAGGGTCCTGAGATCAAGCCCTACGTTGAGCTCTGCCGCACTCAGTGGGAAGTCTACTTGAGAGTCTGCCTCTCCCTTTGCCCCTCCCACCACTCCCACATGTATTCTCTTTCTCTCTCTCTAAAATAAATAAAGCTTTTTAAATTTTATTTTTTTTATTTATTTATTCTTTTTAGTCTTTAAGAGCTTGTTATATTTTCCTTATTTTCCTCATTTCTGCACAGATCAGAAATAGCTTTGTCATGATCTGAGGACCAGCACTTGGGAACCTAGGAAGGAGGCAATCAAATGCTCATAGGAGTTATAGGAGTTCATGGGTGATCACCTAGATCCTTGCAAAGCGGGGAGGAGGGTTGTGTTGGCTCCAAAAGTAAAATTAAGGAAGCTTCCAGGTTGATGCCCACATGAAGAGGTGTGGAGAACAGCTGGCTGGAAGACAGCGTGGAAGCTCCGTGTGTCTTTCCCTGTAGCTTGCCCTCCCCCCAAAACCTTGCCCTGTAATATCTCTTCCATCTGACTGTTCTTGAGTTCATATGCTGGAAAGGGTGAAGCTATATATTGCTGACACCACTTCTGCTTTTGGAACCTAACAAGGATGGAAGCCTGCAAATCTGATTGGCCTCACCCTGGGAGACATTTTCATATGACAGGCTGATGGACTTGGAGAGTTTTTTTTTTTTTAATTTTTATTTATTTATGATAGTCACACACAGAGAGAGAGAGAGAGAGGCAGAGACACAGGCAGAGGGAGGAGCAGGCTCCATGCACCGGGAGCCCGATGTGGGATTCGATCCCGGGTCTCCAGGATCGCGCCCTGGGCCAAAGGCAGGCGCTAAACTGCTGCGCCACCCAGGAATCCCGACTTGGAGAGTTATTAATGACTGAAAAGGATTCTAGTAATGTGCCAGTATCCTTTGAACTTTAGGAATGTTTTCTTACAAGGATTTCTTGATCGAAGCCCAGGGAGTGGACTGTGATATTGTTATACTAAGAAATATATATTTGGTCTTTGTCCCCTTTCTGGCACAGAGCTCCTAAAAAACATAAAAACAAAAAAATAACTAAAAATTGGATTGGTTCTGGGGTACCTAACTGGCTCAGTCAGTTGAGCATCTGACTCTTGACTTTGGCTCAGGTCATGCTCTCAGGGTTATGAAATCGAGCCCACACATAGTGTGGAGCTTAAGATTCTTTCCCTCTCCGTCTGTACCTTCTCTCTCTCTCTCTCTCTCTCTCTCTCTCCTCTCTAAAAAAATAAAACTAAAAAAATATTGGATTGTTGCTTCAAATTAAATTTTAAAAAAAATCAATGAACCAGACTTCATTTACTTCAGAAACATCCAAAATGAAATGCCCAAGGCAGGTCTCAATAGTATCTGACTGAGGTGTGCACACCATCTCCTACAAGGGCAACTCTGATGTAGGCAGGCACCTACTTCTCCCTATCTCAGGCATGTGTGGAGCACTTACCCTTCTAACTACAGACTGAACCCAAAGCATCAAATAACCTAATCTAGTGGTTCTCAAATGGGGGCAATTTTGCCCTCCTCTGGGGGACACTCCGCAGAATAAGAGACATTTTTAGTTATCATGTCTTGTGGAAGAGGAGGTTGATACTGGCATCACATGGGTACAGGCCAGGGATTCTGCTAAATATCCTACAATGCCCAAGTCAGCCCCTGCAGCCCAAAATACTGGTAATACTGAGACTAAGAAACCCTGCACCAATTCTCTCAGAGGAATTACTTCTCAAATGTACAGAACTTCTTCTACAACAAGAAAACATATGTCCCAAGAGTTCGGTATATTCATACTATCATCACATTTTTAATAATCATAATTAGGTTATTTATAATCATATATGTGTGTATATATTATACGTATACATGTAAATACTGACAACTATGTCCCTGATTAAGGTCAATTAATTAATTATCTTTGTTCCTTCCCCCCAATTGAGCACCTAAAACCATAATGTCTTTTCTTTTAAATATCAAGTGGTAGTTCCTTTTCACTGTTCTCTCCATACCTTCTTTTGCATGACTTGTGGAAAAAAACAAAGAACATGCTTTGCAAAAATCCAGACCTCATACACAGTAACTGATTCTTTGTGTCAAAAATATTTAATTATTACTTTAGAATAGTACATTCTAGATGCCCAACAATATGAACATGTTTCTGTTCAATTTACATAATAAATAAGTAATAAACCATAAGAACTTAGTGAGGTACGATTACTACCAATTTACAATGAGGAAATTGTGTAAATAACCTAGGGTGTTCTAAAGAAATGTATGCATAGAAAAAAAAGTCACTAGAATCTGAATCATGCTGTTAGAAGTCTATCTACTAGACGGATAATGATTATCCACCATGGGGGTCAATGTGCACGTCACCAAGTCAAACCATGACAGAAACATCTTTTCCCAGGGGGACCTTTATCTACAGACGTTCTATTAACAGCATTCATTCATATAAAGCTAATGCCAGAGTACTGTTTTAAGTGAGTACATTACAGGGGTTCATCATATATGCCACCAAGTAGGCTGGGAAGGAGATCAGGGGACCTGTTGACTGCCCACAGTTTCTACAAGCATACCCAGAGCTCACAATGGAATCATCCAGAAAGCAACTAGCAACAAAATTACACTAGAAGAAAAGGGGAAGATGCTTAACCAACCTGGGGTCCAAAGAGCCTTCTCTAAGGAAGATATTCCTAAACTGTGGCTAGAAGGATGAGTGAACTCAAATAAAGGATGGCTGAATTAGTATGAGTTGGGGGTGAAAGTATATGCAAAGGTTCTGGGGCACAAAAGAACTTGCCCCCTTTTGGGGAGCTGAAAAACCACTCAGTTTTAGTGCAGAGGTCCAGGGAACAACAGCACATGCTGAACCTGGTAAGGTGGGCAGAGTGCAGATACACTGATAGATGTATTAAGGATTTTGTGTTTTAGCCTGAGCTAAATGGGAAGCCATTAAAGGGTTTTAAGCAGAAAATGTCCTGTGGCCATAGATGCATGGCAACTACTCAAATGCTGATATGGTGGGAGACCATGAATCAGCAGATGGTAGTTAAAACAATCAAAGTGAATGACATCACCTAAGAAGATGCTCCTCCAGGACACAGCCCTGAGCAACACAGGTGATACTAATAATCACCACCACCACCATCACCCCTAATACACACACACTGTATCCATGGTACAAACCAACACTACTATGACAGTAATCACACATCTTTTTCCAGATCCTGAGTACAGATAGCAATTCACCAATAGCTGACTTGAACTTTCTAAAGTCATCCTGAGTTGAGATCAAGACTAACATTACCTATCTACTTAACTTTTCATCTATTTCTACCCCATACTCCAACTGGACCATGCTTTGATTGATCGATCTATCTTCCAACAATCTATTTCAAAACCAAAGAATTTCTGACCTGGAAGAAATAATCTAATACAAATCCACAAGAGGAAAGGGTGACTCATTAAGCAGGCAGGTCAAACTCTGTCCACTCTGGTCACAGGCTGTTGTGTTACAGAAGAATGACTGTGACCACACTAATTTCCAAGGTAATTTTTTTTTTACATTTTATCATAATAATAACTCGGAAATAAACTGTTCTACCAATGGTAAAGCTAACAGCACAAGCATTCCACAAAAAAAAAATGAGTTTGAGTTTCCTGAAACCCAGACTCCATCTGTGCTAAGCGCAATTTGTACCCATTTCTCAGATGGCTTAACAGAAAGAAAACAAAAAAAGATGTGTGCTCCCCTTTCTACAATCTCTGAACAGAAAAAGAGGCCCATATGGAGCACTTACTCTAGAATATACCTGTTCAAAGTGGAGGGAGGAAGGTTCTGCCCATGTCACTGAGGATGCCACACATCTTAGAGAACAAGACAGCAAACTCACTTAGCTGAGGCCCTCCATAGATGATTCTATGCTCCCGACTTGTTACACAGGCATCCTCCACTCCTCCAACATCCTCCATCACCTTCTCAACACTCCATCCATAGGGCCACCTCTCTGTCCTTAGACTATTTTGCATGGTTTACCATGCTCAGCTTCTAGGGTTTCTTCCTGGGAATGCACTTTCCTTTCTCTGTGCTTTTTTGATTCACAACTCATCAGGATGGAATGTAAAGTTCTGAGTGGTCAGGAATACTCCAGAATTTGTGTATCTTTGTTATATCACAGAAAACACTTCCATGTAAGAAACATATTACTTTCTAACCTCACAGGGAGGAGCTTGCTCTGCCTAGGTGTGGTATCTCCCCAGCCTACTCTCCGCCAACACAATAAAGCCCTGCTAAATCCCCACAATCCTCTTTGCAAAAGCCCCAAGGAGTTTCTCAGACTGTGAGGCAGAGGTTAGTCTACTTTTCCAAGGTATGCTACACACCAGAAACACCCTGGATGTGCCCACCCTGACAAACTCTATTTCTCCTTTGCACATAGTTGGCCCTCTGTGAGTGAGACACAGATGAGAACGGCTAACACGAGACCTGGATGGATGGTGGAAGAACAGGGCAAGGGTGAGGGGGTGCATCACAGAGAAAAGCCACACAGGGTGTAACAAGGCCGGGGCACGCACACACCTAAATATCAAGGGCAACTCTGATGTAGGCAGGCATACAAGTCTCATCTCACTAACTGAAGCAGGAGACCGTAAAGGTAGGAACCACCCACCTTCATGGTTTCAATGTGCTCCCCCGCTCAGGGTATCAATGAAGGGCTGATCATTTGTCCCGGCAGACAGACAAATGGAAAAAGTCTGTCACCAATTATGTGATGAGAGCTTGAAGGTCCTTTTTAACCTCAAATGCACTTACAGCACTCCTGGCCTCGGTTTCCATCTGAATCACGCAGGCAGAGTCCCAAGCCAAGCTGCCAAAATATTTCAGAGTTTCCAACCCAAGAGACTTGGTAAAATCCATAAAGAAGGAGATGTGTGATTCAGGGAGCACGGTCTTGGTCAGCACTGCCTCCTTCTAGAGCGGCCTCCTAACCCGCTCCCAAGTGGGCTCTTCCCAAATCTCTCTCATACCCAATACAGAAACAACACTCTCTAAAGGGAAGTTCCCCAGCTGCTAATAATCCACTAAAACTCACAGCTCCTCTAGATCATTCAGTCTACTCTCTATTACTTACAAAATAGTAATGGAGAGGGGTGATGGGGCAGGCTGGCCTTCATGTTGAACAATCCAAAGTCATCCATATTTGCTTATGGATCGAAGCAGCCAGATCCATCTTTAGGGCTCTTATTAAAATCAATTTATAATCCCAAACACAGAGTGAGGGGGTGATGGGGAAAGTCAGCCACAATGTCCCTGGAGGGTGAAGGGGGAGAAGGAAGGAAGAAGGGAGGAAACCTTAGAATCACAGTTTTGTGATATAAATCATCTAACTACAGATAACAGGGTAGATAGGAAGTCAAAGAAAGATATGCATCAACTCCCCCTTTTACTTTTGTGATAAGAAGACCTAACCCAAATTCAAAGTTTGCAATTAGAAGTTCAAACATTGTTTATTTTGTAAATAAGTGGCCTAAGTACTCTGAAAATCTAACGTGGCAGTTCCCTGAGTTCCTTCAACAATCTCTCCAACTCATTAATCTTGTTGTTAACAGACTCAGAGGGTGGGTATGTGCCCTGGAACAGAATCTGTAGGAGCAGCTTATGAACACACATATAAACACACACATATGCTAGAAGGTGGCCAAAGAGAAGATAACAAAACAACATTTTTTAATAAGAAAAGCAAAAATAGCTTTAAGGGTTTTTAAAAATTCATTTCCCAATAGAAGGAATTCTTACACGATAAACTCTCTTGCTTGTTTCAAGACTGTGTGGCTTTCTCCCGAATTCTCTAATTGCCTGGGCCCAGCCAAGTCCTACATGTCAGGGTTTGCAGTTCAGACAACATCAAGCAGTATTAAAGCTTATCCTCAACGTTTTTCTTTACATTTTTTTTACATTCCTTTCTTTAACAGAGAGCAACTAGAATTATAAAGAATGAAAAAGGTTTGAATGTTCTGATGCAACTAGAGGTTGTTTTCAAAAAAAAAATTTTAAGATTTTATTTATGTATTCATGAGAGACACAGAGAGAGAGAGAGATGCACAGACACAGGCAGAGGGAGAAGCAGGCTCCATGCAGGGAGCCCGATATGGGACTCGATCCCGGGACCCCAGGATCACGCCCTGGGCCTAAGGCAGGCGCCAAACCCCTGAGCCACCCAGGAATCCCTGTTTTCAAAATTAAGAGCATTACTGACTGCCCTTCCTTTGGACGATGCCCAGCATTTTTGATAACCATGCATCTGTTGTTTTAGAACACCGTTCACAAGAGTAGGATTTGGGCGCCAGGCTGCATCCTTCTCTTCCACAACAGCTCATTCTAAAAGGTGATTGAATTCTAAGGCCAAAAAGGGAAAACAAATTCAGCATTAACTCCTTTGCACCAAAGTTCCCAGATGTGGCTGCGTGTATCAATTTGGCAAAGAAGCACCAGTAAAATCCTACTCCAGTAAGTAGAAAAGAGAAAACAAAAATAAGGCAAGGATGACCACTTTCCAAGCGTGGCTAAAACGTTCAGGGCTCTTCATGTCTTTGATCCCCATCCCACTGGACTCCTCAAATCAGATTTATAAAAGCAGGATGACCTGGTCTGACCTTAAGGCTCTGGGAGGGAACACACATAGAAGAGGCTTCTACCTACCGACTTTTTTATAAATGTGCACTAGGCCTTTTAATAGTCCTTCTCTGGATTTTCTCCTGCCCTGAAATGTCTTTCTTAAGATGCAGCACTTGGTTCTAAACACAGACTCAGAGTGCGAGCAGGTGACAGATTCTAATCTCTTAGACAGAAACTAATCTCTTAGTGCTATTTCTTTACAAGGCCCCATGATTTGGGGCCCCGTAATGCAATCTGCAGATCTTTTCAGCACACAAGAGCAGGAGCCAATCTTTCCAAAGTGAGGTGCTGGATGCCCAAGTTCATCTTTCTGGGAGCTTGGGAGAGTAACTTGGATGGCTGGCAGGTGTCAAGACACACCAAAAAAAGGCCCTCACTAAAAATCTCAGGCCTCCCCCAATTAAACATTTGAAATTTGCTCTAGATAACCATACAGAGAAAACTCCCCTGCTCGGAAAAGAAAGAAAAATGAGGTAAAAGTATTCTCCTTCTATAATCAAAACAAAACCCAAACTCAGAGACTCACTGGCATCCAAATCCCATTAACTCCACAGTTTGGAAATAAATGACAAGCTGCTCCCAAATCTTCCATCATCACCTTCAGTGCTACCCTTAGTTAGCAAACTCCCCTCTGAAGTGCAAATACCCTTTGGCAGATATAATTGCCAGCTATTTATACTATGTGTGAATGTTTTAATAAGATAAGAGCCCAACATCTAGCTGAGATCATTCACACACAGGGAATAACAGAAAAAGGAAGTGGGAGTGGATTCTGGAACAGTGAAGGTTAGGGAAGGCAGGTGGCCACCCCAAGGATAAAGGCCGTAGTGGGGGTTTCACAGGCCACACACAGCAGGAGAAGGGCGGACACCATTTTGCCCAAATATAACCTAGTCCTTGGCAGTGTCGGCAACCACCTCCCTGCAAGGAAAGGCTTTTCAGCTGGAGTTATCAAAGACACAGACTAAACAATGATTCTAGAGTTCTGTTCTCCACTCCCATCTTAATGCTACAAAACTCATTTTGTAAGTAGTATTGGGAGAATTATGTGCTGTCTTATGCCTTACATTTGCCAGCTATTATGAAACCACTTTTAATCCCTGTTAGGAAACCACACAAAGCTGGTTTAAAAGGTTTTATTTAAAAAAAAAAAAAAAAAAAAAAAAAAGGTTTTATTCTAAGTAAGAGGCTACAGGTAAAATACTTCCCCAGAACTCTTTCTTCACAGGAAAATCTGGACATGTTAACAGTTCACTGTCTACACGGCTTCCAGTTCCTGTTGATAATCCAAGTAGAATATATTTTCATATTGTTATCCTCTTTTGGTCCTGGATAGGGATAATAAACCCAACCCCTTGACCCATAAAAGCACTTTGTGGCTTTTTCTTTCTGTTTCTTTTGTGTGATAGGAAGACAGTGAAAGCAGGAAGTCAGAAGGTACAGCAGGGGTCTCCTAGACACCACATGGAGGTAATGCCTGGATTAATTTTAATTAGCTCTAACAGTCTTAACAAGATGACGACCAGCCTACGGCTCAGAGAGAAGAACCCGGCTCAGAGAGAAGAACCCGGGGACTTCCTGACATCTGGGAAGTCAGGGACAGGGAAGGAGACCTCAGACATCTGCCAAGATGCAGGAGTAGGCTCACCAGAAGTTAACAAGGCTTAAGCTTCAGGACCCCCTCTAGCAGGCAGAGGCCCCACCCAAGGTCCTGCACCTAACTTGGTATTTGTAATTTTCTGTTAGTTTTCTGAAAGAGGGGCTCTATGTTGTAAATGTTTCAGGGTCCTCCCAAAGCTGGATCTGTCTCTAACCTGGAGGTTCCTTGGGCATTCGAAACTCAGCAAGACCCAAAGTGAACTCCTGATCATCTCTCCTTCCTCTGCTCTCACACCAGCTGCACTGAGACCTCTCCCCGCCCCTGGGGTGCCTGCATTTGATTCATGGCATCACCACCTCCCAAGTCAGAAGACCGGGTGTTGTTATTCCTGCTCCCTCACCCACTTCCAGCATGCAACAGTCAAGCAAATTCTAGCTCTATAAGACATTGATCCAGTCTAACTGTTTCCCCCCATCCCCTCAATCAGAGAGGGTTTGCTTGGAAGCTCAGAGCTTGTGAAAGTCCCCCTGCCTCCTTTCTCTTCCTTTCTGACTCTGAGCCCACTCTGACACGAGGATGGCCTAAAATATCCTGCAGTGGCTCCACAGGCTTCCAGACTGGAACATGGGGTGCTGGGCACACAAAGCAGCTCTTCAGGAACTGGCCACCTCATCCCACACACAGCTCTGAGCTTCTCTTCCTTCCTTGCACACTCACTCTTCCCTTCTGATTGATGCAGATCCACCCCAGGCATGCCTATACCCTAGCCCCGTTCAGGGTTTGTGTTCATCATTCAAACCCAGCTCAGATGCCACCTTCTCTCCAATCCTTCCCGATCACCCCTGGTCACCGGTCCACAACACCCTTGATCTCTTATGCAAAATCAGTCCTTTTTTCTACTAATGTCTCCCAAGCTAGACTGGGCTCCCAGTTCATCTTTGTCTCATCTTTTTCTCGCTCTTCCACCACTGTGGGGTTCATTCATTTCTGAGCACTTTTCTACATCCCATCACGACTTCACCTTAAGGGTTATGTTTGTTATACTGAAAGACAGGTCTCTAGGGTATCACAGTGAGGAGCACAGGGCTCTGAACTAAATGGTCTGAATCTTGGCTGTGCTGCTCACTATGACTTTAGACAATATTTACCTTCCTCTTGGATCCTCCATTTCTGCATCTATAAAAAAAAGGTAAGGAGAGTATCTGCCTCTTGGGTTGTCCTAGGGATTAAATAAGTAAATAGACAAAAAGAGCATAGAGGAGTACATGATAATGAGGGAAGACTCCGGTGTCAGCTGTTCTGATGGAAGAGGGGGAAGGGAGGAGGTAGAGCAGGATGGTTTTAATCAGTGATCCACTGTTTCCTCACTCCACTGTAGAAGCCCCTTCCAAAGAGCAAAAAGGACAGTTAATTTGAAATTTAATTTGATACTTAATTTGAGCCCTGGCTCAGTGGTTTAGCACCTGCCTTTGGCCCAGGGTATGATCCTGGAGTCCGGAGATAGAACCCCACATTGGGCTCCCTACTTGGAGCATGTTTCTCCCTCTGCCTGTGTCTCTGCCCCTCTCCCTCTCTCTCTCTCTCTCTCTCTCTCTCTCATGAATAAACAAAATCTTTAAAAAAAAAAAAATGAAAGTCTGTTGTGCTGAGAAGGCAAAACTCTTCAAGCCCTGGCTATACTTGTTTCCAAATGCAAACAGGCTATCCTCCATGCCCCCTGACCACTCAACTCCAGACAGCTAGTCCAGCTCCTTTTCCTTTGTACTTCCCAGGGCACTCTCACCAGGAGACCCCATCCATTCCCATGCCATCCTTACCCTGCTGGAACCCACAATTCTACCTATAGCCTCGGTAGTCATGACCCCCTGATCTAAAGACGACTCCATTCTGACGTATCTAACCTCACACTAAGGACACCTCAAACCGAAATCCTCCTCTCCATCACAACTCCCTCAGACTCATTTCCTCAACATCATTCCCCACTCAGTAGATGGCCCAGAGGTGCCCAAGGCAAACATTTGAACACTCTTGACTCCTTCCCCGGACTCACGCTCTCTTCTAGATTTAACTTTCTTTTAAATCCAGACACTTTTCTCTATCTCTACCGCCATCTATCTTAATGAGGTCAACATCACCTGTTACTCTGCTGCAAGGACCCCCTCCTCAGTGGTCCCATCTTCAGACCCCTCTTTCTCCATCCCATCATTCACTCTGCAGTCTGAGTGATCTTGTTAAAACATCAATCTGACCATGTCTTTTCTTGTCTAAAACTTTCAATAAATGGCTCCCCTCTAACATCGGAATAAAGTTCCAAAAGACCCACCAGAATCTCATCCCTGCTTACCTCTCTAGCCCAGGGGTCACCAATGTATTCCCACAACTGTCCTCTGGCTCCATAAGCCATCTCCAGCCTTGTGGAATTAATTACTAGCAGCAAAGGAGGCCTCAGCTCTCCTTCCCTCGGTCTTTGCTTCCTTGGCAGAAATGTCCCTCTCCTACCCTTTCACCTAGTACATTCTTCTCTTCCTTCAAAACTCGGGTTAGACATCACCTCCACCTGACTCTGTCCCAAAGGTGAGCTAGGAATGCCTCAGATTTTCTTATGATAGCTATGTTCATCCCCATGACAGTTTGTATCCTCCTCTGGAGCTCCTACTGGCTGAGAGCACAGATTGTATTAGGAGGCATCCAATGAATATTTGAAAATTAAAGAAAAGAAGAGGAGGTGTAACATAATAAATATATATTTGGTCTCTGCCCCTGTTTCTGGTAAAAAGCTTCTAAAAAGCTAACAAGGTGACTCCAGGAGGCTGGCTGGCTGCCAGAGGAACCAACCAAGTGATTAAAAGGTTGGACCTTAAAAAAAATAAAAAGGTTGGACCTTCCAGATCAGCCCCCCGACCTGAGGAAGGGGAGAAGGCAGGAGATGGAGTTCATTAACCAATGACCAATCATGCCCACATAATGGTACCTCCATAAATTCCCTAAATGATGGAGTTCTGAGACCTTCTGGGTCAGTGAACACATGGAGGGTCAAGAGTGTGATGTGCCTAGAGAGGATATGGAAGCCCCACATCCCTTGCCCATACATTGTCCCATGCATCACCTCCATTTGACTGTTCCTGAATTATATCCTTTGTAATTAACCAGTATTTTCCTGAGCTCTGTGAGGATTTCTAAGCAAATTATCAAACCCAAGGAAGGGGTCACAGGAACCCCAGATTTACAGCTGGTGAGTCAGATGCAGAGGTGACAAACTGGGACTTCAGACCAACATCTGAAATGGGGGCAACGTTGTGGGACTGAGCCCTCAACCTCTGGAGTCTATACTCACTCTAGGTGAGTACAGTGCCCAAATCATTTAATGTGAGGGGGGCAGGGGAAACCCACACATTTGTTTTCAGAAGTGTTGTGAGTAGAGGAAATAGTTTTTTCTATAGTTCTAGGGAAAAAACAAAGAAAAGGTTTCAGAGTTCTTTCTGACTGCTCTTCAACAATAGAGAAGTAACAGTAATTTGTAAGACTGATTCTTCAATGATGCTGTTGTCTATTTCAGCAGTCTAGAAAACATACAAGGAATACCAAAAGTGCATAAGGCACAACTATGTAGCCTACAGGACTGCCACCAAGTCTACAACTTAGCATTCTGTAAGCAAACTCTCATCACAGAGACTCTGTAGAGACAGGATCTACTCCAGAGAGAAGAAAAAAACCTATCACGCAGCTCCTAGCTCACATCCTCCCTCTGCTTAGGTTCACAGGTCACATCTACCTCAGTCCCTAGGATACGGGTGTTTCCTTGGCAGAGAAACAGACGTTTATTGAAATGCATCCTAAGATAAAGGCTTTGATTGTTCGTTGACATCTGAAAAAAGTACTCCTTTATCCAATATTCCAGGACTGAGGTAACAATAAAAAATACACACACACATAAACAAACACACAGGCACACATACATCCCACATAGACACACCCATACCCACACCTCTGCACATACAGAAAATGAGGGTAAGGAGGAAAACTATCTTTAGAATTCACATAACATGGAACAGGAAAGCTGGAACCTACTCTCCATCTATTAAGATACAGATGTATTTCCTGTAGACAGGAACACACTTGGTTTGGAGATTTCTAGTAGTACCTCTGCTTATATTTTGCTGGGACTCCTTTTGTTAGCAAAGACCGGAAAAAGAAAATATGTAGATTCAAATCAAGGTTACTTGAGGATGCAGCTGCCACACTGGAATTCATCTTTCATCAAAATGCACCAGAGAGTCCTTACAAAGACAAGCCTGATCTGCTTTATGAACAGACTCCTTCACAAGGAAACAAAATGACAAAAATACTTAACTACATTCAAACCTTAACCCTTAGCTCTGCAGTCTGAGTGAATCTTTACCAAAACATGTTTATAAGACTACTTAATTCAACAACTTATGGAGGATAGCCTATTTATTCTACCTTAAAAAGGTAGAATTCGTGTTTCTCTCTCTAAATGTCCTCACTTCTAATTTTTACTAAATTGCAACTGAATTATATGAACATAGAGTGGTACCAAAATAAAGGCTGTATGTAAAGCAACATAAAATATAATAAAGACAGTATCACAAATCAGTGAGTAAGGAATGAATGAATTAAACAAACAGGACTGCGAAAAATGAGTGTTGGGGGTAAGGAGGGAATCAAATTAGGTCCTCAACTATATAACTGAATATACTCTAGAGTAACTAACGCAGAGGTCAGTAAACTATAAAGGGCCCACTAATAAATATTTTAAGGCAGCTACTACATATTACAGGTTTCTGCCACAACTATTCAACCATGCTACTGTGAAAACAGTCATCCATATGAAAAAGTAATTGTGGCTATGCCAATAAAACTTTGTTTATAAAAACAGGTGACAGGACCCTCGGACAAAAAAGCCAAAGAGTAAACAACTAAATAATTCCAAAAGAAAATATTGATGAATATCTGATTTGAGATAAGCAACAATTTCTGAGCATAAAAGCAATGGGAAAAATCACAGGAAAAGATAATAACACTTATCGCATACATTTAAACTCCTGTTAGTAACACAAGTACTATAAAGAACGTAATCAAAAGGCAAATGACAAAATGGAGAAATACTTGAAATAGATATGACAAAAGATTTGGAGCTTGAAAGTTGTATCTTTGTTTCTCAAAATGGCAAAAAAAAAAAATGATGGTGGCAATCATTTATAAAACAAGACTGGGGGCGCCTGAGTAGCTCAGTCAGGTCAGCATCCAACTCTTGATTTCAGCTTCAGTCATGTCGGGGTAGTGAGATGGAGCCCTGCACGGGGCTCCCCACTCAGTATAGAGTCTGGCTGACCCTTCCCCTCTGCCACTCCCCCCCCACACACACACACACTCATGTTCTCCCTCCCTAATAAAATCTTAAAAAAAAAAAAAATGAGTATTTACTGCTGCTGGAATGTAAATGGGATCAATCATCAAGCCATAAAACAATATGCCTTAAAGGAACTTTTAAAAATTCATTCTTGCCTTAGTAAAGTGCATGTTCATGAATCTAGCCTCTGAAAATATTAAAGATCCGTAGAAAGATCTGAGTAAAGATGTCCTACGTAAACTTAATGTATAATAACCTAAGTGCCTGGAAACAAAGAAGCATTTAAATAAATTCTAGGAGATACATTACAACAGAATATTATGCACATGTACATACTAGTGTTTTAGTGGAACGTTATGGGCATAAGAAAATGGACATAAGAAAGTAAGTGGAAAAGGTATCAGGAAGGGTGCCTGGTTGGCTCCGTTGGTGCAGCATGCGACTCTTGATCTCAGAGTTTGGAGACCCGCATTGAGTGTGGAGATTACTTAAAAAAAATATTTAAAAAAAGGCATCAGGAATTATTTATGAAATATTATACCATTTTTATATTTGCATAAGCAGAGAAAATACTAGAAAACACTCACCACCTGTTATAAGCTGTAATTATTTCTAGGTTGTGGGAATGTGGCTGATTTTAATTTTCCTCTATATCCTCCTCTATAGTCTCTAAATTTTCTCTAATAATTCTATGTTCTAAATATGAAAGAATGTTACTTTTAAAAAGCAAAAGAGAGGGATCCCTGGGTGGCGCAGTGGTTTGGCGCTTGCCTTTGGCCCAGGGCGCGATCCTGGAGACCCGGGATCGAATCCCACATCGGGCTCCCGGTGCATGGAGCCTGCTTCTCCCTCTGCCTGTGTCTCTGCCTCTCTCTCTCTCTCTCTCTGTGACTATCATAAATAAATAAATAAAAATTTAATAAAAAAAAAAAAAGCAAAAGAGATGTTGCTTCTCACTAAGTCTGTGGGAGAAACATAAATCAGCTACTTTGAATATCTAAAAAGTAAGACTTGAACAAAAGCAATAATAGCTTTACTCATCTGTTTCTACTCAGTATTTCTGCTGCTTTCTTCTTTAATATCTAAGAAATAGCTACCAACTCTAAAAGGGTGAAGACCTCCCAGAACAAACACATTCCAGCCCCCACAATGGAACATTTCAGAATTCTCCTGGGATATTTAAAAATGCTAGTGGTCATGCTTCCAGCAGTCAAGGCAAAATTAATGCTAATTTGAACCCTGGTTTAACCATGTTATGGGCCTAAGTATACAGCAATCTAAGGCAATGTTACTCTGTTCATAGATAACGCCATCAACAGCTTAACAATGAGCAGCAAGAAAGGCAGACATCTTGAAATCACAAGGAGAGAAAACAAATTTTCTTGTCTTCAACTTTTAAAAATCTCAAAATAAAACTTTCTGGAGGGCAATCTGGCTAAACATATATCCAAATCCTTTAAAAAGCAAATATACTTTGACCTAGCTAATCCAGGTCTAAAAATCAATTTGACAAATGTTTAAAGCATACAGGCAAGGATAGAAAAAACAGAATAGCAAAGAAAAACAGAATAGTGAAACAGTGGTTACACGTTGAACAAAATGTCACATATCACAATGTGAATGTTTGTGTCCTCTCAAAATGCTTATGTTGAAACCTAATTCCTGATGAGATGGTATGCGGAGGTGAGGGCTTTTGGAGGCGAGGGTGGAGCCCTAATGAAGCCCTTTTATAATCTGTAAGAGATTAAGGTGCTCTTTTAAAAGAGACCCCACAGATATCCAGTGGTCCCCCTCCATGTGAAGTTACGTGAGATCTCTCTCAAGGAGCCAGGAAATGGATCCTCACCAGATAACAAATCTGTGGATGCCGGACTCTTGGAATTTTCAGCCTCCAGAACTGTGAGAAATAAATGTTTTTATTTATAAGATATCCAGTCTATGGCATTTTGTTATAGCAGCCTGAAATGGACCAAGATACATCCATACAATGAAATGATGCCACTGAGACATAAATGTATACTTATTAACATGGAAAGATATTTGTGATATATTGTGGAGATGATTTAAAGCTAGTTATAGAGTATATAACAAAATAACATGCTTATTATACTTATGTATTACCTTGGGCTGCCCTAACAAAATACCACAGACCAGGTGGCTTAACAACAGAAATACCACAGACCAGGTGGCTTAACAACAGAAATTTATTTTCTCACAGTTCTGGAAGCTGAAGTCTAATGTTAGGATGCCAGCAAGGTCAGTACCTGGTGAAGACCTTTGCCCTGGCTTGCGGCAGACAGTTTGCCTTCTTGCTGTGTGCTCACCTGGCAAGAGAGTTAGGAGTTTCTTACTCTTCTTGTAAGATCACAGCCCTATTAGATGGAGGCCCCACCTTTAGGATTCCATTTAACTCGGTTACTTCCTAAAAGACCGCAACTCCAGATGCGGTCACATTGAGGGACTAGGGCTTCGACATATGAATTTTGAGAGGGACACAATTTAGTCCACAGCAACTCAAAATAATTACATATTTTTTATGAACAAATGCTCTGGATGGATGAAATACCAGAAGGTTTTGTCTCAAAATGTTTAAATCGGTGGTTACCTCTATGAACTGAACACAGCATGCTTAGCATCTACAATGAATGTTAATCACCTGTTTGAAATTTAATACATATTAATAATATGGGAAACTTTAATAAAGCATTGGGGAAAAGTGCAATAAATACTCTTCCATGCTAGTCATGCTGGCTGCACTTACAAAAAGCAGCCTCAACGAAGCAGTGCAATCTCAAGATGCAGGAAATGGATCTAGGAATCAAAGCAGATTTGACCATTCCTTGAAAACATCTCCAATTTACTGCTGTCATCCAAATAGGCAACAAAAACAAAACCCACTGGGCATCATTAGGAAGGATATTAGAAATAAAATAGAAAACAGAGCCTATCAAAAGACACAGTCCAGTGATCAGACCCAGAACCAAAGGAGTGTTCCAGAAGGCAGCCACGCAGGTTTCTGCTTTCTTATACCTCAAGACAGTTCTCAACAGTGCAAGAAAAAGTTATGAGGGCACACCTAAAATAATCAAGATCCAGCCTTCACTTTCCTCTCTGTGTCAAGCTGACAGGTATTAAACAATTTCTCACTTATCACTTGTTACAGATTCATCACTTATGTCCTCTCCCTTCGCCCCCATCCCTACCTCCAAACAGACATACAGACATGCACAAGCAGGACTGCAGGCTCTTATAAGCCAGACAGCATATTGCCTTCCAACTCTATTCCCTCTGCAAAGTGCACATATGACAATAGGTGTCTTCTATTCAGAAGGACTATTGAGCCTGGAGTGACTACAGTGGTCTGATAAAATTCTATACTGTAATAAAGGCTGAGAACAAGTTGAAGACATGCAGCAAATCTTATAATTAAAAAAAAATGAAAAACTTAACAGCTTTAAGGAAGCAAAAAAATTAAATATTAATTTACAACGGGTAAAATTATCCCTTATTTCCCCATCACATCACAAAAGAAATGGAAGACTGGGGTGCTCAGGGTGGCTCAGTCAGTTGAGCATCTGCCTTGGGCTCAGGCCATGATCTGAGTCCTGGGATTGAGCCCTAAGTCAGGCTCCCTCCTCAGCAGGGAGTCTGCTTCTTCCCCTCCCTCTGTTCCTCTCCCTACTTGTGCTCCCTCTGTGTCAAATAAATAAATAAAATCTAAAAAAAAAAGAAAGAAAGAAGAAAGAAAGAAAGAAGAAAGAAAGAAAGAAAGAAAAAAAGAAAGAAAGAAAGAAAGAAAGAAAGAAAGAAAGAAAGAAAGAAAGAAAGAAAGAAAAGAAAGAAAGAAAAAAATTAAAGACAGAAAGTTTGTTTCCTCCCCTTGTGACTTCCAACAGTCTGCCTTCATGACTGCTTGCCATGAGGCTGCTGACAGGGTCCTAGCTGCCATCAGGGCTAGAAGTGAGCAATTTCTTCCACTCCCTTTACAACAGGTGAAAGACAGAATGGTACAGAAAGAAATACCCCACAGCTCCTCACGTCTTCCACAGACATGGTAAGAGAGGGGAATATTATATTACTGGCTTGAGTAAAACTAGGTCAAGTCCTGCTCAAGAAAGCTGGGCCTATCACCCTCACAGACAAGGAAAAAGGGGATTTACAGGTATATGATGTCAGCTCATGCTGCTCCTCCTCACGGAAGGTGACTGGGCTAAACTGTGCATTCATGCCCTCTGACAGGCCCTGTGAGTTCTGCTGGCCCTTCCTTGATGGGGCCTTGAGCATCCTCCTCACTTCTGTACACCCAGAGCTCAGCACACAGAAGCATTCCAGGTTGTTTCTGGAATCAGCTGAACTAATATTTTCAACTACTTAGAAAAGGGAGATGTTAAGAAAAATCTATACTTGGGAAACCATCCTCACTCAGCCTTGCCCCTCCATTGTGGTAGGATTACTGGTCAAAATTTAGGTATGGTATAATTGAAATTCAGTTGGCCCCAGATGTCAGATAAGCCCATTTCCCAGTATCCTATCCACCACGGAGCTGATTCATGCCACTTAGATATAAAAAGAACCTTCCTATACAAGATCCCACAGCTGCAGCCTTGCAAAGCTAAACTTTGCACTAGACACATCTGATTTTTGGTTCAGAGACAACCTTAATGATCATACAAATGCTTTTTCTTCACTCTGAAGTTCTCTATTAGTTTATTAATCTATACTCTGCCTTGTGCAAAAGGATTTAAAGTGATTTACATAAATACACACAAAATAAGATAAAAAGTATTTAATAAGTGGATGAGAAAGAGCTATAAAATAGTAATAGAGGAAAGTAAGAAGCAAAGTTTAAGAGCAATAAGAAGAAAAATCAGTGGAGCATCTGGGTGGCTCAGTTGGTTAAGCGTCCGATTCTTGGTTTCTGCTCAGGTCATGATCTCAGGGTCCTGAGATGGAGCCCCATATAGGGCTCCCTGCTCAGCCAGGCATCTGCTTGAGACTCTCCCTCTGCCCCTCCCTACTCCCTCCCTCTCTCTCTCTCTCAAATAAGTAAATCATTTAAAAATCACTTTGAAATAGCCTAAATATCTATTAGAACTGGGTCACATGTGTAGATCTAAGCTTTCTTTAACAGTCAACTGAAAAAGTGGCTGGGATCAGTTACATGAATCTTAATGTATATAAAATACAAACAGAGTAGTTCTTCAGAAAAGCACAACCATTAGGAGTATGGAGAGAAAAAGTCTACTTCCAGGGCCCCTCATAAAGGGGCCCCTCATAAAGTGTTCTCTCATAAAGAGAACACTAAAAAAATAGAAATAATTATGATAATAGTAACAATTAGCACTAACTTATATATAAAACACTATCCTAAGGACTTTAGACATATTCATTCATTTAATTACCCTATGAGGAAAGTATCGTTATTATCTGCATTTCATTAAAGGCAGATCCATTTCACTATTCATTAATAATGAAACTGAAGAACAAAGCAGTTAAGTAAATTGCTCAAAGTCACACAGTTAGCAAGTTGTGGATTTGGGATCAAGCCCTGCAGGGTTTCTTTTTTAAGATTTTATTTTTAAGTAATCTCTACACCCAACATGGGTCTCAAACTTACAACCCTAAGATTAGGAGTCGCACACTCGGCCAACTGAGCCAGCCAGGTGCACTCTTAACCACTACACCACAGTGCCTCCGGCTGATCCAAAAGCAAAGGAGCAATGTCCGCAACAAAACCCTCAAGCAGACATCACTTTCATAAGGATGTTTCTTATGATGCCCTTCAGTTTGGCCAAGAGAAAAACACAAAGCTTAGCTCAGGAGCAATTCTGCTGATGCCAGAATGAAGCAGTCCACCCATGTGGGTTTTTCTTTTTTCTTTTTTTAAGATTTTATTTATTTATTCATGAGAAACACACAGAGAGAGGCAGAGACACAGGCAAAGGGAGAAGCAGGCTCCCTGAGGGAATCCTGATGCAAGACTCAATCCCAGGATCATGACCTGAGCCAAAAGCAGATGCTCAACCACTGAGCCACCCCAGTGCCCCTCCATGTGGGTTTCAGATACATGGACAGATACCTGGGATATTTAGAGTCTCTCAAAGACTGGGTGGCCTTAAGCCCTAATCTTCATGAATATTACTCCTTTTCTTCCACAAGATTTAGTATGCACTGCATGGCCAGAGTGGGGGTTATACTCTAAGGCGCAGGTAAATACAGCTCTGACCTGCCAACAGTTAACGCAGAGCCACAAGTAGGGTAGCCACCCTACTAACTAAGGTGGAGGAGCCTGACAGGCCCACATCTGCCTGAAGAGCAGGTCAAGCCTACCTTTGCACAGAGAGGGGGTCATGGGAGGTACCACTGGGCAGGATTCCCTTAAGATAGGGTTTGGCTGGCTCACACCAAAGGACGAGAAGGCCCTCAAATGCCAATGCCATGGGACAGGTTTCAACAGAGCTAGTCTGGATACTGTTCAAAGACAGTATCATCAATTGTCAGTCATAACCACAGCAAACCCAGGGAAGGTTTGGCCTTGAATCACATAACTTCTTGGCACAGCTCCAGGACAGAAGGGTTGAAAAGTATAACTCTAGTGGAGATTACTGAAAATGACCCAGTTATTGTTTGAGGGGAAACTATAAAAATGTTTGGAAAAAAGACTTTGGTTTTAGGATAAATGATTATAACCTAAATTCTCAACAGCTTCTCCAAGTTCAAAGTTCAGGACCATAAAACCATTTTATCAGAATTCACTTATTAACTTAGCACTTACTACAACTCACACACTGTTCCAGCTGTTGGGGCAGAACAGCAAATAAAACAGACAAAAATCCCAGCCATCAGAAAGCTTATTCTTTATGGTTCTGTCATTTGTTAAAATTAGGGAAAGCTTTGTGAAGGAAATATGGGCCCTCTGCTCTATTTTTGGTATTTTATTCTGTCTAAAATGATTTTTATATAAAAAGTTCAAAATTTTTTTTAAAAATGGAAGTTTATTCTTGCTAAGGATGGTAAATAACACTATTAACTACTATTACTATGCATGACTAACTATCTCAGGTGAAAATAATTATTAGGAAGCCAGGGATTCAGAGAAGGCTGTGCTTGGGTGCTACAAGATTACAGCAGTGGTCAAAGAAGCCTCAGTGAGAAAGGGAAATCAGGAGCAAGCCCTGCAGGAGTCTGGGGGTGAACCAGGTAAATGCCTGGCTGCAGTTGTCCAGCAGGAGAGAACAAGGGAAGTGATGAATAAGGAGAGCGAGAAGCAAAGAGGAGTGGCCAGGAGAACAAGGGCAGCAGGTGTGTAGGGATGGACCTGGAGGCCACAGGAAGGCTTCTGGATGTGACTCTGAGTAGAGGTGTGACCATCAGACTTTTCTTCTCAAAGGACCACTGTCTGCCAGTGAGGAAAGGGTCAAAGGTCAAGGACAGAAGCAGAGAGAGCAGTTTGGAGGGAGAGGGTGCATCTTCCCACCCACAGCACCACAGCCACATATATGCACAGTCACGTCTTTCTCGGTCTACTGGTGCAAGCAAGGGTGGTGGGCAGAGAGCACCTGACCCAACACACAGTAGCAGTGCTTCAAAATCCTGTCCCAGCATGCCAACAAAGCCCCTGTAAGGTTATTACTCTCTCGTGCCACAAAAGAAAAAGAAAAACAAGCAGAGTCTATCAAAGATGGGCTAACCCAAGACAGGTCCATGAGACCTGAGGGAGAAGCTGGCAGCATGAGAGAGGTGTTGCCATTCCTGGCCAAGCAGCCCTCAGGCTGTCAGGGTTATGGATTATACCTAATGGGGCAGACTCTGTAATGAGCTAGTCCTTCTACTCTCTGATACCAGTTGTTCTCAAAAGCATATTCCAAAATACATTAGAGTTTAAAATATTTAATAGTTAAAACAGCCTCACTTAAGTTCCAAACCCACAAATAATACTGCCTTCCAAAATGCATTCGGATGCTCAAATGATGCTCTCTTTCCCTTCCTCCAGAGTGTTTTGAGAGCTAATGTCACATAAGACCCTCTACAAAATGCATCCTCTCCTGGGTGCCGGCAAGGCTGGGGTGACTTGATCTGATCCCGAGGTGCATGTGGCCTGCTGGCACTCCCTCTCCGTGTCAGATGGCAGCCTAATGACCAGGAACGGATTCGGGGTTTCCACACACCTCGCCCTCACCATACCCAGTGGCTGCTGGCCAGACTCACACGCAGAAACTCCCACGTGTGTTATTCTCACTCGTTTTGACAAAAAAAAAAAAAAAAAAAAAAAAAACTGTGATAAGAACAGAAGGAGAAATGGCAAGGCATCCTGAGGAAAGAGGAGACCCATATGCAGCTTCCTCACGAGCCTGGTATTTGTGAGAAGGCCATGGAGAAGCACACCCATCTGTGACCCGACACCTCCTCGTGCCTCGTAAGGGGAGGAAAGAACACACAAGTGTCAACTAAGCTTTCTTTTACTCTCAAGAGCCTTCACTCCAAAACATTATAAATCGTCAGATTTAAAATAATAAAACTATGAATATTTTTCTCACTCTCATTACAGTTTTTTTCATGCTCCCTTTAAATTCCTTCCCTCTAAATGGGAGGACTGACCACAAGCCATTTTTAAGACAATTTCGCCAAGGAAAAGACTGAGATGTAAAGGAACTGAATAATTCACTATCACTAGCAGAGGGTTCAATCTAGAATACCCTAAATACATACTTTGCCATACGTTATTTCTGAGACTATACCAAGAACGTGTAAGCTCATAAAGGTAACTTAGAAAACTAATCTGTAATCAATTATCGTACTCCAGCTTCTCTCTATACATATTTAAGCTTTGGTGAATACCATGCGTGGTATTCTCACACATACACACAGGCACCTCAAAATTAAACTTAAGGCCACTTAATTAACCCATTTATTCACCCAGGCTAGAGACATATCAGCATACTGAAGTTAATAAATACATTTACTTTATAAGTCAAGATAAGTTTATTCTAACATCACCAAACTACTTGTTAATGAAGCAAGACAGCATTTACCAGACAGGAGGAGATTAATAGTTCTGAGTCTTCTTTTGTCCAATGGTATGCCGTATATTCAAGGGCATTATTCTCTCCTTGCTGTTTGCACATATAAGCACAGTTTCTTTCAAAAACGGTGCGGATGCCTTTAAACAGAATTACACTAGTAGTGCAACCCATCCCCAAGGTGTGGATGTTCAGATTTCTAGCAATCTCTGCTCCATTTCCACATCATCTTCCTTGGCTCTTCTGAGCAGGCTCCCACTGTACCATCTTCATGACAGGCAGTGCCGGCACCAGAACAGAAGGGAAGCTCTGAGCTGTTGCACTAGAATCTGCTCCTGCTCAACTGCCTGACAAAAAAAAAAAAAATCCAGGCTCAAACAGGAGGGGTGGTGCAAAAACCAGATGACACACCTCGGATGCACCAAAATCTTTAAAGTATCATTTTTCCAGTAGATCGCTTCCCTATTAATACCAAAGAACAAATAAGCAAAGATTTACATGTGGTTACTGGAAAACTGCCATCTCCTGTGATTTGCTTAGGATTGTTCTGAATCTCAGAACCTGCCCAAAATGAAAAAATGGTGCCAGACAGCCACCCTGCTGCAGATGCTGCTGGAACGCACAAAGAATGTTCATCTGCTGCAAGGAATCACTCTCCCAGAATGCTTAGCCCAGCATCTATATTAGCAAACATCTCTTTCCTTGACCTAAATATGCTGTTTGTTTAATCTTGCATCCGAGAGGAACAGAGAAGCAAAAGGAGGGGGAGCCCCAAAATGAGAGAAATCACTAAGATGACTGCTGCTATGGAAACATGGATAAGCCCACTTCAAACAACCTTTTGCATGTGTGGGTAACAGCTTGCTGACAGCAAATCACAAGGGAACACAAAATTGCTGTGTCAATCTTGACTTCTGCCCACTTCCACTCTGCCAGAGAGAGGGCTAGCAAGTTTGCACTGCTTAATACGATTCTCCCATCTCTGGTACCCAAAGATGCAAATGAGAACATGCACAAAGCGTTAACCGATCAGGCTAGGACATACACCTTCTGAAGCAGGGCTCTAGCACGTGATGGTAAACACACGCTGAAATCCCACAGTCAACAAGGTTATTATTTGAGATGCATAAGTAATCCAGGTCCTTCCACTGCAGAATGAACTCAGTAACACTATACTACCTCTGGGTGTCTTTGGTGATGGCTTACATAGGAAAGCATGTCACTGATACAATACTAAGCTGACTCTTGCATTTTCCTTCTAAAAAAATGAAAAGTAAATTATGTAAAATGACTATGATGAACACAGGAAAACCCCTCCCACCCACAATATGTATCTAGAGAAAAGTTACTGCTCTTTTAAGATCTGTTCTGAATTCTTCCTTATTTCACAAGGCAACAGATGGTTTTCATTTTCTATCTACAGATTTCAAAGTTAGAGTGAATTATAATGATTGAGTACCTGAGTTTGTAACAGAAACCTATATAATGTAACAAAAGCAGATCTTTAGAGAATACTAGTCACATAATCCCAAATTTCTGGGTTTTATGGCTAGTATATCTATTAGGCCCCAGAGATAAGCAAAAACCTAGGCTTCTACTTTCTCCTGCATTTTTATGCAAGGTTTATCTAAAAGCCACAGAGATCAGAGGAGTAAAGATACTGGCCACAGGAAAAAATAATCTGTGGTCTAGAGCACTCAGCTTCAGAAAAGCAACTCTGTTAAAACAGAGCTACAGTGTTCAAAGATTACACCAAAATCCTGACATCAGAAAAGCCAAGTCTTCATGTAACATCACAATGCTGGCAGATAAATAACATGGAAACTCATCTACACAGAAACACAATATTGTAGACTATAAAACACCAGACACAGGGGTTAAATTATCTGTCTTGAGAATTCCAAATGTTCACCATCTATCTTAACTTCTGTACTGCAAGGAAAACAACTTAAAAAATAATAGCTCACTGAATATCAATAAAGTTAGCACCTAAAAATTTAAACTTAATTTATTATTGTTACTACCTGTTTTAGACATCCTGGATGCAGAAGCCAGGAAATATCATTTAAGATACAAAAGATTATGTTTGAACTTTACAAAGGATTATAAATGATAACCAAGCAAAATGTGATGCTGCTAGTATATTCTATTTGAATTACTTTTAAAACTCTCAAGGTAACATTTAAAACAATGGGACAGAATAGAACAATTTCCTAACAATCATTCAGAGGAAAAATAAATGTTTCCTAGGGAGCTACTAATAAGCATTTAAGCAACTTATATCAGTTTCAAATATTAATCATTTTCCAACCAACAAAATTAGTGGGCAAAGAAAACAACAGAAAATATTTAGAGCAAAGGATTCAATAAGACCAAAAATGAGTTTCATTCTAATAGAAGCATGACAAAATGAATCATTCAAATGTGTATTTGGTTTCACTGATTTTTCTGCATCAGAATGATCTGGGATTAGTTTACAAGGATAACTTCCATGAATTCCATCAGAGGACATGGAGATGTATGATATCTATTGGCAACCAGTTCAACTACCTACAGGTATGTATTTCAATGTGGAGATCACATTTACTCTCTCATCTTTAAATGTGACCTCTAATTTTCACAATTCCCAAGGCTAGATGTCCACCCCTGTCTCTATCTTGAGCTCCAAATCCATGTCTTCCTCCCCTAATAATGGTACCCAACTCTCCTATCACCACCTCACCCTCATGTGTCCATCAATCATCTTTTAATATGACAAACTGGGATGGTATGTCTACATGATGTCATATTTTTAAGCTATAGAAAGGAATGAAGTAATGATGTGTGCTACAATATGGATGAACCTGGAAAATGTTATGCAGAATGAAAGAAGCCAGTTACAAAAAGACCTCATATAATAGGATTCTATTTAAATGAAAAGTCCAGAATAGGCAAATCCATAGAGATAGAAGATAGATTAGTGGTTGCCAGGGAATGGGGAGTGATTGCTAGTGGGCACAGTACTTCTTTTAGGAATAATAAAAATGTTCAGAAATTGGACAGTGTTTCTAACATATATGCTATCTATGCACAGTATACAGTCTGTGGATATACTAAAAAACACTGGATTGAACACTTTAAACAGGTGAGTTCTTTGGTTTGTGAATAAATAGCCTGGCTCTACTATTGATGTCTTACTACTAACAGCTTTAAGCTTTTCCCCTCTTCTTTTCCCTTCTGTTCCACATCTGGCCAAACTGAAAGGAAGTTCCAGGTGGCTCCCTCCTTTGTCCCAGGAGGAAATTCAAACCCTCACTCTGTCCCCACCTGCTAACCACTACAGAAATCTCAAACCAGGATCAGGACCTGCTTAGGAGCTGCCCTGCTCTCCTCAGAGAGCTTCACTACATGAGTAATGAACCTCCTCACACCACCTTTCTCATCACAACATCCAAAGCAAATGTGGGATATAAGGGGGCAAGGAGAAGGCCCATCCTGCTTCTGTGGAGTGGCCCCAACAGTGAATTTATATCTCTATAACGCTGTTACTAAAAACAGGAGTGGGGTGCAGGTGTCAGTAACTATTGTTTTATACTTCACAAAGAACTTACTGAATAGCTCAAAACAGCCACCTTCCTTACGAATTTATAATTTGGATTTCTGCTCTGACCCCACTTCACAGGAATACACAAACCACAGACCAAGGGAGGTACCTGGGGCTGCCCTCAGGGTGCGCATTTTAACCTAGGAAAAAGGCTCCGTGCTATATACAAAGCACCAGAAAGCCTGCACACAGTAAGTTTAGGGTAAACTAAACTTCCTGCCCCACCCAGTGGTCATGACAAACCTCAGCCATTTCGCCACAGAGACCACAGCAAATAGGTCTCAAGCTTTGAGCCCCTGCCCCAGAGCATATCCATCTAGAGCTGCCACTCCCATTTGCAGCTCTCTCCTTGCCAACTGTCTGTTTTAAGGATGTTCTGAAGGTCAAATTAGTTTGACTAGTAGATTCGCTTCATACTCTCTCAAAAAAAGTGTGCATAAATTAGAATCTGAAGTAACACCTAAAAAATCTAAAACTACAAACTAGAATATTGTATCTCCAATGGAGAGAAGTCTTTTACCTAGGTCAGACCTTGGGTCCTACCTTAGGAGGCCGGGAAGGCAGAGGAATTCTTTCCATTCTATAGTGGCTGAAATAAAAATCTTGCATAATAATGATACATCACATTCTATTTAAGCGCCATTAGGGTGTCCAGTCCATAAGAAGAGCTTATTTTCATCCCTGACAGTCCATAGTACATTTCTCAGTGCAGTGAATTCTGCTGAACAAAGAAACCTTATCTAAGTTTGCCTGTCAACTCCTTATATATTTATATTCAATCAGTATAGTCAAAGTTAAGTAGCGTCTAGCATGGGGCCTGGTATATACCATATGCCCAATAAGGTTTGTCTCCTCCATCTTTTGCCCCAAATTATTTTTTTTCTTCCCTGTTATAAAGTGAGGTATTCTTCTAAAAATTTCAGCATTTCTTACACAAAACTCAAGCATGTGAGACTTTAAGATCTAATAAACTCAAATTACAAGTTACTTATATTGGTAAAAAATTATTCAAAAAGAGAAAAGGGAGTTTTGTGGAACAAGAAAAGGAAGTTAAGATAGTTGGTGAAGAAGGAGTGGAGGTTTTAAGCAATGACCATTAGAAAACGTTTGTTTTTTGTTTTTTTAAGTAAGGGAAATTAAGGAAGTGTTATCACATACGTAAGGATCTTTTTAAAAATAAGGAAAAAGTGAACTCTCCTACCATTGTGTGTTTCAGGAACATAAACGTCGAGTCTGTCAGAGAGAAGGGAGACTTATATCATATCTAAATTTATCCATCATTTAACATCCCCACCTCAAAACACTTGGAAATGCCGCTACCAGTTACCTTGAGATGAAGAGAGATGGCAGGTGGGAGTAGGGGCAATGGCACAGACGGGAGTTTTAGACACACACACACCCCCCACCAAGAGCTTGGCAAAACAAACTAATTTTGTTAAAAATGTATCTCTAAACTCCTAACTACATAAAATACTTGAGCCAAGTCTCCTGCCAACTAGTATTTAAATGTTCTCAAAAGTGGAGAACACAGGGGATCCCTGGGTGGCTCAGAGGTTTAGCACGTGATCCTGGAGTCCCAGGATCGAGTCCAGCATCAGGCTCCCAGCATGGAGCCTGCTTCTCCCTCTGCCTGTGTCTCTGCCTCTCTCTTCTGTGTCTCTCATGAATAAATAAATAAATAAAATCTTTAAAAAAAAAAGTGGAGAACACAAAGTTACACAGGTGTCTCCATGTTGGTGCTAGAATATTAGGGAGGTGAGTCGTCCCTGTGGGGTGCTCTGAACAGCTGGTATATACATGAGTGACAAAGTAGGAGTGGAAGCAACCAGACTGGCTCAACGGAATGGAGGGCAGTGGTTTTCCAGAGATGACCAGAGTCTCTCAAAAGAAATTAGAGAATCTTCCTTTTACAGGCAGAAGACCAAGTTAAGCAGCGTTTAAAATAAAACAGAAAAAAAAAAAACAGAAAAAAATAAAATAAAATAAAATAAAATGAAACAGAACTCCTAAAGGAAGAAAAGTTGGGGTTAATAAAACCAACTTACTTGCTAGTAAGAATATAAAATGATACAGCCACCGTGAAATAGAGTATGGTGATTCCTCACAAAATTAAATGAAGAATTATCACATGATTCAGCAATTCCACTTCTGAGTAGATACCCAAAAGAACCAAAAGCAGAGTTTTGAATAGATATTTGTATACCCATGTTCATAGCAGCATTATTCAAATAATCAAGAGGTGGAAGTCACCTAAGTGTCCATCAACAAATGAATGGACAGAATGTGCTATGTACATACAATGGGATATTATTCAGCCTTAAAAAGGAAGGATGGCCCGTTCACCCACTACAGCATGGATAAACCTCGAGGACATTATGCTCAGTGAAATAGGCCAGACACAAAAAAACAAATACTGTACAATTCTACTTAAATGACTTAGCTAGAATAGATAAATTCATGAAGACAGAAAACAAAATGGTGGTTACCAGGGGCTGTGGGGACAGAGGGAATGAGGAATTATTGTTTATTAGGTACAGTTTCAGTTTGGGATGATGAAAAAGGTCTGGTGTTGGGTGCTGAACATGGATGGTAAACTAGGCTGTAAAATGTACTTAATGCCACTGAATATTTAAAATCAGTTAAATGGTTAATCTTATGTTATACAGATACAGATATATAGATATATATCTTACTGCTATTAAAAAAAAAAAAAAAAGGGATCCCTGGGTGGCGCAGCGGTTTGGCGCCTGCCTTTGGCCCAGGGCGCGATCCTGGAGACCCGGGATCCAATCCCACGTCGGGCTCCCAGTGCATGGAGCCTGCTTCTCCCTCTGCCTGTGTCTCTGCCTCTCTCTCTCTCTCTCTGTGTGTGACTATCATAAATAAATAAAGAAAAAAAAAACAATATACTTACTAGGCTGCTTTCCTATGACTTCCAGGAAGAAATGAAATAACAGAAAACCAGGATGGTACTACACTCCCCTTGTCTGACTGTGGTCCACACAAAGGGCAGAAACACCCAAGGAATAGGCTTCATAATATTTATATTCTATTTCCTCATTCCACTTGGTAATGGAAAACCCCAATAGAAAAACCCATCCAGCTACGTATTTTCACAGAAACAAGATAGCTGAGATATAAATTCCTGATTCATAGAGCTTTCACTTCTTTCAACGAGAACTATGAAATGAGAGAACCAACAGAGTTTATAGGTTCTGATTTATCCCTCAGCTCAGGAAGCTGCAGGCAAAGTCAGAACTTCAATTACCATTATGGGAGGTTACAGAGCAAAATCATAGTTTCTGAGGGAGCTTAGTTCTTTGAAGAAAAACCAATAAATCCATAAATGTTGATCCTGTCAAATATGAGAAGCTGCCAGAAGAGCTCACCTATTTGCAAAGCTTTAACTCCTCACTGAAAACATTGGCTGAGGATGGGTTACTAAACTCCAGCGGATGGAGGCTGATAATGGTGCAGATCCTAATGAATGCAGTAAGTACCAACATCCAGCTGTAGATGAGACACTGAGCTAAAAACAAAGGCGAGCAAACTCACAATGGCACAATGACATCAGAACTCACAGACTCCTCTTGGCCTCCACCAGCCTCTTTCAAGGAAATTCTACTTGAGGAAACATCTGAAAAGATCACTTAGTGGCAAGGTATACCAAATTAAAACAACTGAAAAGATACACAGCGTAAGTCTTGGGCAAATGCACTCATGAAATAATTTTGTGCTTCTAAGATGGAGTTACAGCTTTTGAAAAGTTGTTCTTATATGTGAAAAGAAAGACTAAAATTCGGATTCTACACAGCGGTTTGGCACCTGCCTTCGGCCCAGGGCATGATCCTGGAGACCTAGGATCAAGTCCCGCCTCGGGCTCCCTGCATGGAGCCTGCTTCTCCCTCTGCCTGTGTCTCTGCCTCTCTGTCTATCTCTCTGTGTGTCTCTCATGAATGAATAAGTAAAAAATCTTAAAAAAAAAAAAAAGAATTAAAAAGCTTCTTTAGGATAAAAAGGAAAAATTAAACATAAAATCTGTTTGCCTTTTTAAAAACTATTTCAATATATAGTTGGATTTTCAGTTAATCAAAATGTGAATAATAAGAAATAAAGATATTGCAATGGTTACCTCCCCAAATTATAGGAAGGAAAACAGAACTATTCCTATGGCTTTGAAAAACCAGAGTAAACAGACTCAAAAAAAATATGTACTCCTTTCTCTAATCTTCTTATCAAGTCAAAAGGAAGTAGATCTATGTCCCTACTTAGAAGGCTCAGAAAATTCTATTCTCTGAGCCCTTAGGAGTTTTTTATTTCTTTTTACAAAGACACAAAATTCATGACCTCCTGAGATTCACTCTCATATACAGCCTCTAGTTGGGTTATAACTTAACCGTAACTGTGTGTTAGATGAATGTTACCTCGAATAAACATTTCCTGATGCCTAAGTGAATTTCACTCAGTCGGAAAAGTAAGAAACTTTTCAGGGAAACTACTCTCCACCTAAGAATTCGACAGATTACAGATATTGCCAACAATCAATTAACACCTAAAAACAGGACCCAAAGAAGATATGCAAATGGTCAATAAGCAAATGAAAAGTCATCAGAGAAGCGTAAATCGAAACCATCAGACAGCATTTCATACCTACTAGGATGGCTAAAACAAAAAACATAATTACAAGTGTTGGTAAGGATGTGGAAAAATTAGATTGCTCATACACTGTTGGTGGGGATGAAAAATAGGGCAGCTGCTTTATAAAACAATCTGGCAGTTCCTCAAACAGTTAAATACAGAGTTACCATACGGTACAACAATTCCACTCCTAATTATATACCCAAGAGAGTTGAAAATATATGCCCATACAAAAACTCACACATGAATGTTAACAGTCTTATTCATAATAGCCTCAAAGTAGAAATAACCCAAATGTCCATCAACTGATGAATTGATAAACAAAATGTGGTCTATCCATACAATGAAATATCGTTCAGTAATAAAAAGAAAAGTATTAGAAATACTGACACAATCTACAATGTGGAAATACTATGTCCAGTGAAAGAAGCTAGTCATATAGGATCACATATTATATGATTCTGTTGATATGAAATGTCCAGAACAAGTAGACCTAGAGACAGAAAGTAGATCAGTGGTTGCCGAGGGCTAGGGAGTGGGTAGGTGGAATGGGAGGCTGACAGGGTTTCATTTGGGGTAATAAAAGTATTCTATAACTATGGTAATGGATACACAAACACTCTGAATATACTGAAAACCACTGGATGGTACACTTTATTTTTCTTAAAAAAGATTTTATTTATTTATTCATGAGAGACACAGAGAGAGAGACAGAGACACAGGCAGAGGAAAAAGCAGGCTCCATGCAAGGAGCCCGATGTGGGATTCAAACCTGGGAATCCAGGATAATGCTCTGAGCCAAAGACAGGCGTTCAACCTCTGAGCCACTCAGGTGTCCGGGATGGTACACTTTAAATGGGTGAATTGTATAGTATGTGAATTGTATCTCAATAAAGCTGTCTAAAAAAAAAATAGGACATATCAGGGGCACACCTATAAAAAAGCTGAATTTCTTTTGAAGGCACTCTACCCTTCACATAGTTATCTTTCAAAACATATCACTATGCCCAACACAGCGAATTCCCAGAAGTACAGAGGATAATGGTAAGATGATTTCTTCAGCAAGCAAGCTATTCTGCTTTAAGTTTACAGAGCACTTAACAGAAACCTTTTGTCTGCTCTATAACTTTGGCTCATTCATTTTTTTAGGCAAGGTCCAGATCTGAGGGCTGACTCATCTACCCCAATTCACTTAATCCAAAAATAAAGAAATGTATTTTATAGATCTTTTCCCACACAATTTTCATCTCTGTTTTAGCCACAAGGCTCTCAAAATCCAAGAAAGAAAAATAGCCTGTAGAGAAAAAGTCAGAGGAGGGAGGAAAAGAGAACATGAACAGCAGATCTGAAATTTTATTCAAATCATAGAACTGGCTCTATTTCAGTCATTCCACTCACCTGAACCATATAGGAGATTAACATTTTAAATGTAAACTCTTTCTTTTAAAATGTAAAGTAAAACATTATATAAAGAGTACTGGGCACATCCTTAATAGAGTATGTTACATGGACCTACATCTAACAATATGCCAGACAATGTGATAGAATTCAGTCACGAGGTCTCATTTAATCTTCT
Organism: Vulpes vulpes; assembly: GCF_048418805.1. Lineage (NCBI taxonomy): Eukaryota > Metazoa > Chordata > Mammalia > Carnivora > Canidae > Vulpes > Vulpes vulpes. The sequence goes on from NC_132785.1 coordinate 48,988,815, forward strand.
AAACAACTCTAAAAATTAAGTTTTATAAGTGATCTCACTCATGATTGCCATCCCTTGACCTTGTTACAAGCAAACAAGATTTCCATAGAAACCCATCCTCATAGGACCACTGAAGGATTGCAACCAACAATGACATCATGTGGAGCAGTACTGATAAACCATGGGGCGGGGGTTGGAAAGAAGTACTCCACAAGTTCAAATGTCTCCTTAGACCAAAAGCAAAAGAAACATGAAATGAGTAACAGGAGAAATAGGAGAGTAAAGATATAAATTTATCAATCACTGCCAAATGGCCAGTTAGAGAAATAAACCCTGCAACAGCATTGCATATCTCCCTCTTGATTGTTGCTTGAAGGTTGGGGGGGGGGGGGGGGTGTTACCAATTTCTTCTCCTTCTTCTCATCATATTTTTTTAAATTTTTTATTTATTTATTCACGAAACACACATAGAGAGAGAGGCAGAGACACAGGCAGAGGGAGAAGCAGGCTCCATGCAGGGAGCCTGATGTGGGACTTGATCCTAGGGCTCCAGGATCAGGCCCTGGGCTGAAGGCAGGTGCTAAACCACTGAGCCACCCGGGCTGCCCTCATCATATTTTACAGAAGCATTGTTCTTGGAACTTGACTCTATAATTTGGACTCTGGGTAGCATATATTCCTGCATGACTGCAATTGAATTTAAGGATTAATGAACAAAGTCCAGAAATGGGAATAGGACTTTCTCCCAAAGACAGATAGGATGACTAATGAGATGTTGTAGCTTCCTGTTTTGAGGAGCTAGTGAGAACACCTTCCTTTGAGTTCGGTTAGGCTGAAACATAGTCATTTTTGCCCTATGGAGGTTCAGACATGCGTAGGGGGTGGGTCTGCGTGCTGAGTGATCAAAAGGGTGGGCTGTGACAATTATTTAGCTACTGTCTCCAGGCACCAGGCCCAGCCTGTCACACAGCTCTGTGATGCTAGCAGGGAATGGATACACACCTCATTCTGCTTTACCAGTTGACTCCCTGCAGGGCTCACCACCAGGGGGCACCAGAGGGAGCCTGCAAACCTGGGAGAGGAAAAGGAGCTTGCTCCTTTGTGGCTGCTTTCCTGCAGGCTTGGGTTCCTCCTGTCACCCCGCAACACCCCTTTACCCTAGCAGCAGCAGTTCCTTCTCACGCAGCACCTGAATCACGTCTGCTGTTTGCCCAGCACTCACAGACCCAGCCACATCACACCCCCCTCAGAAACCATGGCCAGCTGCCCAGCCCCCACTCCTCAGAGGTCTTGGTTTCAGCTCTGTGGGCACCTCCTCTTCAAGCTTCTAAGATTTAGTAACACAATCTCATCCCTTGGTCCCCCCCAACCCCAAAGCGCATGGCTGCTTCCTGCAGCCACTACCTCTATGATATGTTAATGATCTCTTTTTTACCTTTTTAATTACCGACTGAGCAACTTTATACTTAGTAACAATGCTTCATATTTAATTCTGTTAAAATAACTGGTACAATTTCTGTTTCCTGGCTGGACCCTAACTATTATGCTATACTAGGGTCTAAACCGTTTTAAAACACTAGGTTCACCAAAAAATGAGAATGGTCAATAAGCACGCAAAAAGACGCTCAACATTATTAAGAAATACAAAACTCAGAGACACCCCACTACACATCTAATAGGATGGCTAAAATTTTAAGACTGTCCATACTGAGTGTTAGGAAAGAGGCAGAATAACTGGAACCCTAATACAATGCTGGTAGAGCCGCTGTGGCAAACAGCGTAACTGTGCCGAAAAATTTTAGACAAAGAGTTGCCACATAATCTAGTAGTTCCACTCTTAAGTCTCCACCCAAGAAAAACAAAAGCACATGTTCACACAGAGATGCAATCCAAATGTTCACAGCAACATTATTCACAGTAATGAAAAAGTGGAAACAACTCAAATGTCCATCAACTGGTGACTGCATAAACAAAACGTGTTTTATCCAGACAACAGAAAGGAATACTATTTGGCAATAAAAAGGAAGTACTGACACATGCTACAGCATGGATGAACCTCAGAATTAGTTAGCTAAGTAAAAGGAGCCAGAGGTGAAGGCACATGCTGTATGATTCCATTTATAATGTTAAAAAAGATACAAATTTATAGAGATAGAAAGTACATTAGTGGCTACCTGGAGCTTAGGGCAGGAACTGGAAATGGGCATGAGATTTATTTTGGGGCTGACCAAAATGTTCTATAATGAGATCATGGTGATGACTGCACAAATATGCAAATTTACTGAAAATGTTGAATTGAACATTTAAAATTTATTTTTTATCTAAATTCAATTAATTAACATATAATGTATTATTGGCTTCAGAGATGGAGGTCAGTGATTCATCAGTCTTTTTTTTAAGATTTTTTATTTATTTATTCATGAGAGACACAGAGAGAAAGGCAAACACAGGCAGAAGGAGAAGCAGGCTCCCTGCAGGAAGCCCGATGCAGGATTCAATCCCAGGACCCTGGGATCACAACCTGAATCAAAGGCTGACGCTCAACCACTGAGCCACCCAGGTACCCCAGTGATTCATCAGTCTTATATAACAGCCAGTGCTCATGACATCACATACCCTCCTTAATGTCCCATCACCTAGTTACCCTGTCCCCCCAGCCCCCCTCCTTCCCCAGCGACCCTCAGTCTAAACATTTAAAATTTAAATTAAACCTTACAGCATGGGGATCCCTGGGTGGCGCAGCGGTTTGGCGCCTGCCTTTGGCCCAGGGCGCGATCCTGGAGACCCGGGATCGAATCCCACATCGGGCTCCCGGTGCATGGAGCCTGCTTCTCCCTCCGCCTGTGTCTCTGCCTCTCTCTCTCTCTCTGACTATCATAAAAAATAAATAAATAAATAAATAAATAAATAAATAAATAAATAAATAAATAAATAAAAAATAAACCTTACAGCATGTAAATTATACCTCAATGAAGCTGTGAAACAAAAAGACTAGGGAAAATATTTGAAGAAAATCTAGTGTCACAGGCATATAAAATAAATCATAAGAAACCACAATGCACAATAAGTGAAATGAAGCGTTTGTGTCTAGACATACATATAATTGCATGTGATAAATATAGCATGCCTAAGGACCAAACCATTTCAGCAAACAAAATCATCTTTTCTTTCAAATGCTTAAGAAAAGGTCTGGTGTGCAGCAAAAGACATGACCAGCTTGAGTGAAAGATGGTCTGTTCAACACCAAACAAATGGGACAGCACCAGCATTCACATCTAGCTAATGTCATCAAAGAGGAAGGTACTGTTTTGAAGCTGAGAATGTTCCCTCATGTGAATTTTTTTTTTTTTTTTTAAGGAATGCCTATTAATGACAGTGACATTGCTAAGGCAGACAGGCTGATGATGCCTCATTACAAAAGAGCAAAGACTGACTGACCATAGGCAACCCATACAATGAAATACTTTAGGTATGTCACTGAAATTATGCTTGAAGTCAGATACCATCAAAATGTAAAAGTAAGGGATTTCTAAAGATGGAAACACTCCCTCCACTAGACTAGGCATTTGGACAGGAAAATAATTTTTCTTAAAATGAATGGCTTAGATTTTGAACTCATTTGTTTATTCCTGGATGATGTCTATGCTTGCTACAAAGAACTACTCTTTCACCCAATCAGGGTATTTATATTTTAAGTGAACTCTTCTCCAAAAATCCATCCAGAATATCTTAAAAAGGAACATAATAATAACATAGATTTTTAAATAAATGTCTTGTTTTTCATAATTGATGTTTTTTAAAGTATTAATTACTACAATTCAAAAATATAATATTTGATGCTTTCTTTAGTTTTTAATAAAAATGTTTTCTGCCATAGAATCCTAATTTGTAACACTATGCTTAAGGGAAATACAAGTTGAATTTAACAGACATTGTTTCAAATGTTATCCAGGAATTCATTAAGCCATAAGAGTGGGTCCATCTATGACTTTCCCATTATAGATTGTAAGACCAAGGCTCAGAGAAGTAAACTACATTGACCAAAGTCACACAGCTCGTATACAGAATATGAACCAAGGCTCCCTGACTTCAAAGTCCATGCTCTTTCCAGCATGTCACAAATTTCATTAATAATGTTGATGAGGCACTGGGTGGTTCCATTTGACTCTTGATTTCAGCTCAGGTCATGATCTCAGGATCTGAGACTGAGGCCCCTATCAGGCTCTGCACTAGATATAGGTCTGCTTGAGATTCTTTCTCTCCCTACCCTACTCTTCCCTACCATACTCCACACACTCTCTAAAACAGATAAAATAATAATGTTGATTATAAAGAGGAATTAAAAATTGTATCAAGTATTTATAAATGTAATACTCTGAAAGAGAACATGAACTTCCAGTGCTTTATTTGGTTATATTCTTTCCTTAAAATAGATCTGGTCCTCTATTTAGGAAGAGGAGTAGCTGGGGCTAGGTCCTTTTCATCAATTGAAAGGGGAGGCACATACTCCAGAGCCAAAGAACATCCAATCTAGTGTCAGAGGCATATAAAATAAATCATGATAAGAAACCACAATGCACAATAAGTGAAATGAAGCGTTTGTGTCTAGACATATGTATAACTTCCAAGAAGATGCTCAGTAAGCAGCCAGATATCATTTTTAATATCTGTTATCGGTATCAATGAAGATACAATGGAGATGATCTACTAATGTTAAAACTGCTTCCAAAACCCATCCAAATATATCAAACCTGGAAACCCCTCTCTTTGGGAAAGAAAAGACTACGCCTATGCCTTTTTTATCAACCAAAAGGGGAGGGACTATAAAAATTTATTAATTTATAGGCTATAAATTAAAGTGAGCTTGGTGTTTTGTTGCTTTTCCATTGAGTATACCAAACTTCTATAATTTTAAAGGAATTCTGAACAGTCGGCTTCAAAATAACACAAACTTTTATACTTGGCAACCAACAAGAATGTCAACCTAGGTGAAAGTCTTTATTCAGCAGATGTGTATTTCATTAAAAATTAACAGAAATTATGAATGGTGAAATTACACATTCCCCTAGAAAGTTCAAAGCTGCCTAAAAGGTTTTTTTTTTTAAGATTTTATTTATTTATTCATGAGAGACACAGAGAGAGAGAGAGAGAGAGAGAGAGAGGCAGAGGGAGAAGCAGAGAAGCAGGCTCCACACAGAGAGCATGACATGGAACTCGATCCCAGGACTCCAGGACCATGCTCTGGGCCAAAGGCAGGCACCAAACTGCTGAGCCACCCAGGGATCCCCTAAAAATTTTCGTTTTAAACAGAAAATCTGAATATGGAAGGCAGATTAGATTACAAAATCCAAGGGATGCCTGGGTAGCTCAGAAGTTGAGCATCTGCCTTTGGCTCAGGGCATGATCCCATGATCAGGGATCAAGTTCTGCATAGGACTCCCCTCGGGGAGCCTGCTTCTCCCTCTGCCTGTGTGTCTCTGCCTCTCTCTCTCTCTCTAATGAATAAATAAATCTTTGGGCGGGGGGGAAAAAGATCACAAAATCCAGACTGCTCTGGAAGGGCAGATATGTAAAAATTTTCATATCACCAGTGCTGCCCTAAGGCAGAACAGGCTATTTGGCAGAAATGAAATGCTAACCCCAGGGTGTGCTCACTCAGGAGCGGGAATGCCAGTGAGTGACAGAAGTACTGTAATGGCAAGTGAACTAAAATGACATCAAAGGTCACTCTGAGTGCTGCAATTTGATGGGTGCTTCACTCTGTAGACACTGGCTGCTGCAAGTTCAGTCAGGTAAAAGGGGAGCCGGCATGTCTTTGGTCACACGGGTGATCTAAAGAGATGGCATAGAACATACAATATACCCAACATCTGTAAGGTACATCATATATATCATCACCCAGTACAATAATATTACAAGTGAAGACGCTGAGGCTCAAATATCATTAAAGATGACCAAAGTCACAGAATCCTGGATATCCAGTCCCTCATTTGTAGATTTCCAGATTAGACCTCTTTCTACTCTACCACGATGCCTGTCAGGCCCCCAAAAACCTCACACATTCTTGACCCACAGAAATACTAAGTAAAAGAAACATTTATAGTTAATACAGAGGGGGAAAAAATCCACAGATCAAAATGTATGGCCAACTTCAGGGGTCTTCAGTATTGCTCCAAAGTGAAGACCACATCTTTTCTTCTAACGTCAAATCATCAAATATATTCAAACCATGTGCTCCATCTAGTGGATTAATGGAAGATCCTCAGGATGAGGGAAATGCACATTTTTAATACTGTTCAATTCATATAACCCTGAAACATTTATTTGCAGGAATCAAGGCAGCATTCATTCCCATTAGTTAAACTACTCCAAGCCCGCTCCTTCCCTCCCTTCCCCAGTTTTCCCCAGCACAAGTCAGTAAAGTAGGTCATTTCACTGGTAATCACGGTAAGAGCTCTCACCAGGAACACACCCAGCAGGTGTAACTCAGACTTGACTCTGAAGCTCAAGGACATTCCATTGCCTCTAGATATTACTGCAGTTACTAATTAATCCTCATCTTAAACCCAAAAGCAGAGCTTCCTCTCAAAGAAAGAAACAAGATCTGCTAGGAAAAATCCAGGCTCAGAAGTCAGCCAACATCCCTGGTCCTGCCAAGTTTCTGGATGTTGCAAACTGAAGTAAGTCATCTAACCTCTGCCTCAGTTCCTCCTCTGCAAAATATGGGTAATAATATATCCCTAACCGGGTGCAGGGAGGATGAAGAGAGATGACCAATGAGAAGCACCTCACCTACCTCCTGGAGGACCAGAGCACTTAATAAGTGCCAGAGACAGGTGTTTCTAAGTAGGCTCACTCCTCCAATTTATGGGCCCTTTCTCTCCTTTTCTTCACTTCCAAATTTCTATTTTAAATAGGTAATGAAATGGCAAGCAGAGTTGCTAGAAGATATGGAACACATAATAATAATAAGGAACTGTATGACTAGAACACAGGTGAAACTGGTAGATGCCAGGAGCTGGTAAAACAAGAAGGTAGGTCCTTGTAAACCATATTAATGTGTTTGGATCGCATCCAACAATCAACAGGGACCCATCATACTATCTCTCCTTGACCCCAATCTGTCACTTTCCCACGCTGCTGCAAAATTTGAAGTCAGCCCATTTCCTAAAGAGTGAAGTAGAATGCACTTAGCAAGGTGGGTTTCTGTCTTCTGCCCCAGCTTCGCAATTTGTGTAACAAACTTCAGTTGTGTGTTCACCACGTGTTTCAATGCTGAAAAAAGATCAATGATGTCAATTACAAACTTTTGCTGTGTTATAATTCTCAACCTCCCAGTTTTAAATGAGCATATTTAATATTAGCAGTAAATACCCTCAATTCCAATTAAACTATTAACTGTAACCTTATACAAAATATGAATGAGCACCGTCAGACTGCTGATTGGCTCCCTCACTCTGGTATCTATCCTCCCGTCAGTATAATAATAGCCGTATTTGTGAACTTACGATGACCCAGCCAAAAACTACCTTTCTCGGCCTCTCTTGCCAGGAGCTATGGCTCCATGACCAGGTTCTGGCTAATGAGATATAGGCAGGAGTGATTTGTATAACATTTTTTTAAAGATTTTATTATTAGAGAGACAGAAAAAGGGAGGGAGAGAAACAGAGGGAAAAGGAGAGAGAGAACCTAAAGCAGACTCCCCACAGAGTGCAGAGCCCAGTCTCACAGCCCTGAGATCATGACCTGAACCAAAATCAAGAGCCAGATGCTTAACCAACTGAGCCACCCAGGTGCCCTGTGATGTGTACAACTTTAAAGTCATGTACTTAAATGGGAAGTATATCATACCTTACCATCACCTCTTCCAGCTAACCAGAATACAGACAAATTAGCACAAGCTACATGAAGAAAGATCATGTGGAAGAGAGCACAACAACCAGGCAACTGGTAGGGAGCCTATGGTCCCAAAGTGGTAGAGTCATCAATCAAGACTGGACTGTTTACATTGGCACTATTAATGTAAAAGAGAACTTAACTTCTAAACTTTACAAGGTACTGTTTTTTGGTCTTTGCTAAAGTTAAATTCTAACTAATACTAAAACAACTACAAATCTGAAAACATCTTGTCCATTCAACAAATATTTACTGGGAACCTACTATGTGCCAAGCATACTAGACTCTAGAAATAAAACTGACAATAAGATTCCGTTCATGCCCTCTCAGAGCTCACACTCAGATGGGTTTGATATTTTTTTTAAGATTTTATTTATTTATTTGACACAGAGAGGAGAGAGAGAGAGAGAGAGAGAGAGAGAGAGAGAGAGCACGCACTTGAGCATAAACAGGGGGTGTGCCAGAGGGAGAGGGAAAAGGAAGCCTCCTGCTGAGCAGGGAGTGCAACGTGGAACTTGATCCTAGGACTCTGGTATCATGACCTGAGCTGAAGGCAAACGCTTAACGAACTGAGCCACCAAGGCACCCCTCAGATGGGCTTTTTAAGACTCTGAACTATAGAATTAAAAGAAGACACAAAAAATTAAAATAAATAAAATAAAATAAAATAAAATAAAATAAAATAAAATAAAATAAAATAAAATAAAATAAAATAAAATAAAAAAAGAAGACAATGTGAATGTTTTTAATACCACCAAACTTTTCACTTAAACAATATTCTTGGGGATCCCTGGGCACCTCAACAGTTTAGCACCTGCCTTTGGCCCAGGGTGTGATCCTGGAGTCCGGGGATCAAGTCCCACATCAGGTTCCCTGCATGGAGCCTGCTTCTCCCTCTGCCTGTGTCTCTGCCTCTCTCTGTGTGTCTCTCATGAATAAATAAATAAAATCTTTAAAAAAAAAAGTTCTTTTTGTTTATTTTTTTAAATAAATAATCTCTACCCTCAGTGTGGGACTCAAACTCATGTCCCTAAGTTCTCATCCTCTAACAACTAAGCCAGCAAGGCACCCCACTTAAACAATGTTTAAACAGTAAATTTTATGTATACTTTAAAACAATTTTTAAAAAGCTACAGAAAAAAACAAATTTTAACTCAGTGATTAAAGGTTTTCAAGTCACATATGTGATAAAAAAAATTTTATCCAGATATATAACTTTCAAAACTCAATAAGAAAAAAATTAAAAATAGACAAAAGAGGGCAGCCCAGGTGGTGCAGCGGTTTTGCATTACCTGCAGCCCAGAGTGTGATCCTGAGGACCCGGGATCGAGTCCTGTGTCGGGCTCCCTGCGTGGAGCCTGCTTCTCTCTCTCTGCCTCTCTCTCTCTCTATGAATGAATAAATAAAATCTTTAAAAAAAAAATAGACAAAATATATGAACAAACACTTCCTCCAAAAAGATATACAAAAGGCAGTACATGAAAAGATGCCTGACTCTGTTATCAGCAAAAATTATTTTAAAGATTTATTTATTTATTCATGATAGACATAGACAGAGGCAGAGACACAAGCAGAAGGAGAAGCAGGCTCCATGCTGGGAGCCCGACACGGGACCCCAGGATCGTGCCCTGGGCCAAAGGCAGGCGCCAAACCACTGAGCCACCCAGAGATCCCCGCAAAAATTATTTTAAAGCTCAATGAGCTAGGTATACACAGTAGGATGGCTAAGATCAAAGAGAGACCTCTAGGAAATGTTGACATGGCCGTGCAGGAAAGGAACTCAAAGATGGCTGTTGAGGGAATGTAAATGATACAACCACCTTGGAAAGTATTCTGGCAGTTTCTTAAAAATAAACATTCACCAACCATGTGACCAAACCAGTCTACTACTGTGGTATGTACCCAAAAGAAATTAAAGCATGCATCCATACAAAAGCTTATGCACAAAATTCATGGGAATTTTATCTGTAATAATAACCAAAGACTGGAAACAACCCAAATGTCAAGTGAGCTGATTGATAGATAAATTATAGTATATCCATATAATCAACTGTTACTCAATAAAAAGGAATTAATTATTGATATATTCAACATTATTAATCACAAAATAATTATGTGAAAGATGCTAGATCAAAAAGGTTTGTTAACATATGATTGCATTTTTATAAAAACTAATTTACAGAAACAAAAAGATCTGTGATTATGTAGGACTGCGGAAGGAACAAGAGGGACAGGTTGCAAAATGGCACGAGGAGACTTTTGAGGGTGATGGATATGTTCATTATCTTGAATGGAGTGATGATTTGACAGATGTCAAAACTCATCCTATTTTCCATTTTAAATATGTGTGGTTTAATGTATATCAATTATCCTCAATAAAGCTATTTAAGAGGGAATAATCTTTATGGTAACATTTTCACACAAAGACTCAAGTATAAGCTCTCTTGTTAGCTTCAATCAATCTAATTCAGATTCTGCTCTAAGTTATCAAAACCCCTGATATTACTAATTATGAAGCTGAAAAGTTGATGTTATGTCACTTTTAACTCAAAACAAAACTGACTTCTGAGAAAAAGGAAGAACATGAATTTCACACTCTCTGTCCTTTGAAAACGAAGAGGATTTTGGTTTTCCCACGTGCCATTTTTGGCTTCTCCCATGGGAAAGCACATTTACACTCAAGCCTGTGCATGTGTGTATATTCTTCAAAGACGGATTAAAAAAGGAAAGGGTAAGTAGTGCCTAGAAATTATTGAGCATTAACAGATGAACCAAAGTTCTCCTAATTCCACCATGGGAACTGCTCAAAACACAACGAAAAACACAAATACAGTATCTACCTGATACTTGAAAGCTATACACATTTGGTACATAATTACTGTTTCACATCATCCTCTGAATGACTATAAAACATAAAAATGAGGGTGGCGGGCACTGAGGTGGGCACTTGATGGGATGAGCACTGGGTGTTATTCTGTATGTTGGCAAATTGAACACCAACAAAAAATAAATTTATTATTTAAAAAAACATAAAAATGATTTAACTTTTTAATCCACTTGATTTATATACTTACTTTCTTAGATTATTTCTAAATAAAAATCTGCTCTATTGCATCTGCTATATCTAGCATAAGGTACTAAAACCTTTCAGGAAACCTCTTTTATGGGTTAATTTTAACACATTATTTTAAAAACAACATCTGGGGCAGCCCGGTGGCTCAGCGGTTTAGCGCTGCCTTCAACCCAGGGCGTGATCCTGGAGACCCGGATCGGTCCAGTGTTGGGCTCCCTGCATGGAGCCTGCTTCTCCCTCTCCCTCTGCCTGTGTCTCTGCCTCTCCCTGTGTGTCTCTCATGAATAAATAAATAAAACCTTTAAAAAAAATCTGTTTGGACCATAGATCCAATAAATAATGTATTATTTTAAAACATTTGAAAAAATAAAAATTAAAAAATAAAAATAAAAAAATAAAACGACATTTGTTTGAGCAGGTCTAGTAAATAAAAAAGATTTTACTTTTTGAAGTTAGAAAACTTATTGTTTTGTACATATAATAATTATGTTAATAAACTCTCCAATACATAAGACAGGATCTTAAACGTCTTAACACTCCAGCTCACAAAATAAACCCTGTAATTTATGGGTGTTAAAATGCCTGTACAATCTAACTTTTAAATAACATTATTGTCAACCATGACTCATGGGAAGAAAAAAAATGTTTTTTATTTCTTAACACTTGGGAGCTGCTTTATTTTTAACTACTAAAATAAAATAAAACCCTACTCTCAAATGAAACTGTGGGAAAATGTTACAAAAAAGAAACCTTAATAGAAAGAAATTCACGTAATACTTTAATTGAATCCTGATAATAATAATAACAAAGCATAGAAGCTAGTCTGCAAAATGATGCCATTGGGTCAGCGTTCTTTCAACAAGCACTATGCTTGGTGGAGGAAATTCAGTGGAGAAGTAATTCAATCCCACAAGAGTTTCTGTCTAGCAGAGAAGTTTTCTACAAGAGGGAGGACCAGTCCATTCCTGGAAACAGACTCTTTCTTCCTCTATATCCACTCAATCATCAGCACAGCACTCCTGTTAAGGAGGCTGAGTACCATTATTCTTTGATGGCAAATTCATGCCCGGACTGCCTTATGGAAGTTAAGAGTTTTCGGCAGTATTCAGAGGGTGCTCAAATTCAGAGGGGCCCTGGACTCAGACGGTCTTAGGAGTTCTAGCCACACATTTTACTGGCACGTAACCATAAATAACCTGCTTAGCCTCTCAAAGGCTCAGTTTTCCCATCTGTTAATGGGAGACGATACCAATACCAATACCTCCCTCTGGCATAGTGAGTACTCCATGAACATTTGTTGTTGTTTTTTTTTTCAAGATCTTATTTATTTATTTGAGACAGACAGAATGAGAGAGAGAGAGAGAGGGAGAGAGAGAGAGAGAGAGAACGCACAAGCAGGGGGAGTGGCGGTGGGAAAGGGAGAAGCAGACTCCCCCACTGAGCAGGAGCCAGATGTGGGGGCTCAATCCCAGGATTAGTCAAAGGCAGAGGCTTAACCAACAGAGCCAGCCAGACACCCCCATGAACACTTGTTATTACTATAGAGTTCTTTCTAGATCACAGACAGCAGGACAGACATCTAAAGTATTACTGAAAAAAAATAAAATAATATAAATAAATAGATAGATAGATAGATAGATAGATAGATAGATAAAGTATTACTGAGTCCTGAGGAGAAACTGCTTTTTAATGGCACTTTCTGGGAAACCAAAGACATCTTAGTCAGAAATATATATACATTGCAGGAAAACATATACATGATAATTGTGTAAAGTGTTCTGCTTCAAAATTCAACCCAAATATTATACCATAAATTTAATGGCAGCACAAAGCATTCATGAATCCCCCAAGTAGTCATTTGCCAAACATTTATGGAGAGCTCCTTCTCTGCTCCAGACTCCAAGGAGAGGACACATGCCCCAGCCTTTTTTTTTTTTTTTTACATGCCCCAGCCTTAAAGAGCCCATGATAACATGGGGTGAGGAGATCAGAAGAAGGGCACAATTCAAAACAGAACATTTTGATCAAACCCTTCCTGCCCTACTGCTCCGCCCAGGCCCCCCCACAGCCATCACTGTAGTAGACAACCTTCCCTAAACCAGCAGTGTAACAATAGACGGCTTTACTCCTCTAAGGCTAACTAGAATAGAAACTGGTTTGGGAACCCACACAAACGTCCGTCCATAGATTTGGTTTTCCGGTTTCCAAGCATTCGACTCACACCCAAGGTGGGCCCTGCAGAACCCTCTGCCCACAGGCCTCTAAATGCCATCCGGCAACAGTGTGGAGCTATTGGGTGGCAGTAGGTGAGGGGTGCGCATTCGCCACCCAGGGCTGCTGTATCAAAGGACCATGTACAGGATGGCTTACACAACAGAAATTGCTATCTCACAATTCCGGAGGCTGAAAGTCAGAGATCAAGGTGTTAGCAGCATTGGTTTCTTCTGAGGCTCTCTCTTCAGCATGTATGTGACCATCTTCTCTCTGTGTCGTCACACGGTCTTTCTTCTGTATGTGTCTATGTCCTGATCCCTTCTTGTAAAGACATCCATCGTATTAGATTATAGCCCACCACAATGCCCTCATTTTAACTTCATTACTTCTTTAAAGACTGTATCTCCAAATACAGTCACATTCTGAGGTTCTAGGGCTTAAGACTTCAAAATATGGATTTGGGGTGGGGATAGAGACACATCTTAGCCCATAACAGGGAAGACTGAGCATCTGTAGCCAGGGAATCTTTGAAAGAAACACAGGGAGGCATAAAGGTTTTTAAGCAGGACATCAGGCAAAAATAAGCCACTTTCTCTCACTCTGCTAAAGATGCATTTTTTCCCCTGGTTTCTTTATATATCCTCCTGTATATTTCAAATGTTCTACAATAAGCTAAGAATGTTCTTTGATGTCTAAAAAGCATCATTGGATACCTAGTACAGGCCATGAGGTACCTCTGGTATACTTTCTAATCATCAAGATACAGATGGAGAGTATAGTGGGTTGAATAGTATTCCCCAAAAAGATATATTCATATCCCATCCCCAAAAACCTATGAAAAAGGGTCTCTGATGATGTAATGAAGGATACTGAGATGAGATCATGCTGGATTACCCAGGAGGACCCTAAATCCAATAACAAGTGTCCTTCTAAGGGACAGAAGACAGGACACAGAGACCCAGAGGGGAAGGCCACGTGAAGAAAGAGATAGAGACTGCTGTTTTCAGCCACCAAACTTGTGATAATTTGATATGACCACCCTAAGAAACAATTATAGAGACCAGGAAGATTAATACAGGAAAATCTGTGGTTTTCTGGTAGCCTTTTATTGGCCATCTACAGTGAGACACCTTTATTTCTATTGTAGCCAATAATTCTTTTCTTTTTCATTGCGATCAGACAGCAATAGATGTCCTAGATCCATTGAATCAAACTCTAGTCCAACAATTTGTACCAGCTGTACCAGTATCCCTGGCCTCTGGCTTTTCTCACTTCTGCTCCTGTGGCTTCCTTGGGTACAAGCTAGTGGTTTACTTGGACCTTGGCCCCATCTTTCTTCTTTCACACTTCAGCCTACACATTTGCTGCTTTCTCCACTTGGCTCTAATGGCACAGAGGTTTCCAAGAAGATGGCGCATAGCCAATAATTCTAACAAACTGCCAAGGTAGGTGTTATCTCCGTTCTACAAATACTCAAGGATGCACCAAAAGCTAACTTGCTCGAGATCATGCAGCAAGATGTGGTGGTAGAGATGCAGGTTGTATCCTGGACTCCACTAAATGTGGTCTCTTCCCTATATCTCCATGCCTTCCATCCAAAAAATGTATAAGTTTTGCACACTGTCCAGCCGCCTCCTCCTCCTCCTGAACATCAGCTACCCACCCCCTCAGTTCTGCTGGGCAGTGATGTTTCCCAGACTTCAAGATCCTCTGGCAAATGAGGAAGGAACCTGGAAGTATTTTTAAACTTTGATTGAAATATATTAACACCGAGTTACTACTCCCCAAGCGTTTACATTTTTAGACATTTTACTTTCAACTGTGGAACAGAAAAATTTGTCACTGTTACATAAATGGACCAAAGACAGCCTCCATACACTGACCCCTAGGTAGCGTATTCCTTCACTGCAGGCTGAGACCAGTGAGCTCAAAACTTCACAAGCACAAAACTCAAATTTTTACACATCCAATCAAATAACAAATTAAATTTTAAAACATTTTTAAATAGCACAAAAAAGCAGATTTTTAGCCATTGAGCCTGCTTTACATACCCCATGAACCTCACCTGATACTGAAAAGATAGGGTCTCATAATTCTAAAGCTCTAAGCTGTGACACTCTTGGGATCTCTCTGCATCTGAGCAAAGTCGCTAGACACCTGAGCCCTCTCCAGGACCCCTCCTGTAGGGAGTCCCCTGGCAGCCTCCTCCTCTGAATAGCAGCCCCTTTGCTGTAAGCCACTGGCTAGTCTCTTACAATCCCTTCCAAGTGCCATCCAGTAAGTTTGTGTGTTACTACTGTCTCCTGTGGTTACACCTTCCCCTGATTCCTTTAAATCCCCTAGAGTCACCTCAATAGGACTTCTAGGCAAAAGGAGGAACCTGAGGAACAAATCATCCTGTCTTGGACATCAGACTTCCCTTAGAGCTGGCCTTGAAGACAACCCACCTTCAGTTGTAGGTACCTGGGTGTGCAGCCTTGGTGGGAAGCATACATCCATCACTCTGCCCTAGACCTCTGATGGCCTCCCTCCAGATACCCCTGCCCCCACAGGCTCTCTTCTCCCCAACTGTCCTGTTCTCTACAGTCTCATGTCCTGAGATGCCAGCCCCTCTAGCTTTCCATCATTTATGACGAACAACGTACAAGAGGCTCAGAGACCCTTCAAGTATGTAGGGGAGAGAGGGAGGCTGCCACACAGGTACACGAACATGACCTAAAAAAAGGAGAAGGCAGACAAGGGCTGTCTCTATTCCTTTTTCACCAAGAGTGAGGAAAGGGAGCAGAGGGTACCCCAGAGGGAACTGAGGGTTTCTGGTAGGCAGTGGTAACAACGGAGGACTTACTAGAATCACCTTGTCCATATGCCCCCTGACACTCAGCTCAAGCCTACTCCGAAGACCTCCAAGTCCACACACAGCTGATTTCAGTATTGGCACAGCCCTGCCCCACTGGCCTCAGTACCTGCCACCACTGCACCCTGCACAGCACCAATGCGACCACTCCTCTACCCTGCCCACAGCACCAGTGTAAGCAGCCCTCTACCCTGTACACAGCACCAGTGTAGTCGCTCCTCTACCCTGCACACAGCACTGGTATAACCAACCACCTGTCTACCTTGCACATGGCACTGGTATGACCACCCATCTACAGAGCAGGGAAGAATGTGTAGGACACTGCCTGGCACCAGAGGCCATTAGTAAATGTATGCTGAATGCACGAACATGCACTTTCTTATAATTACAGTATAACCCAATTGTGATTCTTATTTATATGACAAATTTACTATAAATTTATCTATAAACAATAACTCAGGAACAGTCAGTTAGGATTTGCAGGTCACATAGCAAGTTCGACAGCTCCTGAAGCATCCCTGGACACTCACAAGAAAGCCATGACCAACCCAGATTGTTCACTGCCCTGAGTTTTGTTTAAAAAATTGACCGTAAACACAGACACTGAAAGAAACAATTGGCCAGCCCTCCTGCTGTTCCGTTGCAATTCCTGACTCCAGAAATAAGAACCCTACTAGCAACTTAGCTGCAGGCAGTGGGTCTTATCCAGGTTCTTTCAGCAGCCAGCAGGATGCCTAGTATATAAAGCAGGATGTCAATAAGTGCTTAAGGGCAGGTTTCCTGCAGCAACAGACACTTCTATAGCTGAGATGTTTCCACCTCTAGAGAGGACAAACATCCCCTCACCTGGCTGAGGGCCTCAGCAGACCAACACCACTCAGGACCACCAGGTGGTGACAACTGGAAAGGAACAACAGAGCACTATTTACAAAAACCAGGATGACTTCCTAGTTCCTTATTAAAGGTAATACAGGGCAGCCTGGGCAGCCCGGGTGGCTCAGCAGTTTAGCACCACCTTCGGCCCAGGGCATGATCCTGGAGACACAGGATCGAGTCCCATATCAGGCTCCCTGCATGGAGCCTGCTTCTCCCTCTGCCTGTGTCAGACACATCTCTGACTCTCGCGCTCTCTCTCTCAAGAATAAATAAATAAAATCTTTAAAAAAAAATAAAAGTAATACAGAATTATTACTCCCCAATCCTTTATGAAAGTGTAAATTTTGCGACCAAAAAAAAAAAAAAAAGAAGAAGAAGAAGAAGAAGAATTTGAAAATCTAAAAGTCTAGGACAAAGAGCAACTGAGTTAACTTAAAAGACACACACTTGGGCTGACATTAACGAGCTGAAGGAAGACAAGACCTGTCATTTCCCTCAAGCTACAACAGTTTTTAAAACCATGAATGTAAGTAAAACTAAAACAACTATCACCTGGTCATAAACACAGCTGCTTACATCACATACTACTTTATTTCTTACGTTTTCCAGGGACAAGATGGGATCATACCATACTAAGAAAAGAGGACAAATTCCTACCCTGATTCCAGCCCATAAAAATATCCACAACAATCATTTAGTAGCACTCAGGTAGACAGACACTCCGCAAGAATGCCTCCCTATGGTAATCGGCATATTTTATTTTTGTTTATTTTTTTAAAAGATTTTCTTTATTTATTCACGATAGATATACACACACAGAGAGAGACAGAGGCAGAGACACAGCAGAGGGAGAAGCAGGCGCCTTGCAAGGAGCCCGACGTGAGACTCGATCCCAGGGCCTACATGATCAGGCCCCAGGCCGAAGGCAGCACTAAACCACTGAGCCACCCAGGCTGCCCAATCGGCATATTTTAAAACATTTCAAGTGTTGGTCTCTAACAAATCAGGAAATACCCAAAGCAGACAGAAAAGCCAGAAACTCCTGCTCTGACACTGGCAACCCCAGACTCAAAGAACCAAGCAGGAGATGGGTGCTCAAGCAGGTTTTGCAACCCTATACTATGAGCAGGAGGATCCTGACCTCCAGGGTCACACACATTATGTTCCTCAAGGCTCAGCCTCCTCACACATCCCATCAGAGATTAAAAGAGGAAGTCATTTGTTCGTTTTGAGGTTTTCAAAAGGAGGAAGGACTTTACACACAGTGTGCTAAACCCCTTTGCTCTATACTGGAAAACAGCAATTAAAAGGTTGCTCAACTTTCCGGTCTGGTCCTGGCAGCAAACACTCCACAGGACTTACCCAGTTATTAGGAGACGTACCTGATTAGGAGACACACTTGAGAGGCAAGCCTGACAGGCAAGCCGAGGGTCCACAGAAGTGGGGGGAGGGGTCCTGCAGTGCCACTCTGAATCCCTGACTATATTTCATATGCACCCACAAAACTTGTTTTACTCAAACTCAGATGTGGATATGGGTCTCTGCCTAAATCTACCATTTACTTCTTTTTTTATTCTTATGTCCAACTCCCATCCCGTAGCTCTCCTAAAGATATCCCCAGAAATATCTCATGCATGCAATGAAGCTGCAAAATATAACTCTGGATGTTTCTTAAGGGCTCCCTCTTAAGGTTATGCTTCAAGTGAAAATTCATCCTGAAATTTCCTCTTGCATAAGGGAATATGAAGAGAGAGCAAGCACTGCATGAGTCAAAGTTTAATCTCATATCCCTAGTGATTAACAAACAAAATGTTCAAAATAATATCAAAGCACCACTGAAATCTGTGCCACTCTTGGTGGGTGTATTGTACTTATATGCAGGGGCCAAATAAATAACAGAAACCAAGCCTATTATTAGTAAACTTTTCTCAATAGCAAAATTTCCCAAGATGATGTGCTAGCTAAGACACTTTCCAGTTGTCTTTGGAGGTGAGTATGGCCTACCAACCCCCCAAAAGTATATATCCTTCGTCTCCTCAGAGAAAACAGCCTTTCCCATGGGAGTCCAAGTCAATGTTTGCACCAAAGCTCCCTGGATGGGGCAGAGAGCTGCTAGACTGAGAAATACAGGGCTGAAAGAATGCTCCTGCTAGCCGAACACGCAGGTTTCAATGATCATTTCTGCTTCTGCCAAGGACCTGGAATTAGACAACAAGAATTAGGAAATTATTTTCCTACTCTTAAACTTTTTCAGTTTGGTTCTTCTGTTGCATTTTCACTTCTGAGGTACTACTGGAATATAATCAAACCAAAAATTAAACATGAACGCCACAGTCACACGTGTTCTCAGAGTTAGTAGAGTTTTTTTTATTTTTTTAGATGTTATTTATTCATGAGAGACACAGAGAGAGAGGCAGAGACATAGGCAGAGGGAGAAGCAGGATCCCCACAGGGAGCGCGATGCATGACTGGATCCCAGGACCCTGGGATCACAACCTGAGCCAAAGGCAGATGCTCAACCCCTGAGCCACCCAGGTACCCCAGAATTAGTGGTTCTAACAAGCGCCAGCCTTAAGCAATGGCCTTTTGCAAAGTGTCCCTGGGCACAAGCTCAATATTTTGCTCTCCCTTCCTCTTCTTCACCTATTTGGAACTCAGTTCCTGCTTTTCTGTATAGTATTCCTCAACAGCAGAGCTCCTACAAGGCAAATGATTGGCTCGACATAAATTTCCAGCCTGGTAAGGCCCTCAGTCCTAGGGCAGCACCAGGGACCATGACGGCCACAAAAGTGTTCATCCAACACTGATATTCAATATCAGTGCTTGTGGATGATGTATTTCATTGTGCTTCAAGGTTGGGAAGATATGTGTATGGTCTTAAAAATGACCCATCATTGTCCATTCCTTAGTTTCCTGTTTTGTATGTTCTGTTTTTTCACAGTTCAGAACTCTGGCATAATTTTTACCAAACTAAGTTTTGGAGAGAGAAGCAAAGTAGAGTCAGCCTGGAGGCTTCTCCAAATTCATCCCTCACTCCTGCTGCTTAATGTCCAGCACGCTGCTACTATCTTGGTCCCTACTGTGGAAAAAAAGAAAAAAAAAAAGATGGATTTTTAAATAATGTGTGTTTTGTGTTTATCAAAGTAACAAATGCACATAACTAAATATATAAATATAAGCAAAGAGCTTTAAATGAAAAGCAAATGTAGCCTGGTTCACCCTACTAGACTCCCAGCCTTGCTCCTCAGAGGCAAATCCTTTCAGTGATGTTGGTATTTCTCCTGGTTGTTCCTTCTGTAATGCTAATACATAGAGTTCCTAAATTTAGCCTTTCTAAACATTTTCAATCAACTTTATGCTATGAGAGATGAGGACAGTACATAAACAACACTCCTGGCCTCATAATGTCACTATTTTTAGGTCTCCTTAATCACCTGCTTAAGTAATATACTTTATTATATGATTCCATCACTGACAGCTTCTCATAACTTCCCAACTTATAAGGTAAAGATGTCAGTAGCAAAAAGCAAAATTCTAGTCACTAAAATTCAGCTTTGCCACTGATTATCAGCTGAAAAGTAATGAATGTGAAGGAACAGTTAAAAACTTTTTGGTACTGTATGGACTTCAATCACTCTGTCCTCTGATTCTGACTGTCAGTGTCATTAATGGCTATTCTCAATTCTCTCATTGCTTAAGGATTTTAGAGGGGAAGCCCACATGAGAAGCAAAATTTCATCACCAGCAACACTGAGTTCACCTGAATATGTTTACTATACCTCCAAATTTACATACCCTATCCACTCCCTCACTTTCCAACCCCAGAATACCTAAGGGGATATAGGTGATATAGGCTTCTCATCAGAGCACAGATTGGCTTGGCCAGCCCAGAGCTTCAGGAAGCTTGCTGTGGCCATGAAGTAACGACATACTAGAAAAAGACAAATCTGATTTGGAGGGGCCAATTAAAGGCTATTTGGTGTAACAGATAAATTTTTGAAGGCATGACACATACTACATGGTTTGGTAATGCTCCCTAACACATAAAATTGAATTCATTAGGAACTTACTGATCTTTCAAGATAATCAATGCTGCACTCTCCTAGGTGGACATTACACCTAAAATTACAACCAGCAATTATGGTATAGATGGAAAAAAAATTGTGATTCAATATATAAATATATTTTAAATGACCTATGAATCTTTCAAAGTTTATAGAAGATGTGTAAGTTACTCAACATAAGATGACACCTGATTACATGTTGGATCCTGTCTAAAATTTCAAGTACTAGACAGCAAGTAAAAACAAACCAAATATTGAAATACATGTGGAATGTGTAGTTTATATATGTCACAAAGCAGAAGATGAAACTTCAGTAATGCTTTAATTATAACCCACTACCTACAGTTCATTCCACATTTCAGGGCTATAGGAGAAAAATAAACAAAACAGCTTCATTTGGGGTGATACACCAAAAGAATTATCTGAGAGCAGAAACCTGAATCACTGACAAATAGTATGATCTTGAATGACTCCCTTATTTTCCTGTCCCCTTCAATCAACATTTCCTAAGCACCCTATGTACAAAGAAAACAGAAACGAAATAAAGAAAGCAAGCAGCCTAACAGAGAACCTGACCTAGCTATAGAACGGAGTCTTTGGCCGACACCATATTCATCCTTTTTATCTGCAATTACCTTCCTACTCAAACAAAAAGGATCCTAAGCTGCAAAGGATGATCCACAAAGTACATAAAAACCCTCTCAAAACCAACAAATAAAAACTATGTTTCCAGTTTAGAGGTAAAGAACATGTTTCACTGCTCTAAGGGCTCAAAAAAAAAAAAAAAAAAAGTAGAAACTCACAATCTGCTGAACTTCCCCCATAATACATTTGCCCACAAAAACACAAGAACCACAGGAAATACCTCATAGGAAAGAGAAACGAGCTGGCTTTTTGAAAATGGAGAAGATATTCAAGGAGCAACAGAAGCCAAATTGATATTCAGCCAAGGTACCATTCCTGTTTAAAGATTCAAAACATCCTTAATAACCATAAGGCATTAGTTCTTGGCATCTCAGCATGGCTGTTTTCTCACCAGAAATGATTGAACACCAGCAGAACTAGGACTTAAACTGGGAGTATGGGCACAAACCCACCTAAACCACAGCCCATGCAGAAACAGGAGGGCCCTGCAGGTGGAGCGAATACCCAGCAAAGGAAGGCATTCACACTGTCTAGTGCCAGCACTCTCTCCACAGGGACCCCCACCCCAGGCCTACCACCCATGTGTTCATGAAGCAGGATGGAGGAATCTCATGGTTAACATATGCCAGCACATAGCTTACGTGAATCTTTGAAGGAGTCATAATCAACATGCAAAATATTCTATCCTAAGGTGCTTCCAAATATCAATTTCTCCATTTACCCTCTTGCCTCAATCTCCAAGGAAGAAAGACTACAGGTTTTGTTGTAACTTTTTTTTATTACCCAAAAGGCCTTCGCTTTTCATTCGCAAGGCTGTTAAATAAACTATATTACTATAGCATATTGACAGCCACCAATAATATACTATTTTTAAGAGGCTTCCTAAATTCCATGCCTGCCATGTGTCAAAACTTAAGCCAAGTATTTGATGCACATCATCATTCATCAACCCTGGTTAAAGTATAAAATCAGTGACAGATAAAAGGTGCTCTGGATCACGGCTGATCCATTCTTGCCAGCACTAGTGAACTTCCCAATCTTACTGCTAACTCAGCTTCAACCTAAGCCACACTGTGAAGCTCATGAAACTGTTCTCCTATTCTGTGTTCTTTCCCTCTTTAATTCCCCCACCTTATCTTGGAGAAGAGTTTAGAAAATTTAGTTAGAAAATCTCAGAAAAACTAATCTGCACTAAGATATGAGTGAGTTAAAACATAACTGTTCCAAGAGCCATATACTCAGCAAAAGAAGACCACAGAAACACTGGTACTTCATACAAACAAATGAATTGCGAATGGTCAATTTTTCAGGTCTCGGTAAGGATTATATGGTGGGGTGAGGTCTTTCTCATTACTCCTTCATTCAAACCCCTTCTACAACCCTGTTTTTTAGTTGTCTCCAGCAGCCCAGTTCCTAACGAGCCCTGAAAATGACACCTCTGAGCAGCACCCTCTATGCCATACCCCTACATCAGTTCCTACTATTGACATCACCATTACTTCCTTGCCCTGCTTCCATTATGTTCACTTTCCAACTATCCTTTTCTATTGAAATCAAGCAAGCATTACATTGATAACCCACATAGATAAGGATTTTGTTAAATGAGGAAAGTAAAAATTCGCACCCCTATAAGACATGCAGAAGAGAGTTAAGAAAAATTGTCATTCATATGTTGCTCAAAATTGTAGCAATGGGTTCTAGAATTTCCCATAAGTCAAAAAGAGGAAAAAATCCTAGCAATTCTGATACATATTTCCAGAATAACACTTTATACTTTTAAGAAAAAAATTAGAATAGAAATTTAATTATTCAAATTCAATTTGAATTTGCATGAATATCATTGCATGAATTTCTTTAAAATGTTTTCAAAGGGCAGCCCTGGTGGCACAGCGGCTTAGCACCCCCTGCGGCACAGGGTGTGATCCTGGAGACCTGGGATCAAGTCCGACAGGCGCCCTGCATGGAGCCTGCTTCTCCCTTTGCCCATGTCTCTGCCTGTCTCTGTGTGTCTCCATGAATGGATAAATAAAATCTTTAAAAAAATAAATAAGTAAAAACAAAAATAAAAATAAAATGTTTTCAAAGATATTCTTTCTATAAGCCGTTTGAACCAAGAAAGTCACCTAGTTTTATTTAAGGCCAATGGTAAGAATTTTCTGAGAGAAAAAGAAACCTCTGTAACTCAGATACGTGTACAAAGGAATAAAGAAATAAAAACAGGGTCCTGGTTTCGGTAACTGCTAGAGGATTCTGCTTCTTGCCAGGGCCCAGAGTTGGGATCAATTACTGTAATGAAGAAACCTCCAACTGTTACCTGGTCCCCAGTGATAGACCGAACAATCTGCGGCCTGCGCCCATCAGATAGCACAGACTCCAAGAGTTATTCAACAAGAACAGCATAGCACAGGCCCTCCCCCATGTATTCACCCATCTTCCTCCCCCCAAGAAAACACCAGGTGGTTTGGGGAACAAGGTTAATTCTGCATTGAAAAAACACAGAACAGATGGGGGCTGTGAGAGTTTAAACACCACATCTCAAAGAAGATTATCTGCCCTGACACATTAAGCAAGAAAGGGAGAATCACGGAGAAGCCTGAGTCAAAATCTGGGATGAATTTCTATATAGATCAATGTTACCTTTTTCCTTTTCCATTGTATAAGGTGTTGCAATATTCTGCCACATATTGAAGGATATAACTCTTCTGATGGCTCACTCTGAAATCTAGTTCATTGCGATTATCCAGGTCTATTTATAAACCCAATGGCTGCAAACTTGCAAATATAAGTGCTCTCATCTAGAAAAAAGAAGCCTCAGTTCAAGTGTAATGATCACGTAGAAATGTTCTCTCCATTCTCTGAGAGCCTTATGGTGGGTTAACTTCCAGCCTCACTGAATATTTGGTTTGTTGAACAGGGTTTGAGGGCACATAAGAGAGAAGTCACAGGCACGGGATATCAAATTCGTTTTATTATTATTTTGCCCCAGGCATTTGGCACTATGGTTTGATAAAACCTATTTCTCTTTTTACCTTTGCTACTTATGTTCTCTCTCCTTTGCTGGGAAAGTGGTACGCTGGCACTCACAGAACACATGCAATCCAAGACCTGCCATCTTGAAGTTAACGGATGAGGCTGAAGGAGAGAGGAGGCAAAGAGCAAACCATCTTGCAAATCAGCTTGCCTTTACTATGAGCCCTTTCTAAAACCAATATCTCACAGAGAAGACAAAAAAGATGGTCTCAGAATTATATAAAGCCTTCCCCATTTACTATCCCAACTGAGGAGAGAGGTTTTCATTAATCTATTTTACAGACTGAGACATAAAGTAGGGAAAGATTCTCATTATTTTTTTTGGAAGCCTCTGCTATGAAAATTTCTCTCGCTCTCTCTCTCTCTCTCTAATAGAGGGAGAGGGGAATGGCAGAGGGAGAGGAGAGAGAATCTTAAGCAAGCTCTGCACCCAGCACTGAGCCCAACGTAAGGCTTGATCCCACAACCCTGAGATCATGACCTGAGCCGAAATCAAAAGTCAGACGCTCAACCAACTGAGCCACTCAGGTGCCACTTTGCTAT
Source organism: Vulpes vulpes (assembly GCF_048418805.1). NCBI lineage: Eukaryota > Metazoa > Chordata > Mammalia > Carnivora > Canidae > Vulpes > Vulpes vulpes. The sequence continues at coordinate 49,013,989 of NC_132785.1, forward strand.
GAAAATTTCTTGAAAGAACATATGAATGAATGAATGAATGGCCCATTACTCCAACTTGGAAGTTCAGTGGCTTACCTGATTCTGTTTAACTTACACAGAAAACATGTCAAGAGTTAGAAGAGGAAGAGAAAGCCAAGACTCAAATAGACTGTACATCCATGTTCACTGCAGCAGTATTCCCAAGAGTCAAAAGGTCAAACAACCCAAGAAACCATTGACAAATGAATTGGGGGGGGGGGGGGAGAATGTGGTATATACGTACAATGGAATTTAATTTAGCCATAAAAAAGAATGAAATGTGGATACATGCTACAACGTGAACGAACCTTTACAAAGTTACACTTAAATGACAGAAATAGGGACACCTAGGTGGCTCAGTGGTTGAGCATCCACCTTCAGCTCAAGGCGTGATCCCAGAGTCCCAGGATCGAGTCCCACACATCGAGTTCCACATCGAGTCCCACATCGGGCTCCCTGCAGAGAGCCTGCTTCTCCCTCTGCTTGTGTCTCTGCTTCTCTCTTTTTGTGTCTCTAGTGAATAAATAAATAAAATCTTTCAAAAAAATAAAAATAAAATAAATGACAGAAATAAAAGGACATATATGTATGGTTCCATTTATTAGGAGCTACCTAGGATGGGCAAATTCATAAATGCAGAAAGTAAAACAGAGGTTACTGGGGGCAGGGAAGGAGGAAGGGAGGCTTACTGTTTAATAGGTATAGAATTTCTGTCTGGAGCAATGAAAAATTCTAGAAATGGCTAGGAATGACAGCTGTAAACCTAATGGATGTAATTAATACCATTGAAGTGTACACTTAAAATTTGTTTAAATATCCTCAAAAAATTAAAAACAGAACTACCACACAGTCCAGCAATGCTACTTCTGGTTACATGTCCAAAAGAATTGAAAGCAGAGACTTGAAAGTATATTTGCACATCCATGTCCATAGCAGCATGATTCACAGTAGCTAAAAGGTAGAAGCAACCCAAGCATCTGACAGATGAATGAATAAACAAAAGGTGGTATATACATATAATGGAAAATTATTCAGCCTTAAAAAGGGAGGAAGGAGGGGCATCTGGGTGGCTCAGTGGTTGAGCATCTGCCTTGGGCTCCAGACGTGATCCCGGTGTCCTGGGATCGAGTCCCGCATTGGACTCCCCATGGGGAGCCTGCTTCTCCCTCTGCCTATGTCTCTGCCTCTCTCTGTGTGTCTCTCATGAATAAACAAAATCTTAAAAAGAAAAAAAAAGGAAGGAAGGAAGGAAGGACGGACGGACGGACATACATTCTGGCACATGCTACAATATGGATAGACATTGAAGACATTATACTGAATAGGCCAGACATAAAGGGGCAAATACTATATGACCTCACCTATGTGAGATACCTACATAAACCAAATTTCTGCAGACAGAAAGTAGAACAGTGGTTGCCTGGGGGTTGGGAAGAAAAAGGAGTTATTGTTTAAGGTACAGAGTTTCAGTTTTGCAGGATGAGAGAGTTCCGTGGATGGATGGTGACGACCGTGTACAACCATGTGAACATACTGAATGTCACTGAACTGTATACTTAAACGTGGCTAAGACAGTCAACTTTACATTTTGTGTCTTTTATCACAATTTTTTAAAAAGTAAAAATAATGGTCAATAGTAAATTTTGTGTTATATATATTTTACCAAAATTTTTTAAACTAATAAAAACTATCGAATGGTACACTTTAAAATAGGTGTATTCACGTGGTATGTGAATTATACCACAATAAAGCTGTTAAAAAACAAACGGAGGAGAGAAGGTCAGCACCGTCTGTCTACCTGCAAGCTGTCACCCCTGCTGCAAAGCCAGCTGGTACACTCACTCACTTCTGGGTGCCTCATCCTTCCTCCCTCTTCCTGACCCCAGGCCACACAGAACAAGGGAGAAGAAAAACACTGTGACACTCCCTCCAACATCTCTCCACTTACTTTTACAGCCTGGCACACAGAAGAAACACAAGAAATGGCCTATGGCATGAATGAGCGGAACAAATTGAACTTGAGGAATATGGTAATTGCATTCGATGACTTACTGAGTTCTTACTGAGTTCTCGCCAGCACTGCAAGGGGAGTTTCAAAGGACACACCATTAAACACTGCTCAATATAAGTACACAAACATGAGAGTTAAAGAAGGCGTAAAAGTATGCAGAACTTTGAAACAGGGAAGAAATCGTATCTAATTCATGCTTCTTCCATGTGCTTTTAGGAAGATGATCAATAGTAGCCTACCCTAATGTAAACAACTGGAGTATCTAGGCAAAGAGTATGGGGCTTTTGGGTTCTATTCTTGCCTTTGTGTGTAAGTTTGAAATTCAATAAAAGTTCCAGAAACAGAATAGGAAAAATTTATTAATTGCCCTCTGTGTGGGGGTAAGTCTTTCCATTGAAAACAATCATTAAAGGAGCTTTCTAGAAATATCCAATAGCAAAATCTGTGTCCCCATGTAAAAGAAGCAGGAAAACTGGACTCCCTATGAGGAATCTGAAAGAAGAGGAAACTCTGTGTGGCTTGGAGGTGGAATGTTTGTTTGGGCTGGGGATGCTCCAGTGATGGAAAAAGGCGGCTGCAGGCCAGGCTGCACCTGGTAGAAAAAGCTAGCTGGGGCTTCTCTGTACAGTTAGATAAACGCTAGGGATAAGAGAAGCCTGGAAAGCACTCTGTCAACTGTGGCCAGGAGAAACAGGGCAGGGCAGGAAAAGAAGTACAAGGAATTTAGATTTGGGTTTTAAGGGAAAACTATATGCAACTACATGCGACATAAATAATGTGATTAATTACAGTAATTACCACTATGCACAAAGTCCCTAGCTTTTCTCCAGGCTTCTAACAGGACTGCCTAGTAAAAAGCCTACACAGCCTCTGTCCAGCATTAAATTAAGACAGCAGATACAGCTCATAACGGACGCTAGAAGTCTGCAGAGTCTAGACTCGGGATTGGAGGCCTATTGCAAATTCCTAGTCCAAGCATCTGGGTTTTTTCCGAAATAAGCCAAACTTTCCAAAAGCCCTGTCAGAAGCAAATATCAATTCCATTAGCATCATGGAGACATGGAATTTTAACAAAGTGCCTCTATAGCTGAACGAAACAGAACCAAGTCTGGTTATTGTATTTGGTACCAAATGCTTTGAAGATGACAAATCTAAATTCCAGAAGGTCTTCTTCCATTTAGTGAATACGGTGTCTCCCTGGAAACTGTTTTTTTCCTAATAAAATGAATGTACAATATATTTTGGAGGTAATTTTTAGAATACACATGTAAAAACTGCTTCTGAAACTACAATCGTGCCACACACACTAACAAGCAGTTTGACCCATTACTGTATTTTCAGCATTGTTTTGGCTCACAAATGGTGCCGATGAAGCTGTTTCTGAGCTTATCTTTTGAAACAATAAATCTTAAGGGGGGGCAGCCCCGGTGGCTTAGTGGTTTAGCACTGCTTGCAGCCGGGGGTGTGATCCTGGAGACCTGGGATCAAGTCCCATGTCGGGCTCCCTGCATGGAGCCTGCTTCTCCCTCTGCCTGTGTCTCTGCCTCTGTGTGTGTGTGTGTGTGTGTGTGTGTGTGTGTGTGTGTGTGTGTCTATGAATAAATAAAATCTTAAAAAAAAATCTTAAGGGAAAACATCATCAAAGTGAGATTTAAATACTAAATATTCTAAAGTATTAAAGACATAAAAGATAACTAATATTATTTTGTACATTACTAACTCTGAGGGGAAAAAAAGATGTTATGCCTATAATGATTCAACTAGGTGTGGCTCAGGCTTTGAAGGAATAAAACCAGTTCCTAGTGGCCCAGAACAAAGAAATGAGCAATCCAAATGTTATTTCTGAATGGATTTGTGTTTTGGGGCAACAAACTTGCCTCCCTGATTCTGTTTTTCTAAGTTAAAATAAACTTCACTGTGTAAAGGCTGACAGGTCACCCAAGTCCATTCTTCTCTGGGGCCAAGGCACAATCCCTTGCTCTGACAAAAGGGAGTGTCCTACAGAGCCATAATACATACACCATGGGGTTCCCAGAAGTCACATTCCTGCAATGATCCACAGCCCTGGCCACCAAGAAGGGCTGGTTTTGAGGGTAAACATCAGACCCAAGCAAGATCCCCATCCCGGGAGTTTTAGAGCTGGGCCTGAGAGAAGGACCAGTCTCTTGCCAGGCAGCTGGACTTTCAGAGTGCTATTTCTTATCAAAAAAAAAAAAAAAAAAAAAAAAGGAGAAGAAGAAAAGAAAAGCAATCTCCAGGTAGAGAAGGACTCAAAAACTAAAGGAAAGCAGAGGTAAGGAAGAGATTCTTGAAGGCTGAGAAACCCTTCAATACACTCAGCTGCATCTTGCCCTTGGGCTTTGGGAGATACTCTGCATCCCTCTTTTTACCTAAACTCCTTGAATTGAGCTTCTGTCCCTGGCAACCCACACTCCAAATTAATACACAGAATTTAGCATTCACACCAAAGAAGTGGTCTCAGCATATGAGTTGATGGGGTACCTGGGTGGCTCAATTAGTTAAGTGTCAGACTCTCGACATTCATCTCAGGACATGATATCAGGAGTCATGAGATGGGGCCTGGGAGTCAGCTTGGGGGATATATATATATATATATATATATATATATATATATATATATATGGAGTTGACACACTGGTTCTGAAATCTTATAGCACAAAATAGATAACCAAGGTACAAGAAAAGAAATGCTATTTTAAATACTAATTTTTAGGGGCACCTGGGTGGCTCAGTGGTTGAGCATCTGCCTTTGGCTCAGGTTGTGATCCTGGGGTCCTGGGATCAAGTCCTGCACTGGGCTCCCCACAGGGAGCCTGCTTCTCCCTCTGCCTATGTCTCTGCCTCTCTCTCTCTTTCATGAATAAATAAAATCTAAAAAAATAATAAATACATACATACATACATAAATTTTTAAACACACAGGTAGGGGAAGTCTTGGCTAAGCTGGATGATTGCTTTTATTTAACCTTGGATTTCTTTATTAGGCCACTGACTCACAGTCAATTTTGCATTTAGGGGACTTCCACATCTTGCTGGTTACACAATATTCCCCCAAATAAAAGAATAAAACTTATTTGACACTTAAATGTTTCCATAACACTAACATGCTACCTTTAATAAAGAAAAACCAAACACAACTTAAAAAGGCTAAAAGTGCAAATTAAAATGCAAATTAAAAGTGCAAACTTAAAATGGAACAGCTTCAAAGCTCTTCGAAACAATAACTAAACGCTCCTTAAAGTGCAGTGGTTACAAAAACACGGATAAGCAGACCCAGAGTTCCATGCTGGCTGACAACACACTAGAACATGGGCAGGCACTTAGTAAACTTACTGACACGCATGTAACTGAGTTTGAAGATATTAAATTCACACTGATTTTTCTTATACTGATAATACACAGTAATGTATTACACTGAAAACTGCTGAGACCAGATTTACAACTCTAAGAGTAAACTGTGTAACTTGTATTAGGACAATATTTCAAAAGGCAAAAGAATGTGCCAAAATCCAGGGTGGGGGTGGCTATCACTTCCAAGTATTTATACATCATCTGTCTCAAAACTGTATATGATCAGCAAACCAAGAAAAATAGAAAATGCCCCAACTTCAAAAATCTGTCCATACCGATTCAGACCTATGACACAGCAGTACTAGATATCTTGACGCGGGCAACGCGCAGGCTACGGAGCAGAGCACTAGGCTCTGCTAAGCCAAGTGAAGAACCAGATAAGACATCTGCTTGTGGCAACGGCCCCAGGACCCCTTGCCCTAACACCACATCTCCTCTGCCTCACCCAGCTCCACTTGTCCTGTAGGCCTAGGCCATTCACAGAGGGTGCCCCATACACTCCGGCCAAACACTCTCCAGTGAAGGCCCTGGATGTGCTTAGCATGCTTCAACAGGGCTGAGGAATGAGACAGAGCCAAGGAAAATATGCAGGGTGGCAGCTCAAGGGGCTCTACCCCTGAGAGGACCCATGGGCCACATGTGGCAGCCCCACACCAGCCCTGCTCTGGAGACATGTCTCTACCATCCACGGCCTTTACCGAAGGCCACTTTGTTGGTAACCCAAAGAGCACTTTACATCTTTTACCTAACCTCTCAGAAGCTTAGGACACACCAAGACACCTCCCCACTTTGAAACACTCTTCCCTTGGCTTCCCTGACACGACCACCCATCTGGATGCCTCTTACCTCTCTGGTCTAGAGGTCCAGATACCTGTAAGGTCTCTTCTTCCACTACTGACTCTGTAAATAATAATGGGGGTCACTTATCTCTGCCATACCCACTCCCTAGAGAATCACAGCTACTCTTAACAGTTTCCAGACACAGTTTCCAGACACATCCAAAGGAAACGTCAAATTTTAAAGTAGGTCCACCATGCTCAGAGATTCTGACTCAATATGTCTGGAGTGAAGCCCAAGGATTTGCATTTTTAACAAGAATCCTGAGTATTTGGATTCCGGAGTTCTGTATCAACTCTCTACTTCAGATCTGCCTGATTCAGGGACATCTCAGTGGGTCAGACTATAAGCATACTGAGGTTATCCTTCTTGACCACCCTGCTCCCCCCTCCACCCACAGCTTCTGTTGGGCATACAGGCACCATCCTCAATTCCTCACCTAACGAATCACCAAACCCCACTGTGCTTTGTACTTTGAACTTTCTACCTCCTGTCACTCTCACTGCCATTTCCCTAGTTTATTTTTTTTATTTTTTTTTTCATTTCCCTAGTTTAAACCACCAGTCTCTCACCTGTATTATTCTAACAGTCTCTTAATGGGACCCCTGCCTCTGCTCTTGTCCTTTCTAGGCCACTTTCCCTACCTTCCCCATAGCCAGAATAATCTCCCAAAAACACAGATCCAACCATGTCCACCACCCTGTTTAAAATCCTTTAGGGACTCTCAACCAACTTCAGGAAAATGTTCATATTTTTTTAATTGGATACTGAGATGTAATAATCCACATCCTACAAAATTCCTTAAAAGTGGACAATTCAATGATGCTAATATATCCACAAGGTTGTGCAACCACTGTAACAATCTAATCTTCATTCCAAAAAGATAACCCATACCCATTAGCAGTCTTTCTCATTTTCCTCTCTCCCTAATCCCTGGTGCCCACTATTTTCTGACCCTGTGGATTTACCTGTTCTGGACATTTCCAAAGAATGGAATCACACAATATGTGGCTTTCTGTGTCTGGCTTCTTCCACTTAGCATGTTTTCAAGGTTCATCTATTTGAGGGGATGCCTCGGTACTTCACTTCTGTCTTTCGCTAAATAACATTCCATTGCATGAATATACAACATTTTCTTTATTCATCAGTTATGGACATTTGGGTTCTCTATTTTGGAGCTATTCATAATGCCACTATGAACATCCACTGTGATATCTAATTTTATGTGTCAAATTGACTGGGGATAACCAGATGCCCAGATATTTGGCTAAATATCATATCTGAGTGTGTCTGTGAGAGTGTTTCTGAATAAAATTAGCGTTTGAATCAGTGGACTCAACAGAGCAGTTACCCTCCCCAACGTGGGTGGTTGTCATACAATTCGCTAAAGGCCTGAATAAGACAAAAAGGCAAAGGAATAATGTGGTCCTTTCTGCCTGATTTCTTAAGCTAGGACATCAATCTTCCTTTGCCCTTGATGCTCCTGGTTTTCAGGTCTTCAGACTAAGACTGGAATTTACACTATTGGCTCCCCTGGTTCATACTTGGACTGAAATATACCACTGGCTTTCCTGGGTCTCCAGCCTACAAATAGCAGAATGTGAAGACTTCAGCCTCCATCATTATGTGAGACAATTCTTTATAATAAATCTCCTTTGATTCTACTTCTCTGGAGAATCCTGAGTAATACATCCATGCAAAAATTTTTGTAAGTACATATGTTCTCAATTCTCTTAGCTATATACCTACAAATGGAATCAGTAGGTCAGAGTAACTTTTTTGAAAACCTGCCAAAAAGGTCTTAACACACACACACACACACACACACACACTTTTCCAAAGTGACTGTGCCATTTTATCTTCCCAACGGCAATATATAAGAGCTCAAATCTCTCCATAGCTTCACCAACACAAGAGAGAAGTCTTATTGCCTGTCTTTATGTTTTAGCCACCCTAGTGTGTGTTAAGTGGTGTCTCACTGTGGTTTTGAATTACATTTCCCTGAGTAGATTTCTATTGTTGATCAGATCCATTTGTATTTTTCCTTTAACGAAATGTTTGATTCTTTGCTCATTTTTTAACCGAGTTGTCTTTGCGTTGTAAGTACTTTATACATTCTAGATGCAAGTCCCTTATCAGATATATGACTTGCAAATCCTTTCTCTCATTCTGTGTTATCTTTTCACTTTCCTCATTCTGTCCTTTGAAACACAAAAGTTTTCATTTTCGTAATATCCAATTTATTTTTTCTTATGTTGCTTGTGCTTTTTGTGTCACATACAAGAAATTAATGCCTAATCCAAGGTCATGAATATTTACAACCTATGCTCTTTTTCAAAGAGTTTTGTAGTTCTAGGTCTTACATTTAAGTCTATGATCAATTATAAGTTAGTTTTTACATATGGCATGACATAAGGACCCAACTTTATTCTTTTGCATGTAGATATCCAGTTGTCCCAACACTATATGTTGAAAAGACTATTCTATCTCCATTGAATGGTCTTGGCACTCTTGTTGAAAATCAATGGACTATAAATGTATGAATTTATTTCTGGACTCTCAATTCCAGCCCAATGACATATATGTCTATCCTATGCCAGTATCACACTATTTTGATTACTCTAGCTCTATCAGAAGTTTTAAAAGCAGCAAGTATAATTCCTCCAACTTTGTGCTTCTTTTTTCAAGATTATTTTAGCTATTCTAGGTTCCTTGCATTTCCATATGAATTTTAGGATCAGTTTGTCAACACCTGCAAAAAAGGATGCTAGGATTTTGACAGAAATCGTGTTAAATTTGTACACAGATTTGGGAACTACTGCCATTTTGACAATATTGTCTTCCAATCCATGAACATTGGATGTCTTTCCATTTATCTAGTATTCTTTAACTATATATATATGTATATATATATATATATACATATACATATATATATAGTAAACAAAACTTACAATTATTTTGTTAAGTTTGTTTCTAAGTATTTTATTCTTTTTAATGCTATTATAAAACAGAATTGTTTTCTTAATTTCATTTTTGTTTTTTTCAATGCTAGTGTAGACCAGCACAACTGATCTTTTTATATCGGTCTTATGTCCTGAATCTTTGCTGAACTGTTAAGTTCACACACTGCCCTAGAAGGCCCTTTGTGTTGGGCCCCAGCTTATCTCTTCAGAGCTCTCTCTCAACACCCTCATGTGGGATTGATTGTAGGCTTTGGTCATACTGACCAGCTTTTAGTTCCTGAATGATTCCATACTTTTTCTTGCCTCCAGACCTTTGCACACACTGTTCCCTAAGGATAGAATAAAATATCTTCCTTTATCTGGCTCATTTCTTATTATTATTCAGGTCTCAGCATAGATGTCACTCGCTGTGGTCCAGAACACTGGTCTCTCCCACATCATCAGAGGACATCACAGGACATCGCACAGGTCTCTTTCCAAAGTTCTTTTTTTTTTTTTAACAAGAAATTGCTTATCATCATATCCTTTTTTTAAAAAAAAAAAAAGATTGATTGATTGATTGATTTATGATAGACACAGAGAGAGAGAGAGAGGCAGAGACACAGGAGGAGGGAGAAGCTGGCTCCATGCCAGGAGCCCGACACGGGACTCGATCCCGGGACCCCAGGATCGCGCCCCGGGCCAAAGGCAGGCACTAAACCACTGAGCCACCCAGGGATCCCCTCTTTCCAAAGTTCTTATGCCACTATGTTGGAACTGTCTGATTACCTATTCATGTCCTGATCAGATTCAAAAGTTTGTGAGATCAAGGGCTGTGTCTGCCCAATTTATAATTCTTTCCAAGTTCTAGCTCAGTGGCTACTATGTAACAGTACTCAATGAATATCTACTCTACAATTTACCAAAATCAACAGTCTATCTAGTCCAATCTTCTACACCTTCTGTTTTACATATTAATATGTATTATCCTTAATAAAATGGCTAGTAGATTTGATGGTAAATATTTTTTCACAAATAAAAAAAAGCCCAAGACAACTTAATCCTTTATAATGCTTTATAAGGATTTCTGGCACTATCTTTATAAGCTAAAATGGACTGAAAGTATGACCTATTGACAGCTACTATAAATGTTTACTGAGATAAAGGAAGAAGCTTCATTCCATAGGCCACCTAAGCATTTGTCACTATTACAAGACATGAAAGGAATGGGAAGGTCAAGAAGACAATGAAAAACAGCAGAAGCCACTGTACATTTCCTCTCTTCTGACTCCCCCACAAAATTTATTGTATTCTTCTATATCTTCTCTTTTATATCCTCTTTATCTCTTACAACCAAGTTTCTCAAAGATATTCTCTCTTCTCCCTCCATATACACCACTCACTCGCTGATATAAATCTCTCTTCAGAGATCCTTCTTACCCAGCACTCCTCCTCCTTGACTCACAAAATATGAAATGCACTGAGTTAACCAGCTTCTCAACTGGTCACTACATGGTTTTCTAGATCCAAACTTAGAATAATCAGGTCTAAACCCATGGCAGAATGGCAGGCCAACCCCAAAGGTAAAAAGTTACCACTGAAAGTGTGGCATGAAACAAGCCAGCTCCCATGGAGGGTTTCCAGGAAGATTTTCCCTGACCATGTCCCCACCTTCACAGCTCCCAGAAAACCTAGTCTTCTCTCCCTCACCACACTGCTCTAATTTTTCATTTCCCAGCCTTCCCAGTCCATTCCTGTATCAGTCACCCATACGTGTTCTCTAGTTTTCCTATAATAAACATGTACTGCTCTTATAATAAGAAAGACAAAATTTAGTTATTTTTAAAAAGAACAAATAATTCCTAAGAGCAGATGACAAGCCATCTTCTTATAAATTTAATTCAGCAAAACTTTGCCATTTTTAAGTGATTTTTAAACCTAAAAATAAATAAAACTTGGATAAAGTTTACATTTGCTTTCACAGTTCATTGCCCCCTTCCCGGGAAACTTGGAATGACCTCATGAGAAACCAAAAAAAAAAAACAAAAACAAAAAACAAAAAAACTGTTTCATTTTTCTAATCTGTCGTGTGCCATAGATCTTTGTATCTGACAAGTTTTTAAATCACAAAGCATACACTTACAGCCTTCTTATTAAGCACTATAAATAAAAAGAAAACCATTTGTCTTGGCATGCAGAGTGACTGATTTCCTTCCCATCTCCACATATTCCTTAAAGACACGGAAAGAATGAGGTGCATTTGTCTGCATTCACTCCCCTTCTCCAACAGGATATCTCCATCCGCTGCTTGCTTTTTGTTCACTGCTCGTAACAGGAAAACTCGCTTTCCTGCTTTCTCAATACCAAATGGGTTAGTTCTGTGGGGAGGGGAAAACATCCCCTCAGAATCCACCCCAAGGCTACACAGAAGGCAAGAGAAACAAAAGCTGGTCCATTCTTTCCCCAAATATTCCACTGGCAAGCAGCCAAGGACCACGCCAGTTCAGTGGTTTAATATCCTGTTGCTTCCAGCAAAGCGGATAAGATAGAAAGAATTCTAAAGTTGCCAGCCCAGGATCCCAAAATCTGTTTCAATGGTGTTAATATGTACTGGGCATCCATCATGACACTACCTTTCACAAAAAGAAAAAAACACAGCCACTATCAGATAGTAAAAGCATTAGGAAAAGGCCTATGGAAAGGTGCATGGCTTAGAACACAAAGAGTCCAGGAAAACTATCAACAGAAGGAATCCTCCACATTAGAAGAATTTTAAAGAAAAGTTCTGTAAACAGAAGAGAAGAATCAACACTAAGGTTTGTGCAATATATCTGTCTAGATCGAGTCAACGTAGAAGAGAACAAAGGATGAAAAGCAAATTTAAGAGCACACTAAAGATAAGATAACTCTAATCATGTCCTGTGAGCCAAAGATGACACTACGGTGATGGTCCAATAGCCTCTCCTTGGGCTGTAGGAAACCCCTGCCCAGCCTTGGAGGCCCAGCCAGCAGGGCGACATGCACATTCCTACCAAATCCTGAGGCTGGTTCTCATTTGAGTGAGGACACCCTATGTCCAAATACCATCCTCTACCCCACAACTCCTCAAAGTCACAAAACTCTGCCTCACTCAGCCCCCTTTCTCTTCAGGTGCTAAGATGAGCATCCATCATCTCCCACCTCTCATTCCTGCTACCCAAACCAAGTAATTCGAGTAAAACATCCCCAGCTACCATATCCACAAACCCACAACAGGTCTTCTCAAACTACATGTGGTGAATTCAATGTCCTCCCCCAATCCATTTGGGACTAGTACTTTTATAAAATACAAAATAATAAAAACTATTTTTTTTAAGATTTTATTTATTTATTCATGAGACACACACACACACACAGAGAGAAAGAGAGGCAGAGACAGGCAGAGGGAGAAGCAGGCTCCATGCAGAGAGCCCGACGTGGGACTCGATCCTAGGTCTCCAGGATCACACCCTGGGCTGAAGGCAGCGCTAAACCACTAAGCCACCCAGGCTGCCCAAAATAATAATAACTATTAAATGAAGTTTAAAAAAAAAAAAAAAAGACACACAAGTCCCAAATTTTTATTAGATTGAACAGACTTAAAGTTGGCCTGTCAGATTGTTAAAGGTTTCTAAAAATCTTATTCTCATTTTCTGTATATATCTCCTTATAGGTGAGCTATAAACAGTTCATAGACAAACCTCTGTCCGTGGATTTCACACTGAGTCACACTGCCTTACAGTAAGAAATGGAGGTTCAACACCTTCCCATCTTTCCTTCCTCTTGTTCTTCTCTATTCTGAAGCCTCCCACTGAGACCTGCAGATCTTCCATTTGGGGCAAATACTCATTTATCCTCCTCCTTTTTCTTTTATCATATTCCTTTGCCAACGGGCTTCCTCCTGACCCTCCCAAATCTCTTGGTCAAGGCTGGAAATAAAGACATAGAAATGAGTCACTGAAATAGAAGTGGCAGATAAACCCTCTGGAAAGTGGATGGAAGAAAATATCAGCTACTCATTCTCCTAGGGGGTAGCTACAGTGGGAAGCTGAATGGGAAAACAGTAGAAGAGAGAGACGTGAAAAAAAAATAGTTATTGCCAGTCACCAGACTGATTAATAACTGGGTAACAATAACAGTATTTAGATGTCAAAGGAAGATGGAATTTCTAAGAGGAAAGATATAGGGTCACAGGAAGGAAAGAAATCCAAGAAGAAGAAAACTGAGAACTCTTAACCATCTATAATTTATCAATCCATGCAGTGACTTAGTCTGTATTTGGAAATGTTAAAGAAGCTCACATCCAATATTGAACTGGGGCCCTGTTGTACAAAGCAGTCATATTTATTTTCTCTGACCTAAAACAACTATAGAAATGTGCACAAAACTGTAATAAAATTAACTACCTATCTTGATTCAAAATAATTGCTTATGACCCTAACATTTGTAAAGGCTTCTTTAATTTTTCCCTTAAAAGGAGAGAGAGGAAAGGTCATTCCAGAAAACTGATATGAAGTCAGAATGTCAGCCATGCAAACAGTGGCAGAGAAGACAGCTGGCTGGGGTCTCACAGCTAAGCACGCACTGATCACGACTGAATATTTTAAAGAGGACTAGCTGGATAGATGGTTTTTAAAGCTGTCTGCTCTACCCTAAACACTCTCTAAAAAATGAAGGCCACTAACAGCTCACTGCTGCTAATCCTTTTCTCTGGTGGTAGTTTATAATGGGAGATGAGATTCTCATCTGTCTGCAATGGTTTATCTGAAAGCAGGAGACCAGATAAATTTACACTCCCCTCAAGGCCTGCAAAACAGGGGGTGTGTTCTCAGATTTCTGCATCACCACCTTCCTGGTCTCCCAAGGGCTGAAACCTAAAGCTATAGTTAATACCTCAATCTTACCTAGCCAGGGAACACTAAACTCACCACGGTGTGGGGCAAAAGATTATTGGTAAATATTTATTGAATAAATAAAGAACCTCATCTATTCAAGTTCAAATACCCATTCACTTTATCCCAAAATACTTCTTACACATCATGTCTTTATTTTATGCCCTCCTCATTACTTCTTGTCTAAATTATGACAAGTCTCCTAAGTGACAGCTAAACTCCCAGTTCTCTGCACCCATCCATGTCCCAGTCACAGGGCTCTAATCACACAGTCGCCATATTCCTGCAGCAAAATTCTAATCTGGGTATCTTCCAGCTCTGAAACCCAAAACAAAAAATAAAGTCCACACTCCACAATCCGGCCGTTGTCTATCCTCCCCGAACCATCCCACATGACCCAGATCTGTGCACCCCTAATTCTGTACATTTTACCAGTTTTAACTACTTACTGCTCCCCAGGTACACCCCATGATTTCCTCTCCAGGGACTTTCACTCATGCAGGCCCTCTATCTACAATAATTCAAGTCTACTTTCAACTCAAAATGCCATCTCCTTCATTTAGCTTTTTCTGATTCCCTGGACTGGAGGTACTCTAACTCCTGAGGGCTCCTTTTTTTTTTTAAGATTTTTTTTTTTAAGATTTTATTTATTTATTCAAGAGAGACAGAGAGACACAGAGAGAGAGAGGCAGAGACATTGGCAGAGGGAGAAGCCGGCTCCATGCAGGGAGCCCGATGTGGGACTCGATTCCGGAACTCCAGGATCACACCCTGAGCCGAAGGCAGACACTCAACCTCTGAGCCACCCAGGCATCCCAACTTCTGAATACTCTTTAAGGCTTTACTTATAACTCTCCAATGATACAATCTCCTATTTAAATGTGCATAAAGCTTATTTTGCAATACTCTCTCCCCTATTAGGCTGTCAACACCATAGGATAAGATCTGTCTTACTCATCCTGGTTCCCCAGTGCACATAGCACAGTGCTTGGCACATGTAGGAACTCAACAAATATATTCAACTAATTTGGTGCATGTGTAAAATTAAAAATCTATTAAGATATATGTGGAAACATATATGTGGAAGCATCTATAATATACATGTACATGCATATTTATCTCTCAAATATTTGCTCAATTCTTTTCACAGGAGATTTTTTTAAGATTTTATTTACTTATTCATAAGAGACACACACAGAGAGAGAGAGAGAGGCAGAGACACAGGCAGAGGGAGAAGCAGGCTCCATGCAGGGAGCCCAATGCAGGACTCGATCCCAGGACCCCTGGATCACAACCTGAGCCAAAGGCAGATGCTCAACCACTGAGCCACCCCGGAGTCCCTCCCAGATAATTATTAACATGATCCACACATGTCCTTAATGGCAAGAAGCAAAAAACTGAATATAAAACAAAAACAAAACTCAAGCCTAAACCAAGCACATGCACCTTGTAAGGTTCTTGTAGTATAAGAACAAATTTTAGTATTTTATTTTATTTTTTTTAATATATTTTTTTTAATTTTTCATTTATTTATGATAGTCACACAGAGAGAGAGAGAGAGGCAGAGACATAGGCAGAGGGAGAAACAGGCTCCATGCACCGGAGCCCGACGTGGGATTCGATCCCGGGTCTCCAGGATCGCGCCCTGGGCCAAAGGCAGGCGCCAAACCGCTGCGCCACCCAGGGATCCCAAATTTTAGTATTTTATGAATAGATATTTCTTTGCACTTCAGTGACCACTGCCATCCCAGTTATGCTATCATTAGCCTAACTGCAATCAGCAGGATGTCACCTTGCTTCCAAAAAACCCCTGTTAAATATTCAGTACCTTTAACAATCAGTAAAAACCCAGATAACAAACAGCGCCATGCAAATCTGTGTTCCATGGAGCCTAAAGTCCTTGATGATTTTGCATAAAAAAAAAACTGAATTTTCTTTTCATGCACACTTCTCATAATCAGTTTGGATTATTTTTAATATGGAGCTCCACAAAGATCAGTTTCATTTTTCAATTCTGAAGAAAGAAGGGGTTTTACAGTTCCTGCAGCCTCAACTATATAGCTAAAAATGAACTATGATAATCTATTACTATATTATTAGTGTGAGTTTAAAAGGCTAATATGATATTGTTATTAAATTTCACGTTACTTGTGGGGTCAGGCAAGGACATAATCAAGACCCAAATCCCTGTACATTTGGGGTCTTTGCACCTAGGAGACACAATCTAGATGCCAAAAGAAACAAATCCCTTAGATGCCCTGTTTTCCCTAACTAGCTCAAAGTAAACCACATGTACATAGCTAAAAATCTTAATTTTAGGACTCCTCGGAATGTTAACAGCTACATTACCATCAAAACAAAAAGCCTTCCTTCCTACCTCTCTGGACTGTTCCTTTGAGCCCTGGCCACATTTCCCACTGCACCCTTGTCACTGAGGTAAGTTTCCTCCATCCCTACCCAACAGTTTCATGAAACATTCTATCACCACACCAGCCATGAACATGTGCAACAAGCTTCAAGTTTCCTGGGTCTCATGAAAGCAGAGCAATAGATGTGGAGGTCCACGTATGTTACTTCCCACAAAGCTGACTGCAGTCTCAGCACCTTCCCACTAACTTGATCTGCACTGATCACAATCTTCCTTCTTCCTTTTTGGGATGCCAAAGAGCCAGGAGAACTGGCCTCTCAAAGGGGAACACCAACCCAAAAGGTACCTAGGTCTCATCTATGCTCCTCTTTCCCTCTAGATTACACCCTCCTTGAAGACAAGGTCTGTGTCTTAATCAAAAGTTTATCCTTTAGTGTTTGTTGAATAAATGAACAACCGATAATAACTGGGGATCTACTGAACAGTGAAGAGCTTTAAAAATGTGTAATAACACTACATTTTTGTCTGCTAATGTCATCATTAAAAACTCAAATATGGCTCAAGATCTGCTAAGATCCCGAGTAAAAGATAAACAAGAGGGCAGTGAATCCTCAGGAAGCTCTAGGGCAAGATGCCTCAGCCTGATAATGTGGAAGATCATAGGGAAGCCTGGCACAGAAAAGATTGGGCTCCTGCCCCTCCCTTCTCAAAGGTCACTGTTGGAAATGAGCTCCAGGGCTGCACCAGGCCAGGCTCCAAACCTGAGGATTTGGTCAGAAAAAAACAGCTTAAATCCATTCTGGGCCAGTTAGTTCCTCCCCTACCGTACAGGTGACACAACACAGGCCCTCAACCAGGACACAAAGGAGGAAGTGTCATAGGCAAAGAACCCAGTTCTCCCAACAAGAAGTATAATGCTCACTGAAATATGCTGGGAAGTTAAGGAGTAGGGCTGGTTGGGAGCTTATTTCCCAGAGTGGAAGCTATCCAAGACACCAAGACTCCATATTGTAACGACAGAAGCTGGGCTCCTTTTTGACAATTTCTAACAACTGAAGCCATGGAAAAAGACATCTGTGATTTTCTCAAATTCTAGAAGCTATTCTGAAATTCCCTTCCTCAACTGGAGCTCCCAATAATGTCTACCAAAGGAGCCTATCCTCACTACTCAACCTGTGGGGTATCCAAGGCCGATAATCCTTATTCTCCCTCTCTAGCCTTGAAACTCCAGACCATGATATGTAATTTATAAAATATGACTCTTCCCCAGTTCAAGAAACCCTCATCTACTACTGGGCTTCCCTCTTCTCTCACACTACCTCTTACAAATTATGGAAATCTCAACACCAATATGTTTACCAAAGTCTGCCTGATATATTAACTCCTCCAGAAGAAACTAACACTGTATCACCAATCTTTGCCTTCCTCAGTTTTAAGTGTTTCTACGTATTATGTTGTTTTTTTTAGATTTTATGTATTTATGAGAGAGAGAAAGAGAGAAAGAGAGAAAGAGGGAGAGGCAGAGAGAGAAGCAGGTTCCATGCAGGGAGCCCGATGCAGGACCCAATCCCAGGACTCCAGGATCATGCCCTGGGCCCAAGGCAGGTGCTAAACTGCTGAGCCACCTGGGAATCCCCCATACTATTTTCTTTTTAAAAATTTGATACATGAATTGGTTTTTCATAAAAATCACCTCCAAAGAAGACAGTAAAGCATACACATTCTTCAGTTTCAAAAAAATTAAATAAAATCATATAACAGCAGTTATAACTGATCTTCTAGAAAAAACATTCTCTCAGGAATTTTTCTTAAAAGAATGAAGAAAATTTAAATGGCTAAATGAACATATTAAAAGCCTGGGAAGTGAGCAGCTTTGGTGGCTCAGCAGTTTAGCACCACCTTCGGCCCAGGGCGTGATCCTGGAAGACCTGGGATCGAGTCCCACAACAGGCTCCCTGCACGGAGCCTGCTTCTCCCTCTGCCTATGTCTCTGCCTCTCTCTCTCTCTCTCTCTCTCTCTCTCTCTGTCATGGATAGATAAATAAAATCTTTAAAATAAAAATAAAATAAAAGCCTGGGAAGAAAAAAAGTTAACCTAAGAGATTAAATAGCCTGCAAATTCTATCTGGTATAATAGTTTATAAATGAGTCTAATATACTATAAATATTATGGCACCTCTGTTATCACCACAGGAATTCTGCTTTCTACCTAAGAAAACAGCAATATATTAGAATGACCGATTAAATAAATTCACTAAACGATTTTAGAAATGCACCTTCTTCCTTAAGAATACAATTTGAACCAAACTACCATTTATAGCTTAATATTTATTTTAGTCAAGGCAAAGCAGCCTGAAAGGTAAAATGACCTAGATTAACAGAGTTTATTCTACAGCAAAGAATTTTAGGTTAATAGGCCTAGGAAAGTTTTTTCTCAAGCCACATAATTATTTTAACCAAAGTATACATAAAAGCATGATTTTGATTTTCCTATCCCTTAAATAACATTATTTGACTACTAAACTAATTCTTCATTCTTCAATAAGTTTCTATTGAGATCCTTTTTAGACTAATCTTATAATTCTTGTTTTTTAATTCCTTCTCTCTTTCCTACTAACTCCTTAATCAGAAATGTAGAACTCCTTTCTTGGGTTGTAGAAAAATGAATGTCAACTTCACCTACCAACTGCCTGGCAGGAATGAAATATACAAGCAGGAGATCCATAGTACAAATGCACGTATCATATTCTGATATTATCGGATTACTATGGTCTGTGAAGATACTCAATGAAATGCAAGTGTAAACAGAACAAACTCAATTATTTCCTGCGGTCAGTGGAAAATACATTGGACCAGGAGTCAGTAAACTCAATTTTGTTCTTGCCTGTAATACTAACTAGCTGTATGACCACAGACAAATCACTTAAGCATGGTAGATCTTAATCTTCTTCATCTATAAAATAGGAAGCTGGGACCAGATGACCTCTAAGGAGAACTTTCACCTCTTAAACAATATGATTTCATTTCCATGTCATGAATTTCTATCAACCGAGAGAATTTATGGTACTTTCCAGAAAGGTGTTTAATGATTCGCATTAACAATTTCAAAGTTTCCAAGAAACTCAGGGTGCCTGGCTGGCTCAGTCAGTGGAATATGCATCTCTTGATCTCAGAGTTGTGAGTTCAAGTCCCTCTTATGCATTGAGATTATTTTTAAAAATTTTTTAATTTTTTTAAAAAGTTTCCAAGAAACTCAAATATTAAAATTATATCATTTAAACAATCCCTTCCATCTTAGCAGGAAAAACTGCAACATATTCGCCAGATGATCTTGAATGAGTCATTTGATTTCCCCGGTCTTCAGTTTCCTTATCAAAAAACAAAAAAACAAAAAAACAAAAAAAAAAAAAAAAAACTATCCCTAACTGGATTTTCCAGAGGCTCATCCAAGACAGTTTTTTGAAAAAATTTTATAAAACTGTCAAATGCAAAGTTTCACCATTTCACATGGGCCTCCTTCTTCTAGGAGCATTTAATGCAGGGACCTTACAAGAATCAACAATATTTTTGCTACCAAGAGGCACATGTATATCTCACTTCAGGAGTACACTTTATAACAAGATGAACACTTGCAGAAGCATTAAGATACAATGCCTGGGTGGCTCAGTGGTTAAGCGTCTGCCTCCAGCTCAGGGCATGATCCTGGAGTCTTGGGATCAAGGGCCACGTCGGACTCCCTGCATGGAGCCTGCTTCTCCCTCTGCCTGTGTCTCTGCCTCCCTCTCTCTCTCTCTCTCTCATGAATAAATAAAATCTTAAAAAAAGATACAACACGTGTAATTTTCAAAGTGTCCTAATTTGGTTTTTGTTTTGTTTTTTTGTTTTTTAGGATTTTATTTATTTATTCATGAGAGACACAGAAAGAGAGGCAGAGACATACATAGGCAGAGGGAGAAGCAGGCTCCCTGTGGGGAGCCTGATGTGGGGCTGGATCAAAACCTGAACTGAAGGCAGTTCAACCACTGAGCCACCAGGAGCCCCTCAAAATGTCCTAATTTGAATGTCTTCCATGCAGCACCAAAATTTTCCTCCTATATTTACTGTTTTCTTTTTCTTGATGGATTATTACTATTCACTTACGAAAGTAGAACAATTGGGAAATAGAATATATAAAGAACAAACCATAAGTCTACCTTTTTATGTATTTCCTTCCAACATTTTTCTTACACACAGGCTATTTCTTCATAGTTCTGATCACACACATTTCCATATTTTGCTTTTCACCTGACACTAGTTCTTTCATGTTATAAATTCTCCTTAAGTGGCACTTTTAAGGGTTATACAATAGTCTTTTAGGTTGCTCTCAAAAATAACAAGAGCTTGTACTTACTGGTATTTCTATGTGCCAAGCCCTATTCTAAGTGCTTTATATGCATGTGCTCACTTAATCATCACAGAGATCTAAAAGATAAGTGCTATCATAACGTACTTTCTCAGGGTGAAAACTTCATCCAGAACCCAAGTTCTTATCCACTATATCCCACTACCATCCCTAAAAAGAATAATCCCCCTATCAACAGAAACTTGGTTATAGCACCATCTTTTCTATATTGTAGAATTCAGGAACTAAAGATCTGAAACTTAACATATTCCTGAAACAAAAGAGAATGATTTATTAAAGCATCTATAAGGTCTTAAAACTTTTTCATGAACAAAATACTGCTTATACTTCTTTTAAAGTAAATCATTCTGTATATACTGTTTATAATCTCTTCTTAGCACAGTAAACATCTTTCCCTAGAACACTACTATATCCACACAACAGAACACGTTATCTCTGTTAAGACAAAATGTATGAAGGGGCGGCTGGGTGGTGCAGTCAGTGAAGCATCTGACTCTTGGTTTCAGCTCAGGTCATGATCTCAGGATCCTGAGATACAGTCCCACATAGAGCTCCATGCTTAGCAAGGAGACTGCTTGAGAGTCTCTCCCCCTGCCCCTACCTCTATTTTCTCTCTAGAATAAATACATCTTAAAAAACAAAACAAAACAAAAAAGACAAAATAGAGTATGTGAATGTCAAACTAAGAACATAAGTTTCAAAATAAACTTGAGAATAAAGAGATCAGTGGAGACCCTAGGCAGTTCATAGATACCTGCTTCTAGATTTACTCTCAGAGAATCTAGTTAACATTCAATAAATGCTAATCTATAATAAATAAATGAGCCTGTCTCGAACAGAAGCAGTGACCTAGCCAGCCTCCCTAAGCAGACACACCCAGGCACTATCTTAATTGTATTTATCCCTGCCAAATTCAAACAAAGGGGGCAGAGAGATTCAAACACACCATTTGGCTTTACATAGTTCTGATCTGATAATAAGTCTCCTTGCTACCTATTCACTGATAAGGACTCAGCGAGTCCTAGAGAAAAAGTGACAGAGATATAAAAGAAATAGAAACAACTTCATTGTCCACATACTTCTTGATGGTTTGCAAAACTCATGATTCAACTGAATGGAAGGCACTTCCAGTAGTTTTTATTGTTTGTATTTTTATTTGATTTCATTTTGTTTTCACATGAGTTGGTTACTAAATCCCTAACACAAGATATTAGATCAGTGTGTTATTTTACACGCTGAAGCTCTAAAGAGTTGGTCAAAACAAACGGTCCTAAAAAAGGAAATGAAATCTTACTTGTACCAAAATGCACCGCTGCTTTCAAAAACAGTGCAAAGATCATACAGATTTACTGACAACCTGACCAACTTTCTCTAAACTAAAACACAGGGCCAGCCCCAAAATGATACATTCTTTCCTGAGAAAATCTCACCAAATTATCAGGTGGCAATGAGAAATTAATGACATAATGAAATTGAGACTTAGGAAAACTAACCCAGAGGGAGGTGGGCTAGAATGAAATAAACAGAAATGGGTACAAGGGAAGGGAAATTAAGAGCAATGGGGAATCAAAAAAGGATGAAAAAACTGAAACAGTGAGGAAGAAGTCTTCAGGAGTCATTCATTCACCCACAAAATAGTCATCGAATCCTACTATAAGCCAGGCACTAGAGGAACAGAGGTGAACAAACAGTCCGATGAGGAAAACAGACACTAAACAAATGTACACACAAAGATATAAATCGTGCTAAGCGGGACAGAAGAAAAGAACAGGCAGGGCCTGTTTCAGTTTGGGTGGATAGGCATCTGTGAGGCAAGGGCATGTAAGTACAGTTCTAAAGACCTAGGGGAGTGGCCTGGTAGATGAGGAAGGAGGCAAGAGGTGATGATTATCCCAGAGAGAGCTAAGAGCTTCTGCCAAGGTCCTAGGGTACAAGAGAGCCTGACATCCGGAGAACGTTAAAGCCAGGCCAGTGAGCAACAGCAGAGTGGTGCCTGATAAGCAAAGCACCTTACAGTGGGAATAAGGGAAGAAGCTCCCATTCCAAGGACAGCAGGAAGCAATGTGTGTTAAGGATTCAGAGTTAAAGCCTTAAGGATAGGGTAAGAAAGGCAGCAAAGGGACCAGACAAGAGGGCCAGTGGCAGGGACCAAGATAAGGGCAGGAGACTAGGCGAAGAGGATGACAGGTCTGTAGTCATGAGTGCAGCTCACAGCTTACCAAAGATTTTAGCTCTCCCTCCAGGTATATAGATAAGCCTGTACTTCTCTACCCTTGGAGCTAAGTGTGGCCTTGAGTCAATGGAAGGAAGCAAAACTGACTGGGTGAAAGTGTCAGAGCCTACAAGGGAGTCCCCACACTCTCCTCCTCCGCCCCCCACCCCACAGGACATACCACAGTCAAGATGATGGCTGTCCCATCTACCCAGGTCCTAGGGTATGGATAACATGACCCCAGCCATCCTCGACAGACAGGCAGCACTGGGAAGACCTTTCTGAGCCACTGAGGTTTTGGGAGTCATTAGCTCACAAGGACTGAAGCAGACACAGAATACAATGGATGCAGTGAGGACAGATGAGAAAGGCAAAAGGAGAAGACCAGAAGAGACAAGGAGGAATGAGAGATTTCAAAGTCGGTGACCATGACCATGACACCTATTGCTAAAGAAAAGAACACTAGGGATCCCTGGGTGGCGCAGCGGTTTGGCGCCTGCCTTTGGCCCAGGGCGCGATCCTGGAGACCCGGGATCGAATCCCACATCAGGCTCCCGGTGCATGGAGCCTGCTTCTCCCTCTACCTATGTCTCTGCCTCTCTCTCTCTCTCTCTCTCTCTCTCTGTATGACTCTCATAAATAAAAAAAAAAAAAAAAGAAAAGAACACTAAAAGGATGGCTGGTTTGGTATGAAAAGTGGCAAACTGTGTATCACAGATGCTGAACGTAAGCGACCAGTAGGACAGCCAAGTGCACATGTGACACAGGTTAGTGGACAAGCAGGCCTCAGCTGCGGAAACTGAGGTATAGACTCAGAAATCACAGTAAAGGCGTGGCACTTCCTCCAGGAACACCTCTGGGTGGTGAGGGTAGCAAGGGGACAGAGTGAAGACTAGAACATGGAGGAGAAACAGGGAAGAGCAAGCAGGATGGCTGAACAGCACGAAATGCTGCAGACCAGTATGTGGAAGGGGTAAGGACTGAGAGGCTACCCCACACCAAGGACAGAAGCCAGGCTGCAGGGGCACAATCCAAGGTAACACCGCGGTCACTAGCAAAGAGGTACCAGAACCCAAACAGCCAGGCCCAAGCTCATGAGCAAAACCACAAGCCCTCCGCCTTCCAGTGATGCAAGGGAAGAATTTTATCATCATTACTCTTCTAAAACAAAACATAATGGCATAATAAACACTCCACATTACACAATTTATTTAGACTACTGTCAGGACCTTTAGATCGTTTGCTGTTGGTCAGTATTTCACATTTTCTGCCCTGAACAGTCAGCATCGTGACCTCAGACACTGAACTGAATGCACATTTCAGGTGAATCCTGAGGAGAAACTCCCACAATTAAAAGCACTGGATGAAAGATTGGGAGCATGTTCAAGTGTTTGATATGTAGCCCAACTACAAAAAGACTGTACCACTCATCATGCTATAAAATCCAGGAGACAGGGGATCCCTGGGTGGCTCAGGGGTTTCGCGCCTGCCTTTGGCCCAGGGCGTGATCCTGGAGTCCCGGGATTGAGTACCGCATCGGGCTCCCTGCATGGAGCCTGCTTCTCCCTCTGTGTCTCTGCCCCTCTCTCTCTCTTTCTCTCTCTATGTCTATCATAAATGAATAGAAATGGATCTTAAAAAAAAAAAAAATTCCAGGAGATACATTTCTCATTCAACGCCAAGCAAATGGAGTCCCCGGAGTTGTGAACTGGGATAATCCTGCAATTAGGAGTCACCGATTCACCCATCCTTGCAAATACCTTTTCTATCTTTGTTAATTTACAAATTGATCAAGGAAAAATAACAACTTGTTTTTTTTTTTTTTAAAGAAAGCTACTTTGGGGATCCCTGGGTGGCGCAGCGGTTTGGCGCCTGCCTTTGGCCCAGGGCGCGATCCTGGAGACCCGGGATCGAATCCCACATCAGGCTCCCGGTGCATGGAGCCTGCTTCTCCCTCTGCCTGTGTGTCTGCCTCTCTCTCTCTCTCTCTGTGACTATCATAAATAAATAAAAATTTAAAAAAAAAAAAATAAAGAAAGCTACTTTATTTTTTTTTATTTTTTTTTTATTTTTAATTATTTATGAGAGGCACACAGTGAGAGAGAGAGAGAGGCAGAGACATAGGCAGAGGGAGAAACAGGCTCCATGCACCGGGAGCCGGACGTGGGATTCGATCCCGGGTCTCCAGGATCGCGCCCTGGGCCAAAGGCAGGCGCCAAACCGCTGCGCCACCCAGGGATCCCAACAACTTGTTTTAATTAATGTTTCTCTAGTCATTAGCAAGGTTGAACATTTTTTATTTTTGTCTGCTCTTCATTGACTAATAATCACACTCCTTTCTTTGAAAAATTGCCTATTAATGTCCTTTGCCATTTTTCTACTGGAGTGTTTTTCTTTTTGTAATTGATTTGTAAGAACTCTCAATATATTTTTAAAAACTTAATATTGTTGGACACCTGGGTGGCTCAGTAGTTGAGCTAGTTGAGTGTCTGCCTTTCGCTCAGGTCCTGATCCCAGGGTCCTGGGATCGAGTCCCGCATCGGGTTTCCCACAGGGAGCCTCTTTCTCCCTCTTCTGGTGTGTCTCTGCCTCTCTGTGTCGCTCATGAATAAATAATCTTAAAAAAAAAAAAGTAATGCTGTGACTGAAATATGGACATATATAAATAGAGTGCTTAGTGCTTCTAAGTTTATTGACTTAAATTTATGGTACTATTTGTTACTCATAGAACAGAGGTTTGAGTGTTTATGTGGGAAGGCAATAGGCGGAATGGTTAGGAACACGTGGTCTCAAGCCACAGTGCCCAGGTTCAAGACCCAAATCCTTCGCTTACAGCTCCGTCACCTTGTGGTGACTTACCCTCCCATGCATGAAGCCCTAACACATGTCCTAGGGCACAGTAGGTACTCAATAAATCCTGGATCCAGATATATTTAGTCAAGATAACCAATCTTTTCCTTTATTAACATAAGCAAGACCTTGCATTTGTTAAAAACTATCAAGTGACTTAAATATATTGCCTTATTTAATCTTTATTTTAAAAACTCTCAAAGATAATAATATCTAATAATCCCAATTCTCACTGAGGAGCAAACTGAGGCTTCAGTGAAGTAAACTACCCCAAGGCCTCAGCTCACTAGTGGCAAAGTCACAGCTCACTCCCCAACCCTAAACCAAACTGGTTTTTCCTTTAATACTTTAAAAATCCCTCTCTACCCTTACATGATTATTCACCCATGCTCCTTTCATTTCACACGTAACTCTTATATTTAGTTATAATTTATTTTAGTGTAAAAGGTGGGCTCCAACATTGTTTTTTTGCAGCAGGATTTACTGAATGGTGTGCACCCACCACATTTGATACTCCTCCTATGACACCCTAAATGTTTACACAACAGAGGCTTATTCAGGGTTTTCTTCTCTTGCCACATATCTTTCCCCCTGTCGCTGGGCCTGCATGACACAGAATCATCACATTATTTACCCCCAAGACTACACTTAAGAGAAGATGTCTCTAAGAAGCATATATTCATAGGCTGTTATGAACCTCTTTCCTAAACCATGTTTCAAAGAGACAAGGAAGGGGCAGCCCCGGTGGCACAGTGGTTTAGCGCCGCCTGCAGCCCAAGGTGTGATCCTGGAGACCCGGGATCGAGTCCCACATCGGGCTCCCGGCATGGGGCCTGCTTCTCCCTCTGCCTGCTTCTCCCTCTGCCTGTGTGTCTCTCTCTATGAATAAATAAATCTTTAAAAAAAAAAAATAGAGAGAGAGAGAGAGACAAGGAAGGGGCACCCGGGTGGCTCAGTCAGTAAAGCATCTGACTCTTGATATTGGCTCAGGTCTATGATTTCTGGGTTGTGAGATCAAGCCTTGAGCCAGAGACTCCACATTAGACATGGGGCCTGTTCCCTCTGTCCCTTCCCTCTTTCTCTCTCTCTCTCCTACTCTCAAAAAAAAAAAAAAAGAAAAGAAAAGAAAAAGAATTTATTTCGTGATGAACTCTCAGCCAGTCTTTGAAACTATTCCCAAAATTAGCCCATGTACCTCTCAAAACTTCTCTTCCTTCCTCCTAAAACTTACCTGTCTTTGCCCAAGCTGCTCTGCTCTTTCTTGGCCTACCTGGGCATTCTAAGCATTATTTCAATCTCTCATTCTTTTCTGGAAAAAAAGTCCCCCTTATCTCTGCATCTTCCAGGTTCCTTTCAGTTTTTCATAACACTTTCCCACCTACACCAGTTCTGTCATTTCAACTTCCTCTATTCGCTGACCCACCCATTTGACCCTTTAAAAGTGCTCCTTTGTATTGTGATCCACCTTTTTGTAAACTACTGACCTGTCCACCTGTTTGGATCCTAAACCCTTAAGATGAGGGCTTGCTAGAACACAGCAGCACATCCCAGCACCCAACAAAGAGTCTCAGCACAGAGAAGGCACTCAGTCAACGTGGATAAAGATTTCACAATTCCTTCCCTCCCTTTTCACATTCAAGGCATTACTAATGCCCTCCCATCTCCTAATATTCAAATGGACTAGAAACCAGAGAAATAGAACCTGTTGTTGATTATCTACTGGGAGATGGGCCTCCACCCAACTTCCTCTGTTTTGGGACGTTTCTGTTTGTTGGGACTCCCTCCACAAGAGGGTGAAGAAAGACAGTGAGGTGATGCTCAAGCCAGTTTGGTTGTAGATTTACCAACATATCTGATTGAAAATTACCACCAAAATGAGGTTTTATCTTACCTGAAGATTTCAAAGAACACCACCACTTGTCTCACATTACCCCAGGTAATACTGGAACCTTGAATTGGCTGACCTGAGAGGGTGAGGAAGGCTCCAAGCACATACTCCAGGACGGAATCATCCCACACCTTCTGCCCATTCTCCTCCAGTAACAAATTGGGAAAATTTAGTGACCTGACTTGGTTTCATTTCATTTCATACTGCTGGATCTCCAAGGAGTATGGAAGGAGCATTTGAAGCTGAACCTCCTGAGATAAGATCAGTAAGGAAATTGGAAGCCACGTGACTTAGGAACCAAAACTCAAGGGTGTATAGCTGGTAAACCCATGCAATGGCCTGTGTCATAATATTTACACAAATCTTTCAGAGAAAGGATATTTTTAGGCCTTATATGGCATACTCTGTTAGATCTAGGCCATTACGATGCTGTTTTAATAAATCTGAAAGACCCAAAGTAAAATGCTTTGGGAGCTCCAAAAGCAATCACAACTCAACCCTGCTCAGAGAAGTCTTTCTTCTGAGCTTGCATAGTTATTTTGAATGCACTGCCCTCCTGACTATTCTAAATCATGGAAAGCTAATTCTGGAATTGTGAGGATTCTTCTTTCATTACCCCAAATCATAAATTCCCTTTCCTACAGTACCTTTACTACTCATAAGAGTCTTAAAATTCAAGCACACTGATAAGGAAAGGGACTCTAGGAACAGACCCTCATTTAATATAATAGAGCCCTGAAGTGCCAGGGTGGCTTAGTTGGTTAAGCATAGGAATTTGGATTTTAGCTCAAGTCATGATCTCAGGGTCCTGATATCAAGGCTTATGTTAGGCTCCTCCACACTCAGCGGGGAGTCTGCTTCTCTCTCTCTCTCTCTCTCTGCTTCTGCCCCTCCCCCTGCTTGCACTCTCTCTAAAATAAATAAATAAATCTTTAAAATACATATGTGTGTGTTTTAGAACTTTGAAGTTCAGAGAAGTTAAGCAACAGCCCAGCATGACTTTTTTTTTTTTTTTTAAGATTTTACTATTTATTCATGAGACACAGAGAGAGGCAGAGACACAGGCAGAGGGAGAAGCAGGCTCCAAGTAGGGAGACTGATGTGGGACTTGATCCTGGGACTCCAGGATCACACCCTGAGCCAAAGACAGACCTCAACCGCTGAGCCACCCAGGTGTCCTTTGTTAATTTTATTGTAATAGCATTATACTTCTGTACAAAATATCTCCATTTTTAATCGTACATACTAGATATGCGGGGTGAAAGGACAAGAGGCTTGGAATTCATAATCTCTCTCTCTCTCACACACACACACACATACACCAAAGGGACAGTTAAAGTTAGGTAAAATCTTGATAGTTATTGAATCTGTGATGGATTATATGAGCTCATTATACTATTCTCTACACTTTTTTGTATGTCTGTTTTCAAGCTCTTCAAATTAACCCAAAATCATCTTTAAAGGCCTGAAAACCTGAGGCTATGAAAAATGAAGTTATCGATGAAAAATTTATGAGCATATCTCACTTTTAAGTTTGTTAAGTAGCAGCTTTTATTACCCACTGAACTATTTAATTTTGCTGTTTCTGATCTCACTACCAGCCACTCACCAATGCTAGAAGAATGGGAAGAGTCGTTAAACCCATACCCTATTCATATTAAATTTTAGTACATCTGCGAAATTGCTTTATTGGTCAGCTAGTTTAAGAATATTCATTGAGCATTTACTATGCTGTAGGCATTGTATTAGCACTAACCTAAGTCGTCAAAGACAGAACAGAGAAATACTTCCATCGAAGCATGGATGGATAGGCCATAGGATTCCAAACCCTGGCTTGGTTGCTGTTCAGCCTCCTGCAAGGATCAGGGAGCCCTTCTTATTATATTCTCCTACAATAAAGCCAAACCAGAACTTAGGTGGCAGGTGCACCTGCTATGGCTTCCTGACGGACACTGGGGAGCAGCAAGAAGAAGCAAGTGGTAGTAGAGTACCCGGCAGGAGATGAAGGGAGTGAGGTTTATGGGTAATTTTTAGTATCTGTAAGCTATCTCAAATTCCTCCTTCCGCAATGCAGAACCATTGCAACGCACTTCCCATTCACCCAGGGAGTCCCTCAAGCACCCTAGTGACTACACCTGCTTTCCTGCAAATTTTTTTTGTTTCATGAGACAAGTGACCACTGATAGACAACACTAAGAGGTGAGACACCAGCCAGGCGTCTGACTGTTCATGATGGAAGGTGTCTAAAGAAAACAGATGTACTGTTAAAGTGTCATGAGGTAACACGGAAGTGTGTCATACCTGGAAATGGACACTTCGAGGTCACTATCAGTAGGCCCACCCTCCAATAGGAAGGGCAGGTACTCAAGGAATGCTGCACATCTACATCTGTTGCAGTGTTGTGCCTATTTTGGAACTTCTGTGTTCGACTTAATGGTTATGAAACCAGTACCTCCTCTGCAGTTCAGGTCTGCCAGAACTTTGGAAATCATGGTACAGTCATGTTTTACTTACTCTTCTTTTGCCTCAAGTCTCTAATGAGGACATTAGCCCTCAGTTAAAAGAACTAAATTTCACATGAGAACGAAAGCCACAGATTTTGCAGGCTTTATCCTTAACATGCACACAATGGCAAAAGTCAAAAAGATGCAGAAAGTCCTCCTTAGACTAAGGGAAGAGAAGTCAGCTTGGGTTATGGAGGAGAAGCCAGGTTCTGGTCTTTTCCCAACCCTGCTCTACTCCTACCATCAACTGGTCAAGTTCAGTAGAAAAGAAAAATAAAATCCCTGTATATTATTGGCGGACTGACTGGAGTTTGAGGAATCTGGGGTGAGTCTGAAGAGCTGTCAAGTGGGAGAAAAATCAAACTAAGCAAGCTGTATATGGATATCGGCAAAGCTTCAACTCCGAACTCCACAAATAATCATTCATGTCATCCTGTGTCTGCCCAGGAAGGGCATCTATCTGCCACCAGAAAGATGGCCCGGCTCCTGTCTCAAGGGTCCCACACTCAACGGGACAGTACCCCACACACAGCGTCACAAAGCACAGAGAATCACTTCCACGCCGCAGGAAGATGAGCGGTTCCAACAACCAGCACGAATCACCCGCCCACAAACAAGCCCCTTTCCAGAAAACAAACGCCAACAACAATGCAAGGAGCAGCTAAAAGTTTCCAGCTGCCCGGGAAAACATGCTGCCATCCAAAGTCGCTCCTCTCCCTCACCATCCAAGTGATCTGGGTGTACTACGTTTCCAAATATAGCAGGACCAGCTCTGGCTAAGGAAAAGTCGATTTAAGACTTCATCTCCCTGCACCCAGGGGCCAATTCTTTAAAGATGTTCTGCTATGACCAGATGAACATTGGGACTGTTTGCTTCATTTGCTGCATGCAAATCCCCAAACTTCGTAGTAATTTGCACAAATGCTGAAATTACCAAGGGATTCTATCACGCCCCCTACCCCTTGGTAAGCGGAGGCCAAACCTCAGGAAGCCGGTTTCGGGGTGGACGGAGGGGGGGGGGCGGAACCGCTTCCTTTCTGGAGTTCAGCCCACCCAAAGGGTGCGCAGGGCCACCCCTTACCTTGAGTCACCGACTGGAAATGGAAGCCCCCACTCGTCCACCCCCCTGCAGCCCTGCAGGCCACAGGTGCCAAGACCCTCCGGAATACCGGAAGAGCAGGGAGGGGGCTGCAGGAGGAATGGGGGGCAACCGAGCGTAAAGCCCCGAGTGGCAGAGGAAGGTAAACTTGGCGGGGGCGTGGGGGTTCCCCCATCCAGGGAGGGAGGTGGCCCTCTCCGTCCCTAGGGATTTCCCAGGAGGGAAGGGGGGCAACAGTGGGGAGACGACCCCCAGACTCGAGGTGGGGAGATGCAAGTTGCCGCCCTACAGGGTTTTCCCTTCTCTCCGGTCCCCATCCACCACCTCTTACTCCCGCAGACCCGGCAGGGTCGTGCGGCTCGGCCTGGGCCCGGCCGGTCCGGAGGAGGTGGAAGGCGGGGGCCGGCCGCCCGCCGCGCCCAGCCGCGGGTCCCGCACTCACCAGAAGCACGGAGCCGCGCACCACCTCCGACACGCTCTGCCGCAGCTCGGCCGCCGTGCCCGGCTTACTCAGCGCCCGGGTGAACTTCCGAGTCTCCGCCGCGGTAGGGAGCAGCGGCGGCTGCGACATCCTCGCCGTCCCCGCCGCGCCGGCTCCCGCGGTCCGGCCCGGCCGCGCCGCCGCCAGGTGCGCCCCGGGCGCCCGGCCTGGCCCGCCCGCAGCTCCCCGCGCCGCCGCCCGCCCCGCGGCCGCGCCCTCCGCGCCGGCTCACGCCCCGAGGCGCCCCCCGAGGCGCCCCCCGAGGCGTCCGCGGCCCCCCGCGCTCGGAGCAGCGCCCGGGCTCGCTAGGGGCGACCGTGAGTGTGGCAGCGGCGGCACCCCCATGCCACCAGGCTCCCGCGCCGGCCGCTCGCCGGGCCGCCTCCTCGGGGCGGGGTGTCCGGCGCGGCGCGGGGCGGGGCGGGGCGGGGCGGGGCGGGCGGAGGAGGGGCCGGCGCGGCGGGCCGGCGGGCGGGCGGACGGGCAGGTCGGCGGCGGGGGGGCAGGTCCGCGGCGGGACGGGCGGCGGGACGGGCGGGGGCGCCCGCGCTGCGACCGCCCTGCTCCGCGAAGCCCCGAGCGGAGGCCGAGCGCGCACGACCCGGGGCTGCGGCGGGACCGAGCTCCCGAGCCCGGCGCCTGTGCGCTGGGCCCCCCCCGGCCGGCGGCACCACGCCCCCCGTGCGCCCGGGGCCGCGGAGGCTTCGGGGAGGCGGCCTTCCTGCGGGCCGAGAGAGCACGCAGCCCTGGGACTCCTCGGGCCCCCGAGGCGCGGCGCGGCCGGTGCGGAGCGCCCCGCAGATGCCGGCCCGCGGCGGCGACCTGCTGCGTCACCTCGGGCGGGACCGAAACTTCCGAGCCTCGCCCAGCTCTTGTGTCAAGTGAGGACCGGCAGTGACCCGCTGTCCGATGGGCCGAAGGGGCGCGCCCAGCCTTCCCGCCGCCCCTCCGCAGCCGGCCGGGACCGCGGGACGCCGAGCCCGGGAAACCCAGGAGCGCCGGCCTGCGAGCCCAACGCGGCCCGCGAACTGGCGGCTGCCAGCGACAGCCACAGCCTTTCCCACGTCCCATCCCTACGGGGCCTCGTCAGCTTTACCCCTCTTCTCGGACGAAACCCTCAGCAGCCTAACTCTGACCCCGGGGGGAGAGGGCGCGCGGGGAGGCGGGGGAGTTTGCGCTGGGTCCCCGCGCATGCTCAGACGGCTGGGTTGGGGCGGGTGCCCGGGGCGGGGAGCCCGTCTTTAGGGCGGCTCTGCTGATTGGCCGGTGTGCGCGGGCCACGCCCACTGCCTGCTGACGGACAGCGCCTTACCTGCCCGGGCGGATTCCGCCGCGCTCTGGGGCGGCTTGGGGCAGGCCTTCGCCGGACTCGCGGGGGACGCTCCAGCCCGAGTTCCCGGAGTCCCGCCTGGAGGGAGGCCGCCCGTCGCGTCCTGCCCCTGCGGAAAGCCAAACACTGGCCTAACTGGGGGTCTTAAAGCGGCGGGGAAAACTATCAGTCTCGTCCAGAAAGCAAAACACCACCGTTTCACACTTAATGGGCAGGTCTGGCGTATAGCAACACTGGAGTTAGGCAAGCAGTTAGCGCTCAGTAGAAGCTGGCTGGGTTGGATTGTTTTCCTAGTAGGCTGGAATGCAGGATGTGGCACTGAGTGAGCCTGACGGGCTGGAAGATACACAAAACAACTCATGTGTGATTATAAAAACAAGGCACACCAACCCATTTCCTCTTCTGAGATTTAAGAGAATAGCTTAGACGTCTCCCAGCCCTCCCTTGTTCCAAGAGGAGAACTGGGTGACCCCAGCGAGGTAAGGGGGATGCAGACCCACATCTCCCTGCCCTTCAGGGGGATCTTGTGCTGTTCTGTATGACCAGTCCTACCCCGCATTTACGCCTCTGGGCTACCCGGGGGTATGTCAGCTCCCTTCTTACCTAAACTGTTAGATCCTAGTCTGAGAAGCCTAAATTAAGACTTCCCTTTGGGCTGCGAACTCCTGCTTAAGTAGTCCCAGACAGCACAAACTTTTACCCCGCTATGTTACCTTGGCTCACTAAACCATATCTACTTCCATAGAAAGCAAATAGATTATGGTGGTTTTTGTTTTTGTTTTTGTTTTTTGTCTTTTTTTAATTAAAAACAACACACAGGTTGTGGGGTTTCCTTTTTTCTTTCTTTCTTTGCCTTTTTTTTAAAGAAATATATATATATTAAAAAACAGAGCAGATATATTTGGAAAGTGAAGGGTTCCACCAAACCTCCTAATTTCATCCATGTCTCTACTAGTTCTAAATTCCATGCTTGCTTGCTAACTCATTAGATTCTAGAATGAGTAGAATTTCACTTAGGAAGCAGAGGGTGATGTGTAGGGTGCTGACAGTAATTACTGGCAATGTATTTTTTTTCTTTGGGGTTTTTTTGTTTGTTTTAATCTATTTGAGAGAGAGAGCACAAACCAGGGGAGCAGCACAGGGAGAAGGAAAAGCAGGCTCGCTGCTGAGCAGGGAGCTTGACATGGCTCCACCCCAGGACCCTGGGATCATGACCTGAGCCTAAGGCAAATGCTTAACTGGCTGAGCAAGCGCCCCCCATTACTGACAGTGTAGTGTCTAATCAACGGCAAGTTCTTTCTTTTTTCTTTTAAGATTTTATTTTTAAATAATCTCTAATCCAACATGGGGCTCAATTCTACAACCCTGAGATCAAGAGTCATATGGTCTACTGACAGAGCCAGCCAGGTGCCCCTCAAGTGCAAGTTCTGATAGTCAAAGAAGAAGGCATGGAATATATGAACTAAGCTCAGGAATATGGATCTTCCCAGCAACCCAGAGCTGAGTCTTTTATTTATTTTTTTTCCTGGTGGAGTGTTTTAATAAATGGGACATTTCTCATGTTTTAGTTTGAACAGAAACTTGTTCCTTACTGTTATAGGTTGAATTGTGTCTCCTAAAAAGACATATTGGAATCCTAACCCGATACCTGTGAATGTGACCTTAATTTGCAAATAGGATTTTTGCAGATGTCATCAAGTTAAAATGAGGTCATACTGGGGGCGCCTGGCTGGCTCAGTCCATGGAGCATGTGATTCTTGTTCTCAGGGTCATGAGTTTCAGCCCCATGTTGGGTAAAGAGATTACAAAAAAAAATTTTTTTTTAATAAAATGAGGTCATATTGGATCAAAGTGACTGATGTCCTTCTGAGAAGAGACACAGACACACAAGGAGAAACCTCTGTGACAACAGAGGCAGAGATTGGAATGATGGATCTACAAGCCAAGGAATGACAAGGATTGTTGGCAACCACCAGAAGCTGGATGGGACAAAGAAGGATTCTTCTCTTGAGCCTTTGGACAGAGCATGGCCCTGCTGACACCTTGATTTTAGATTTCTAGCCTCCAGATCTGTAAGAGAATACATTCTGTTGTTCTAAGCTACCCAGCTTGTGGTACTTTATTACAGCACTCCTTGAAACTAATTCACTTACCAAAGTTTTTTTTTTTTTTTTTTTTAATCCCCATCAGAGGAGACCTAGGACTGTCAAGTTTTTACTACTGCGTAAACTCTCCTGAGAGAGGTGTCACACCTTTATAAAAGGATGAGCATCACCTCCAGGCAAGGGTACTGTGTGGAATAGAGATGCATAATGTTTAAGGTGTGGTGGAAGAGACATCCATCTATTTTAGCTTCAGGGAGTAGCTCATCTTTGTTTTTCCGAAACTATAAGAAGAAGCTTTCTTTCTGTTTTTGTTTTTTTGGTTTTTTTTGTTTGTTTGTTTTTTTGCTTTCTGTTGAGGATGACACTAGTAGGTAGTAAAGATGAAATGTAATTGCAGCTGGTTTGAAAATTTGCATATAAATGACTGTACCACACCCAAATACTTATAATTCAAACATTACCCATGTTTTAATGATAACGTCTTACTGCATCATTTCCTTATTAGCTTTGCCTTTAGGATTTGTATGTGTCTTAATGACATAATTAGTTTAAAATCTTTTCCAGGTAAATCTTGAAGAAGCATATCCATTTTTAGTATAAATAAAAAATAACCTGTAAAGACTAGCCAGGAAAGTGTGAAAGGGGCTTTCGTTTTTTTATTCTATCCTTGCATTGATTGAATTTTTAAAAATGGGCATCTAGGGGTGCCTGGGTGGCTCAGTGGTTGAGCATCTGCCTTTGGCTCAGGTTGTGATCCCAGGGTCCTGGGATGGAATCCTGCATCACACTCCCCAGAGGGAGCCTGCTTTTCCCTCTGCTTATGTCTCTGCCTCTCTCTCTGTATCCCTCATGAATAAATAAATAAAATCTCTAAAAAAAAAATAGACATCTAGTATCATACTTTTTTTCATACAACTTGGGCCCTTTATTTTACAAAAAATGTGTTGAACTCTGTTGTATACAAGGCACTACTAGAGATCGATATTTTTAATAATAAAATTCTGAGGTTTCTTAAAATCTCATGAATAGACCAAGTTTTTTTACTGTGGCAAAATATAAGTCATGTGCACTTAAAAGAATACCATTGGATATTTCCTTTCAAATATGAAGTCATTATTACCATATCCAGTTGTCTCCTATATTTCTTATAATTGTTAATATTTATAATTCAGCTGTTTTAGACTATAGCATAATACATCGTTTCATGTTTGAACTTTGTATAGTAAATAGTTGCTTTGCTACAAAACTAATAATAAATTAGTTAAATTATATTAGCTAGAAAAAAGAAAAGACACTGGTGTTTAAAATAGAATTTGTTACCAGCCAGATTCATTCTATACCCTTTTCTTTAAAGGACACCATCAAGGGGCGCCTGGGTGGCTCAGTCAGTTAAGGGTCCGACCTGTGATTTCCACTCAGGTCATGATCCCATGGGTCATGATCTCGTGGGTTGTGAGGTGGACCCCTGGGCAGAGCTGCACCAAACCCTTCCTTGAGCCCCATGTCTGTGTCTCAGGGCTTCACCTCAATGGAGAATCTGCTTGAGATTCTCTCCCTCTGCCTCTCCCCCAACTTGTGACTGTGTGTGTATGTGTGTGCATGCATGCTCTCTCTCACTCAAATAAATAAATCTTTAAATAAAATAAAGGACAGCATCAATAGTTTGTCACTATTTTTCTAGGACAAGGAATCCAAGTTGCATTTTTTTTTAAAAGTTGCAGAAATCCTTTCAAGAGATGATACTGTCTGACTTCCATCTAAATCCCTAAAAATACTCTATAACACTCTTAACAGAATAGTGTATCAAACTATGGGTTTCCCTAAGTTTAACCATCTATTACCTTGAGATTGTGAGGAAAAGTCTCAGATCCTACCCTCCACCTTCATAATGAACAACTGAAAATGAATCTGGTCTAGGTTCAAGGCTCTTTAGTCCAGTCTAAATATTGCAGGGAGGGCAGCCCCGGTAGCCCAGCAGTTTAGCGCTGCCTTCACCCAGGGTGTGATCCTGGAGTCCCAGAATCGGGTCCCATGTCAGGCTCCCTGGATGGAGCCTGCTTCTCCCTCTGCCTGTGTCTCTGCCTCTCTCTGTGTGTCTGTCATAAATAAATAAATAAAATCTTTAAAAAAAAAAATATTGGGGGGAGTAATCCTGGTGACTGCAGGGAAGTAAAGACCTTGTTCTGAAGTGCTTAGAACTTCCTCTTTTTTCCAGAAACAAAACAGTTCTGGCCTTGGGTAGGCAAATGAACTCAGAAGAAAAGAAGTCACAGTTCATGATCAGCTCTTCCAAATTTACTGTACCTCGTTTTAGTGGGAGTAGTGGAGAATAAGAATTCCACAAGAGTGAACTTGTTCATTTCTGAACTTCTGGGACTGGTCTGACTGGTGAGGAAGCCTCACAGTGCTGGGGGACCTGGATATACACCCTACTATGTGTTCATTATTCCAGGGAGAGAGCACTTTACAAACACCAATAAATATCAGAGCTGCCACTTCTTACACACTGAAGTTCAATGAAACATGAGGCTTCCTAGCTCTTCAAAAACACTCGGTGTATTTTGGGTTTGGGTCAGTTTTGTCCAATAGTGCAAAGGATAAAATATGGGAAAACACTAAGGACAACTAAGGAAAACACTAAGAAAAAAAGTGTGAAAAGAAATTTCCATATATTAAATGAGAAAATACAGATATTTTACATAAGAGATGGGGGAAAAGAACCTTGCACAGACCAGTCTGACAATTAGAGTTGTATCTGTCAAACTGCCCAGACTGTGTCCATTTGCAACCAAATATTTGTATAGAGTTGGCTGCATAGAGTGACCTGAGTAACTATGCAAAGTACAGTGATGTTACCCTGAAAGAAAATAGGACCAAATATTTTAATCTTACCACTTATATTTTTTTAAGATTTTATTTTACTTTATTTTTAAATATGTATTTGTTTGAGAGAGAGAGAGAGAGAGCACAAGCGGGAGGGGCAGAGGAAGAAGGAGAGAGAATCTCAAGCAGATGCTACGCTGAGCTTGGAGCCCAATTTGAGGCTCCATCTGATGACCCTAAGATCATAAGCTGAGCAAAAAGCCAAGAGTCTGACACTTAATGGACTGCACCATCCAGGTGCCCCTAAGATTTCATTTTTTAAGTGATCTCTACACCTAATGTGTGGCTCAAAATCACAACCCCAAGATCAAGAGTCTCATATCTACTAACTGAGCCGGCCAGGCACCCCACCACTTGTATTTTTTAATGTTTAAAACACATTTATTATAGAGTGGTTTCATTCAGCCTGGTAGTTTACTGAACAGTAAGACCCAGGGACAGCTCCTGCACCTTCTGTAATTTCTCTCTATAAAATTTTAAACCCACAAATTCTTGCCAATTACATTGTGTTGTGAGGGTAGGGAAGAAGTAAAACTCTGAGCCATCAGTGCCATAAACCAACTTCTTAGGACGCCTGGATGGCTCAGCGGCTGAGCGTCTGCTTTTGGCTCAGGGCATGATCCCATAGTCCTGGGATCGAGTCTCACATCAGGCTTCCTGCATGGAGCCTGCTTCTCCTTCTGCCTATGTCTCTGCCTCTCTTTCTGTGCATCTCTTATGAATAAATAAATAAAATCTTAAAAAAAAAAAAAAAACAGCTTCTTGTCCTAGCCTATTCTCTCTGCAAAACTACAGGTTTCTGGAAGTATTAACCAGTACCTTCTCCTCACTCATCCCAATCCCAACATTTCTGCCACTCAACAACAGAGAAAAAAAATCCAGCTGCATCAATATCCCTCTTGAATAAATGAAAATTTATCGTTAAATGTGAAGGAATAGCTGAGCTCTAATACAGAAACAAAATGTAAGGAATTGTTAGTAAAATGATTCCATCAACTTTTATAGATTATGAAAGAAAGGGGCAACCATGTGGAATTTCTTTGCTCAGATTTTTTGCTTTCATCCTATTTTGACTTTTGACTCTTTTCTGAGTTGTTGAAATATTTCTTAGATGATTTAGAATGATCTGTCATTTTCTAACATCAAAATAAAAATTGGGGATCCCTGGGTGGCGCAGCGGTTTGGCGCCTGCCTTTGGCCCAGGGCGCGATCCTGGAGACCCGAGATCGAATCCCATGTCGGGCTCCCGGTGCATGGAGCCTGCTTCTCCCTCTGCCTGTGTTGTGTCTCTGCCTCTCTCTATCTCTCTGTGACTATCATAAATAAATAAAAATTAAAAAAAAATCAAAATAAAAATTGTTTACCCTTTTTGTTGTCGTGTGTATGGAAAATTTTTAAAATAATCATTAGAGATAGCTTTAGGAATAACTATTTCTGTAGAACATTACATTTATCCTCATCTTTTATTAATTGACACAAGTTTTTTCAGTCAACAAACATTTATTGAGCATCTATTATGTGCTAGGTGCAATTCTAAGCACAGAATGGTTTTTGAAAGATCAAAATTTCTGCCCTTGTGGAACTTCTATTCTAGTGAAGGAGACAGTCAAAATGGAAGTCAAGTAAGCAAAAGGTAGACTATTTTGGGAGAGGCAAGTACTAAGGTAATTAAAAAAAAAAAAAAGCAAGGGAGGGACTAAATGATCAATAATTATTAGCCATTAAATACTTAGGAAGTATTTCAAGAAATTGTGAGAGCTGTCTACTATACACACAGAGAGGGTCTAGATGGTGAGTTGAAACCACCTACCCCAAAGCTAACGAGATATTCTATCACCAACTTCTCTTTCTTTTTCTCTTTGAATTAGATGCAGAATTTTATCCTCTTTTAACTGCTTATCACTAGCAGTTTTGTTTGTGAACATTGTTGGTAATCTACAAAGACTGAGTGACACCAAAAGAGCAAATTGTTTGTTCATTTCATTTTTGGTCTGTAACATATAGTCCAGAATACCATTAACACCCTATTGGGCCTACATTACAACGCCTAAGCCAGTCATGTCATCATTTAATAAAACAGAGTTGGTGACTGATGTTGAGTGAAAATTGCCTTTAATATCATTGAATATCAAGAACCTACTCTTGATATACTAGATATAATCACATAACGATCATATATAATAATGGTGAATGAGTAACCATTAGTTTGGTTTAAAAGTGCTATTGCTGAAGCCATTCTGATATCATCAGATGAATTCCCACAATATTCCTGCAATATGAATAAGTTAAAGTTCATGTCACAGATGAAGTATAGAAACACAAATAGGGATATGTTCCTAGGTAACTTGTGATCTCTGCAAACGAGTAAGATGGGACTGGTGTAACAAGGCCATATCTGAGGAAGTAACTAGAGCTTTGTCCTCAATCATTTCCATTGTAAGGAAGGCTTTTCAATCAGCCAATAGAGCAGGAATCAGGCAGGAATTCTGCTTAATTATTTAAAAGCCTACCTATATTGGCCAGTTGAAACAGCGTCCAAAAGGGGCGCTTGGCTGGATCAGTCAGTAGAGCTTGGGACTCTTGATCTCAGGATTCTGAGTTCAAGCCCCACTTTGGGCTTAGAGAAGAAAGAAAGAAAGAAAGAAAGAAAGAAAGAAAGAAAGAAAGAAAGAAAGAAGAAACAGGATCCAAAATCCAGTTTCCCTTGAAAAAGATTAATTTAGGGACACCTGGGTGGCTCAATGATTGAGCATCTGCCTTCGGCTCAGATCATGATCCTGGGCTCGAGTCCCGCATCAGGCTCCCCGCAGGGAGCCTGCTTCTCTCTCTTCCTCTCTCTGTGTGTCGCTCATGAAAAAATAAATTTTTAAAATCTTTTTTAAAAAGGAAAAAGATTGGGCAGCCCAGGTGGCTCAGCGGTTTAGCGCCGCCTTCAGCCCAGGGCCTGATCCTAGAGACCCGGGATCAAGTCCCACGTCAAACTCCCTGCATGGAGCTTGCTTCTGCCTCTGCCTGTGTCTCTGCCTCTCTCTCTCTCTATCTCTCATGAATAAGTAAATTATTTTTTAAAAAAAGAAAAAGGAAAAAGGTTAATTTAGCACAATTTACATAATTCTTTTAAAAATAATAAAAATACAGAGTTTAAACAGAAGAGGGGATGCCTTCAACAACAAAATAAGTAAGAATCAGGGGGGAAATTGACCTTAGAAAAAGGATTAGGTCTCTTAAAAATATACCACTTCTCATAGGAGAAAAATGTTGATCTCTAAATGCCTTTTTCAGGCTTGGGCTCTACAAGAATGTTGGCCAGGATAAATAGCGGAAGAGCAAAGCCAAAGGGAATCTGGTGTGACATCCCCTGAATTGCACCCAGAGGAAACCTTAAGGCAGAATCGCTCTTTCACTTGGGAAAAAGCCTCAGTGTCTAAAAAGGCAATGATTCTGTTGAGGGCTGGTAACCTAATTTGCCATCACTACATCATCTGTTCCAGGCTAGCTTCATAGTTTGCAGAGCCCAGTGGGAAATAAAAATGGGGAGCCAAAAAGAATTTCAAGAGCCCAGGGGCCCTTCTAAGCACAGTCCTGGAGGCCCCCTTCACCATTAGCCATTAACCCTTTAGATGATCCCAAGGCAGAGGGAGGTGCTCAGAGTTACCAGGCAGTGGCTACAAATCAGCCAGTAAAGACAAAGCTCAGTGTTTTAGCAACAGGTCCTGCAGTACCAGCTGTACCAGCTTTCATGTCTCCCAGACATTAGACAGACTGACTTTAAAGTTTCCCGCACTTGGTAGAATGAATAAGTAAGCAAAATAGATCCTTTTGACTCATGGAAAAGATAAATGCATGTAGATACAATAAAATCTAAAAACAGAAATTAACAATAAACCCCCGAACCTGAGATCTGTGACATCACCCAAAAGCAAGTTTGAATAAACTGATGCCAAGGATTTCGATAAAAAAGGAGAAACCAATACTATTCAGAAGCATGAGCAGCAATACTGAAAGGCTTGGCTAAGCCGTGTTCCACCCATGACCATGGCAGTGACCATGAAAAGAACTGAAACAATAATGCTGTAGAAATGCTTGCCCAGCAAAACCAAATCCCAGCCAGAACTTAAAAATATATTGAGGGCTTCACACCTATCAGGATAGCTACTGTCCAAAACACAGAAAATAATAGGTATTGGCAAGGATGTCAGAAACTGAAACCTTCACTGTACTATTGGTAGGAATAGTACAGCTGTGCGGAAAACAGTATGGTGGTTCCTCAAAAAATTAAAAATAGAACTACCTTGTGATCCAGCAATTCCTCATCTGGGTATATATCCAAAGCCTTGGAAACAGGGTTTTGAACAGGTGTTTGTACTCCCATGGGCACAAAGCAGTATTATTCACAATAGCCAATAGGTGAAAACAGCTCAATGATCCAATGATAGATGAATGGATAAATAAAACGCGCTACATCCATACATTTCAGCCTTAAAAAAGAAAGAAATTCTGATACAGATAACGACATGGATGAGCCTTGAAGACATAGTGTTAGGTGAAATAAACCAGTCCAAAAAAAAGACCAATATTGTATCATTTCACTTTATGAGATAGTAGTAAAAGTCACAGAGACAGAAAGCAATGGTGTTGCCAGGGGTTGGAGGAAGGGAGGAATAAGGAGTTAGTGTTTAATGGTACAGTTTCAGTTTGCGGCGATGAAAAGAATGCTGGAGATGGATGGTGGTGATGGTTACACAACAATGTGAATCCACTTAATGTCACCGAACTGTGTGCTTAAAAATGTTGAAGATGGTACATTTTATGTTATGTATATCTTACCATAATTTTTTTAAAATATATGTGTGAAGCTTTTAGAGGTACTTTTTTAGAAAAAGAATACAAAATTATATGGGGCACCTGGGTGGTTCAGTGGTTGAGCCTTTGGCTCAGGTCATGATCCCGGAGTCCTAGGGTTGAGTCCCACATCAGGCTCCCCACAGGGAGCCTGCTTCTCCCTCTGCCTGTGTCTCTGCCTCTCTCTCTCTCTCTGTGTCTCATGAATAAATAAATAAATCTTTAAAAAAAATACAAAATTATAAATATTATATGGTGGGGGGCACCTGGACAGTTCAGTCAGTTGAGCAGCCAACTCAGTTTTGGCTTGGGTTGTGATCTCAGGATCCTGGAATCGAGCCCTGTGTCAGGCTCTGCGCTTAGTGGGGAATCTGCCTGAGGATTCGCTCTCTCTATCTCTCTCTCTCCCTCTCTCTCTAAATAGGTAAATAAATCTTTAAAAATAAATAAATAAACAAACAAACAAACAAACAAACAAACTTCAGGCACAGAAGTGGATATTTAGTATAAGGAAAATCACACAAATTAATATTTTTAGGAGCTACTAAATGCCACAAACATCACAAAAATCAGAAAAATAGCAGTGTTTCTACTTAATGAACTTCCTCCTGCATC
This sequence comes from Vulpes vulpes, assembly GCF_048418805.1. Classification (NCBI taxonomy): domain Eukaryota; kingdom Metazoa; phylum Chordata; class Mammalia; order Carnivora; family Canidae; genus Vulpes; species Vulpes vulpes. The sequence continues at coordinate 49,057,661 of NC_132785.1, forward strand.
TCTAAAATGCTTTTTTTCCTACAGTTTTTGTCTGCACATACTCAGATAGTCTCTTCAAAAGACAACGATTTTGTGATACATTTCATAGAGAAAATAGAAGGAAAATTCTTCATTGTATCAAGTATGCTTCATTGAAATTCTTCAATTATTAATAATTTAGAGAAGTCTTTTTCAACTTTGCAATTAGTTATTAGTCATGTGTTAGAACTCTCTTGGATTTCATCCAATTTGAAGGAAGCACTAACAAGTTTATCTCATATACACACTGTATTTTAATACACAAGATATTTTAGGGTCTTTTTTTTTTTCTGTACATGTTTTTGAACTGACAGTATTCAAAAGCCAGCCTGTCATCCGTGTCCTCATTTTATTGGAGTATTAAGAGTTTAATATTCTCCTTATCGATGCCAATATTTCATGTTTAATTCATATGAATTTAAAAATTATTTTCCACTGAGTTCATATCATTCACAGCTCTTCATTAATTAGATTTTCAAACAATCCAAATGCCATTTATTCCTCTTGATAGAATGTCCCTTCCTCATAGCAAATGACTGGATTCAGTATGATCCGAAAGTTTTGTGTTATGATTTCCTACTCTGTGTCAAAATAACTTCTATCGACTTAATCGCTTGTCTTAACTCTTTAGTTTCATATTCCAATAATGTTTAGCTGAGCTTTCTCTCCTTTTCTAAATAAATGAGTTTAAATAATGTAAAATAAGCTACCCTTTATATACATCTAAATAGGAGTTTATTCCTTCTCATATGTTTCTTTGTAATTGTAATGTTCCAAAACATCTTTCTAAATTGCAGTTAATATGATGTATTCCTAACTCAACCTCCTTTAGCAAATCCCAAAACTGCCCATGAAGGAAATCGAGGTGGAGAGACATAGCAGGCTTAGTGGACTGCAGTTAAAGCATCCTACTCCAGAGTCCACAAAAACTCAAGGCCTCAGAACACCTTGCTAGGGCCTTCCCTCCCAAGGCATTAGAAAGGGCAGAGGGCAGAGGGGCCCTGAAGCTTAAGCAAACCCACTTCTGCCACCAGTCTCTAGAGAAGGTGTACCCTAGAAGTCATGTCCAGAGTACAAAGTCAGCAGTTTGCCAACTCTTGTACCATACTTTAATTTTCTCTTGTTTCATGACAGCCTCCGGGCAGACTCCTGCTCCTCCTGCTAGAATTGGGTGTGATGAAGAATTCTTTGCTTCTTCCCATCCCTCCCCCTCCTTCCTCCAGTTGGCTGCTTTTCCACTCCTCTTGCATTCTGGGAGATCAGGATCTGGGTCCCTGCTGTTGCTGACAGGTTTCATTAGCCTGATGGAAAGGTTTTCCCTGCTCAGGCCCTCCTTTGGCAGCTGTCGAATCGCTGTCATCCTCTCGGTGCGCTGAGTCCCAGCTCAGGACCACACGGACCTCGAGCTGCCGCAGTGACGTCTGTGTGACGCAGGCGGGGCCTGGCAGTCAGTGGAAATCCAACCATGGACCACACGCCTGTAGTTCACGCAAAGAGAATATATTTTGATCGATGAAAATAACAATACAACTTCAAATGTCCCAGATGGGATCTCTGTTCTTTGACCCCTGTTTGCTCCTCACCTGTCTCTGCAATCACAAAAGGAGATTGAAGATTCGTTGGACTCCAGGCTTTAAAATGAGGTGACAGCCCAACTGTCAGGTGCATTCTCAATGCCTCATAATTGCAGCCTTCAGCACATGCAAAATAGAATTACACTTTCAGTGCCAGGAACGATAGTTTCAAAGGCAGAGAACATTATTCTCTCCTTAAGCTTCCACATGTCTCCCAAGTGGATGTTCTGGAAACAGTTTCTGGAGAAAAATGAGCACACTGCCTTTTGCAAGGAATCATACACTCTATATTTTGGGAGAAGATTTCCTGAGTTACATTGTCCTCACCTGTAAAAATGAGATAATCGCTAAGGTCCTTCCAGCTCCAATATTTGAATTCTACATTGCTCTATTAATCATATTTCCCCTTTATTCCTTCCTTCTTTTCTTTCTTCCTTTCTCTTTCTTTTTTGTCTTCTTTCTTTCTTTCTGTGGGGTTGGCCTTTCGCTTTCTGTATTTACGTATCATAGTAGGCTAAATAAATAAATAAAATAATGACCAAGTTCCATCAGGTGTAGACATGTTTCAACAAAAACCCTTGGAAATGAGAAATCCCAGCCTGTGGTCATAGTCCTAGGCCTCATTTTTTGGGGAACCTCCAGGTGAGAATTACTATTCAGTCTTTGTTGTAGTCTAAAGCAAGAGTTCCCCCAGAGTGCATGGGTGGCTCAGTCAGTTGAGCCTCTGACTCTTGATTTCTGCTCTGGTCATGATTGCAGGGTGGTGGGATAGAACCCCATGTCAGGCTCCCTCCTGAACAGAGAGCCTATGTGGGATTCTCTCTTTCCCTCTCCCTCTGCCCCTCCTGCTGTCCCCTAAATTTCTTTGTAAAGGTAGTAAGTATTCTAGGCTCTGTAGGCCCTATAGACTCTGTTGCAACTTTGCCATTATATTGCTAAAGTAGCCATTGACAATATATAAATTAATGGGCATGGCTGTGTTCCAGTAAAACTTTATTTTACGTGGATAAAACTCTATTTTATATGTACATGGCTTTCTGAATTTTATGTAATTTTCACTTGACATGAAGTACTATTCTTTTTAAAAATCTCAAAACAGGAGTGACTGGGTGGCTCAATGGGTTAAGTGTCTGCCTTCCCCTCAGGTCATGATCTCAGGATCCTGGGATTGAGCCCTGAGTTGGGCTCAGTAGGGAACCTGCTTCTCCCTCTCTTCCCTGCTCCTGCTCTCTCTCACTATCTCTCTCTTCCTTTCTCTCTCTCGAAATAAATAAATAAAATCTTGTTTAAAATTTTTCAAAACGTAAAATCCACTCCAAGTTTATGGGCCATACAAAAACAGGTGGCAGTATAGATTTCAACACAATACCTATCTAAATTACAGCTACTGCCTTTGCAGAAATTGACAAGCTAATCCTAAACTCATATGGAAATTAAAGGGCAAAAAAAGAAAAAAGAAAAAAGGAAATTAAAGGGCTCCAAGATAACCAAAGTAATCTTGAAAACAACAACACTGGAAGATTCATATTTCCCAATTTCAAAACATACTACTACAAAGCTACAGTAAACAAAACTGTGTAGAATTGCCATAAGGACGGATAAACACATTACAAAAATAATTTCAGACCACTATCTCTCATTAATGTAGATGTAAGAAACCTTTAAAAATATTAGCAAAGAGAATCAGAGACACCATGACCGAATGAGGTCTATTCCAAGGGTCCAACATTGGTTAATATTTGAAAATTGATCAATGTAATTTATCATATTAACAGAATACAAAAGAAAAAAATCACAGGATAGTACTGATTGATACAAAAAAAATTGACAAAACACTCATACATGATAAAAAAAAACTCTCAGAAAAATAGGAACATAAGGGAACTTCCTCAACTTCATAAAAAATGACAAAAAAGCAACAGCAAGCATTAATCTTTGTTGTAGAAGACTGAATGTTTTTATAAATTTGGGAATAAAGCAAGGATGCCTACTCTTAGTACATAGTACTGGTTGCTTTAGCCAGTATAATAAAGGAAGAAAAGGAAATAAAAGTCATACAGATAAGAAAAGAAGAAACAAAACTCTCCCTTGTTTCATATTTTATAATGCTCTTCAACAAGAATCATAAGGAATCTACAAATATACTCTTAGAATAAGTGAGTACAGTAAGCTCTCAGAATACAAATATACAAAATCATTTGCATTGCTATATACCTGCAATGAAAACATAAATACTAAAACTAAAATACAAAAATATTTATAATTGTTTGAAAAATGTATAGTAGATATAAATGTAATAAGACATGTGTAGGACTTCATGCTAAAAACTACACAATGCTGGCGAAAGAAATCAACTATCTAAATAAATGTGTTCAGGGACTAGAAGACCAAATATAATAAAGATGTCAATTCGCTTCAAATTAATATATACAGTTAATAAAATTCCTATAAAAAAATAGCAAAAAGGGCAGCCTAGGTGGCTCAGCGGTTTAGCGCTACCTTCAGCCCAGGGCCTGATCCTGGAGACCCGGGATGGAGTCCCACGTGGGGCTCCCTCCATGGAGCCTGCTTCTCCCTCTGCCTGTGTCTCTGCCTCTCTCTCTCTGTGTGTGTCTCTCATGAAGAAATAAATAAAATCTTAAAAAAAAAAGCAAAACAGTATTTATGGATGAGATTATTTTAGAATTTAAATAGAAATGCAAGTGAACCAGAATAACTAAAACAATTTTTTCAAAAGAGGAATAAAATGGGATGAATCTGTCTACCCAATTTTAAGCTTGTTATATAGCTACAGTAATCAAGACTTCATAGTATTGGGGGAAGATAGACAAAAAAAAATCAGTGAAATAGAGTCAGCCCAGAAACAGACCCACACAAACATGCCCAACTGATTTTTGACAGAAGTACAAAAGCAATTCAATGGCAAGATAGTATTTTTAACAAATAGTGTTAGAGCAAGCAATTTGACATCTTCAAAAATGAACTTCATCCTCAGTTTCATACTTTACATAAAATTAACTCAAAATGAATCAAAGACTTAAATGTAAAACATAACACTATTAAAAGTTTAGAAAAAATAAAATCTTTGGCATATGAGACTAGACGCAGAGTTTTTATACTTCACATCTAAAGCGTGATACATAAAAGGAAAATTTCATAAACTGGACTTCACTCATACATTGCTGACACTTTTTTGATAAGATCTGGTATCAATGGAATGCTTTCTGGTAACACTAGGACTCATATTCTCCCTGCAAATAGACCTTAAATGGCTTACTGATGAAATATCATGATATCAGTTGTCCAATTATTCAATTAGAAACAACCAAGGTCATGTATTTGAACTGTGAACACTTTGCCAATAATTTTAGAAACAAGTTTGCTTTTCAGAGTTATAAAAATGTTGAGGTGGGGAGCACCTGGGTGGCTCAGTGGTTGAGAGTCTGCCTTTAGCTCAGGTCGTGATCCTGGGGTCCTGGGATGGAGTGCCATGTTGGGCTCCCTACAGGGAGCCTGCTTTTCCCTCTGCCTATGTCTCTGCCTCTATCTGTGTGTCTCTCATGAATAAACACATAAAATCTAAAAAAAAATTTTTTTAATTAAAAAGAACGTTGAGGTAGGGGAATGTGCAATTCAGTAGTTTCTATTGCTATTTGGGTCTAGTATGCCCCTTTTAAGGAATGATGAATGATATGAATGAATTGAAGGTCCTTTAGGGTATCCTAAGTAGAATATTTTCCCACACTCACATTCAGGTATCCAAGGAGTGTTCCATCTTGTAAATAGAGACAGTATGTAGTCTTCCATAAAATGCCTACAGCTTAACTAATAAAAGTCCTGCTTGAGTCCAAAATACAATTATAAATAATTGTGTGTAACAATAATAATAATAAATAAATGTGCATTTTACATATACATTATCATTATTCATTTGCAAGGGTTGTGATTTCTTCATTTAGGGTTGCTAGTATAGTGAACTTATTAAAGAAAGAAACATTTTAACTTTATCTCTTTAAACACACTTGATTAAAATCAACCCTGGGGCCTAGTACATTCAATACTCAATTATCAGCAGTTCATCAAAGATTAGTTGACCTTTGAAGCTGGTGTATAATGGATTCTAGCCACTTCTGAAAATGAAAAGAAAAAAGATGTACAACCAGCCCTACAGGAAGTGGTAATGGAATTTGTAGAGAGGTAGGACAATCTTTCCCTTACTCCTCTTCTCGCCTCTTCAAAACTAGCTTGTACTGGCCTGAAATGCTGTTTATGTCTTTAAGCAATGCCATTTGCCTATAGGACATCTCAGTTTCCTAGCGCTATAGCTTTTACAACCTCTATTTATTGGAAGTGCACTGTGTACCAGGCCCTGGGCTAGGTGTTTTACAGGTCAAATGCAACTAACCCTAAGAAAGGCTTATCCTGATTTAGTTCAAGGAATAGCTTCCTTTTTTTTATTTTTTAAAGATTTTATTTATTTATTCATGAGACACACTGAGAGAGAGAGAGAGAGAGAGAGAGAGAGAGAGAATGGCAGAGACACAGGCAGAGGGAGAAGCAGGCTCCATGCAGGGAGCCCGATGTGGGACTCGATCCTGGGACTCTATCCTGGGACTCGATCTGGGACTCAATCTGGGACTCCTTCTGGGACTCCTTCTGGGACTCGATCCTAGGACTCCAGGATCATGCCCTGAGCCCAAGGCAAGACCTCAACTGCTGAGCCACCCAGGCCTTCCTCAAGGAATAGCTTCCTAATTTAGTAACTATTTATGCGCAAGACCCTGGAGGACTAGGATAGTTGTTCTTCAGGGGAGCTATTACAGCTCTTGAAAACCTTTTTGGGAAATTCCTATGGAGAGTTGAATTTGTACGTTTTGGCGTAAGGATTGGGGCTGCTACTGGCATTTTGAAGTCAGAAGCCAGGGATGCCAGATTCAGAGCTGCCTCACACAGGTGTTAATTTTTGTACCACACAAAGGCACTCAGCAAGGTTTGTAATTCTCTAAGCCCAGACTCTGTTTTCCATATAAACAGCAAAGTATTTTTTAATCTCATTTTTAAAATTAATATTAACATGATTTGGGGGGTGCATAATTTAAACACATATATAGATTTTCATAGACTCATTTGCCATCTGCATATATCCTCTTTAGTCAAGTGTTCAAATCTTTTGTGCATGTGTAAATTGGGTTATTCATTTTCTCACTGTTGGGTTTTGAGAGTTCTTTATGTATTCTGAATATAGGTCCTTTGTTGGATGTGCAATTTGAAAATATTTGCTCCAAGTCTACAGTTTGTCTTTTTCTTCTCTTAATAGTGTCTTTTGTAGAATTTTGATGAAGCCTAATCCCTATTTTTTTCTTTAATGGATTATGTTTTTGATCTCATGTAAAAGAATTCTGCCTAACTCCAGATCACAAAGGCTATGTTGCCTAAGATTTTTATAGGCTTGTGTTTTACATTTAGATTTATAATCCACTTTGAGCTAATTTTTATAGGCTGTGAGGGTTAGACTATTCTTTTTTTCTTGTTTCTTTTGTGCATATGGATGACCAAGTGTCCCAATACTACTTTCTAAAAAAGACTATCTTTTCTCCATTGACAAGCCTTTGCTCCTTTGCTGAAATGACTATATTTATGTAAGTCTATTTATAAACTCTCTTTTTTGTTCCATTGTTTTTTTCTGTTTCCACAGTTTTGCCTATGTCAGTTTCTATTTTTTAAAAATCTTTACTGTGCCATTTGGATCTGTCCTATGTATACATCACCTGGTGGCCAGTCTGGGACCTAAGTGATTTCTAGCCCATAGTTCAGTTCTCAAAGTGTTCAGTATGCTGTTTAGGGTCAGATCCATGCCTGTGCAGCTCAGAAGTGAACCCAGCAGTTCGTGAACTTTCCTGAGGTGGTCCCTTCCCACCATGATGCTGGTAGTTCTCTGCAGTTCCTGGTTTGGGTCCTCCATTTTGAAAGCTGGGGCATTAGTAATCCCACCCACTGCACAGTTCTTTGAACAGTGCCAATCTTCAGTACCAAGAGATGGGGAGAAAAAGGGAGAAAGAGCTTTGGAAGTTTGCTCCCTGTCTTGGGAAAACAGCTTCTCTGATTAAAGAGGAAGGGCCCCTCACCAGTGGGCTCAACTGCTGCCCTGTAGCTGGGATTGCCTGAGGACTGGGGTTGAAGAGAATGGACAAAGAATAATGTATTTCCCCTTCCAGTTCTGACTATTCAGAATCCCCCTGTCAGTTGCTTCGGCCAGAGCTAGAGAGGCTTTCCTGGAGCTCTTTCTGTCCGTGACTGGGGCCCCCGTCCACGTTGCAGAATCCCTTGAGTCCAGGGATCCCTGCAAGGGGCAAAATAGGAAATTCACTGGCAGTTTGGTGATAGTTCAAATTCTGGTCTTTCCCAATCCCATTTACCCAGGGCCAGAACTCCAAAACACAAGGCAGTTTTTATACTGTTCTACATATATACTGAATTTTCCAAGAATGCCCCTAACATGTAAAATCAAGAGATATTATAATTTATTTTGTTTAGAACTATACAAAACTGTGTTTATTCTCTCCAAAAGTCACCAAAGGCAATCCTACCTGTGGCATTTCGGTTGCCAGCACCACATACCTGTTAAGGCCTGAATTTGCAATTTTGTATTTGTCAGTAATTTTACAAACACATGCATTCTTCCTTCTGTCTATGGTTTTGCACTTTACCTGAGGCATTAAACACTGAAATACATATTATTTTATTATAAATAACTTGTATTTTTCTTTTTATTATAGATAAGGTATCACAGTGACATTTTTGAAATGTTGTGCTTTGGCAAATTAAAGAAGGCTTTGAATCTGTTGACATTCTTCTTGTCTAGAGATCCTTGGGGGGCTGGCCAGATGTTTCTTCATGTTATTTCAGGGACTCTCCCTGTGTTTTCTCAAGCATGGTGGTCTCAGAGTGATTGGACTCCTTACATGGCAGCCCAGTGCTCCAAGAATGGTCCCAGAGCTCCAGAAGGTAGCTGCAAAAATTCTCGTGACCTACCACTGGAAGACCCTAAATGCCACATCCTACTGATCAAGTAAACCAGAAGGGTCAGCCTGGACAGAGGGGAAGCCAAGACAGGAGTTGTTCAGAAAGATCCACAAGGCATCCCTGTTACTGGCCAACACAATGACCTGGATGGCCAAAGCTCCCCAGACACCAGTCAGAGAACAAATTGCTTAGCATTGACTCTTGTTAATTTATAAAACAAATGGAGAAGTAAACCCTGTTGGGTGAATTTGCACATAGTGTCCATAATATATATTTCTTGCCCTTGAACAGAGTTGAGATGGATATCCTTTGAATGCCTATATGCATAGAGCAAATTACAATATTTATTCAATATCACAGTGCCAAGTATGTGGGTGGTAAAGTTAGTAAGTGTCTGCCTTTCAAGGCTACAATGCCATTGGCAAAAACAGATACATAAATATTTACAAATCAAGTAGCATGCAAACATTGCCATAAAAGAGGTTAAAGAGTTTTATGAATCCATGAAAGATGTGTCTATTTTCATCTCTAATCACATATCTGTGATTGCAACCCTGACTTCCTTTTTCTTTAAGTTTTGTCTGTTTAAGTAGTCATTACACCCAGCATGGGACTCGAACTCACCACCCCGAGATCAGGAGTGCGCAATCTTCCAACTGAGCCAGCCAGGTGTCCCTACCCTGACTTCCCATTGGAGTGACTTGGGGAACGTTTTAAGCATAATAATCCACCCTCCTCTTCCCTAGTCCTGCCCCAGATTATGACTTAATTGAGGAGTAGGGCCCAGGCATTAGTATTTACAAAGAGCTCTTCATATGACTCTATTTTTTAAAAGGATTTCTAAAGAAATTTTGTTTATTTTTAAGCAATCTCTTTACCCAATGTGGAGCCCAGACTCAGCACCCTGAGATCAAGAGTTGCATGCTCTATCCACAAGCCAGCCAGGTGCCTCTCTCTATAGGAGTCTAATGGGAAGCCAGAATTGTGACCAGTGCCCAGTGTTTCTCTGCTTTCTTTTTTTTTTTTTTTAAGATTTTATTTGTTTATTCATGAGAGACACAGAGACATAGGCAGAGGGAGAAGCAGGCTCCCTGAGAGGAGCCTGATGCAGGATTGGATCTCAGGACCCCGGGGTCATGACCTGAGCCAAAGGCAAAGGCTCAACCGCTGAGCCACCCAGGTGCTCCATTTCTCTGGTTTTCTGATTGTCAGACTCCCCGCTGCTTTCCTCTGTGAGCTGCATCGCTTCCTCTGGGAGACAGGGATTTAGCAGGACCAGGTATTTGTACTTCCAGCAATTGCCCAGGTGATTCTTATCGCCAGGGAAGTTTAGGTAACAAACAGCAGTGCCATGTTCCAATCCTGTCCCAGTACTGAATGCAAATTTCACTCCAAAGCTAACTCCTTTCTCAACCTCAGCTGTAAACTCCATAAAATCCTAACTCCAACGCCAGCCCTGAATTAAATCCTAACCTAATGATTATTGCGATTCTCGCCCTACTTCACATTTGACTCCCAGATACATTCATTCACACCTCTGAGGGAAAGGCCCCACTTTTAGCCCTATTTTTTCATCAGGTTCTCCACCTTTGTATCAGCTTATTCAACCTTGTGTGGGAGTCATTTGGTCTTTTAGCTTTAGAGACAAGGAAACCTCTGTTTGCATCCCAGTTCCCCTTTCAGCAAGTGGTTGAATCTCTTGGAGACTCACTTTTCCTTATCTATAGGATGGGGATAAAAATACCTGCCCTATAAATAGGGTTGTTTGAAAGAATTAACAAAGTAATATCTGGGAGGCATTTGAGAGTTAATTGATGCAATTAACATTCCTGCAACCTCCCAGATGCTTCCGTTCCAGGCCTCAATCCCAGCTAAATTCCTGCTTTGCAAAACCTAAGTAAGGCTTATTTGACAGAGTTATGAAAGTCAAAGAAAAATCTTACCTTACTCAAAAAGAATGAGGACAAATATAAGACAGGAATGGTTTGCTGAGATTTCTGATCTCTTTCCCTTTTACCTATCAATGAAAGTTCAGAAAGCAAGTTTTTAAAAATTTCGACCTACTTAACTTGGAAATGTTTACTATGTACATTAAAGGAATATTAGCAACACATGTTTCTCTTTTGACCTCATTTATAAATCTACCCCAGTTCACTCTTTATGTTTTGAAAAACTTGTTTTTCCTTTTCAATTGTCATTACCTTTCCTGTAGGAGTTGGGTTTCACTATAAATCCATATTTCTTTACTCTAGAAAAAGCAAAATCATGTGTAGGCAACAATTTCAACTTTCATCTTTTCTTTAAAAAAATAGAGTACTTTAAAAAATAGAGAACGATGAAGGACTTTTTTTAAAAGTCAACTCCCTTCTGTGTATTCCTTGGCGTGCACAGGCTGTCTTCTAGAAGTAGGGCATAACCTACTTGTATGTCAGTTATTAAAAGGATCAAAAGTAAAGAAAAAAATATGTTTAGCCTAACTTTAAAAATGATTTCTTTTTCAGTATAATGGGAATTAATGGAAATGGAGTTCCCAGTGAAAATGGAAAAAGAAGAAAAATTGTGAAGGAAATATTTTCACGTTAATTGAACAGAGTCAGCATCAACAATATTAAGGAAAAGGAAAGTATTTGTCAAATATATATAAAATATTTCTGTGTATATATATTTGTATTTTTACAATGTACAATACATAAATATTATGTAATATGTATAATATATGCACGTAAACTTGGAGAATGTGTGCGTACAGAAATTCTCCAGGTAAAAGTTTTTAAACTCTATTGTCAATGGAAACTATGATTGGAAATTCACTGCTAAGATTTTTTTAAGGAAGATTTTATTTATGTATTTGAGAGAGAGCTCGAGTAGAGGGGAGAGGGAGGGGCACAGGGAGAGGCAGAAGCAGGCACCCTGCTGAGCCCTATGTGATTGTAGGACCCAGGGATCATGACCTGAGCTGAAGACAGATGCTTAACTGACTGAGCCACCCAGGTGCCCCACTGATGAGCTATTTAACATGATTAGAAATCCTAGTAAAATGAAGAGAATTGAGGATAACCACCTGTGAACTTAAAAAAAAAAGTAAAAAGATTATTCTCTAGACTGAAAAATACCCCAATTCTTCTGATTCCCTTTTTGGTAAGGCAGGAAAACTAATCCTACCCCTCCCTCTGAGTTCTTTTTTGTGCGATTTTCTTTTTGGTATGGGTGCCCGCTATAATAAGAGCACATTATTTTTAATTTCTCAGAAATCCATAGACATGCAACTAAAATGACATGGGAAATGTTTGGTTCAAAAGACACAATTCCCTTCTATAACTTTAGGTTATTCTAATTGTCCCCTATCTGTAGTTGAGCAGAACTATAAAGCAGAGTGAATAAAAGGCTTGTGTCAGTTTCAAATCCTAATTAGGATGTAAGAGTACCATATACACAAATTGCCAAAGTGACCACAGGAGGACTTGCCAGTATGTGCGCATCATTGTTCTTCATTCTTAAAGATGCTTCTCTGGTTAAAACAATGATATTTTGTTGGTTTGTTTTTCTTTTGGTTTGGGTTGAATGAAATGGTTTTGGTTTGGGTTTATTTATTGTTACTGCGCTTTGTCACCTATCATAGAGAGCATCTCAATCTAAAAGTTCCTTATGCTGTAAGTTTCAATTCACATAAGATAAATTGAAGCCCTTCCTTAATCCACATGGCAGATTCATAGGGCAGCAAAATAGATTTCTTTCAATGAGAGATAACACAAATGTTCAATGTGTTTAAAATTCTGTAAGAAAATTTTATAACATCATAACTGGGGAGAAATCCCAGTGGTGGGTTTGTGAGGGCAGATGAAAGGAAAGGAGAAAGACATTGCTGTTTGAGACGGTGCCTTGAATTGTGAGCTTGAGAAGGGACATAGAAGGTTGAGGATGAAGAGCTTGGAAATAAAGCACTACAGACCCTACATACATCCATGGTAGAGTTGCCTTCCCTGGAAATATCTGGAATAGAACAGGCTTGTTGAAATCAGGGGAGGGGATATTAGGCACATTTTCCCCATAACTTTCCTAATATCTCACAAAGGATAAGCACCTGACCAAAGGGGAGTTTTTATTGGCTGCCATAGGCCCAATACTGTGTCAACACAGACTTCCTTGGGACCAATCAAGGAATTCCAAAGAGGACCAGGGACAAGTTCAAGGGAGGTAAATTTCAGTCTGACCCAGAGAAAAACATCCTAAAAATTAGAGTGCTTCACTCCAAGCTGTCCTACCCTGGAAAGTCAACCCCACTTGGCCCAGCATCCAGAAGCTCCCCTCAGTGTTTCTGACTTTGTAGAGGCTCAGCCCTCACATGTCTCACAGCCAAAACAGCTTACATCCCTGCTGGATTTTAGTTAGTCCTCCCAGCAAGGCAGTGGGCCTGGGCCAGCCTTGGCATTCCCTGCATTGGCTTAGGTAACTGGCAGGAAATGGTGCAGGTCCACTGGGAGAGCTTTGACATCCAGTTTTGTACCTTTCCTGCCACTACTGACCCTGCCCTGCTGGCCCTTCTGCCTGGCCCCTGGACACTCATATTTACAACTAGCTTTCCCTAGGGAAGGAGGTAGAACCAGAAGCTCTCCAGCTCACCTGTTTCCTTCCAGACCCTTTGCCCAAGATTTTGATCTGTATCAGGTTTTTCTCCCCCAGGGCACTCCCAGCCTTGTACTTTAGTCTGACGCTTGTGGGAAGGCCAGTATTTCCATGTCATTCCAGACAGCCTCATCCTTTAGGCTGCTGGCAACTAGTCATGGCCTGATGTCATCTAGAGCTGTTGCTCTTCTTACTGTTCATCTTCACCACAATTTGACTCTGGGTTTGCACATGTTCCCTCAGACTTGTCACGTCCATTATTCTTGGAACCCTCCCTACCCTGAACTGGGTTCCAAGGAGTGTATGTCCTGTTCCCTCCTTTGGGTCAAAAGCAGGGAAATAAAGATAAAGAGGGGATCTTAATTCTGTCTTCCTGTATGTCACAGAAGCTATGGATGTCCTCCACAACAAACCCCTCGGCATTCACTTCCAAAGTCAAAGGCTACTTACCACTGACTCCTGAAAATATCCGCTTGAAGGTTTTTTCTGGCCTTGGGAAGTATGCACAGGAAAGTCAGAAGTGTTGGATGATTAATTCTCCTGAAATTACCCTGAGACGATGACAAATAGAGAACAGGCGAATAAATATCCCAGCTCCCTTGCTCCTTGGTTCATTCTGAGCCATGTTTTCAAAGTTCCCTGGTGGAACTGAGCTCTATTTGCCCACAGTGGTAACTTGCTTGGAAATGGATGTTTGTCACCTTCCTCCCCTTCCCTGTCACACATGTACCATGTCTTGTATCTCCTAAGATCCTCTCTCTCAAATAAACTACTTGTACTTGAATTTTTTTTTATGATTTTACTTATTTATTCATGAGAGACACACATACACACACACAGAGAGAGAGAGAGAGAGAGGGGCAGAGACACAGGCAGAGGGAGAAGCAGGCTCCATGCAGGGAGCCTGACATGGGACTTGATCCTGGGTCTCCAGGATCACGCCCTGAGCTGAAGGCAGTGCTAAACTGCTGAGCCACCCGGGCTGCCCTGTACTTGAATGTTTATCTCAGTCTTTGCCAAGGAGGGAGGCCTGGCACAATGTCCAGCACACAGTAAGCACTCAATGCACAAATTAATTAATTAATCTTGGCAGGTCATCAATTTTGTAGATGGCATTTCTGCATTAGTGGAGAGGCTGCGCTATATGACCATGAAGATTCTTCTTGGAGTGACAATACACCTAGGGAGAAATAAATATCTTTTTTAACTACAAGACCTGGAAAAAGAGCTATAAGATGAAAGCATGTGAAAAAAGAGACTTTTCTCCTGTCTGTGCCAGTGTGCTTTCAGATGTGAAGGGGGCAGCTAGGATCACAGGTTAGTTATGAAATCATGCAATTTCTTGAGCCAGCACATTGCCTTTTATGGACACTTCAGTCCAGGATGCTGTATAGGGAATGATTTTTTTATCCTGGTCTATAGAGTTCACAGTTTCTAGTCACAATAAGCAGAGCCAGAAATAATGTAAGATATTCAAACCCTAGAGTATTGTATTATACATGCATAGTGTCAAAATCATATATGAAATAAAGTTTTAATTACTCCATGACTGGAATTTTCATAACACCGTTTTATGGTTGGCTGGCACTGCATCAGGATTTATGTGTTACAAGTGAGGAAATGAGTCACCAAAGTGTAAAAAAGAATGTGCTGAAGGCTCCTCAGCTGCTGTCTGAGAAGAGCTGGAAGAAAATGTTCCTGACCACTCTCCTCATGTGTTCAGGCTAACACAGGGTTTTCGTCACAGCTACAGACTCTCAAATCCTTCCAATATGGTTTTATAAGAGAACAAAACTTTGTGGTTAATGAACTATTTAAAAGCCATTGGTGAAGGGCAATTTAATGATATTATATATTTGGGAGGTAAAATGAGAATGTGAAAAATCACATTTTTTTTCTATAACAACTAAGAGTCTAATATGATTGAGCAAAATCAGATTTTTTTTTATAACAACTAAAAGTTTAATATAGTTGAGCCTGTGCAAAATGAGGCTCCTACCCTCCCCCCTACCCCCACCTCCAAGGAGCTGCCCTGCTGGGAAGTCTCCGCACTCCATATCCTTTCTACCAGAACGGGAGCTTAGGGATGGGGTAGGTGGGACAGGACAGTCCAGGAGGGGTCTGCACCTGAAGTCTACACATGCTCATGGGGCGAAGACAGATGCTGGGAGGAAGGGGACCCACAAGCAGGCAGAGCATCACCTGCCAAGAGAGTACTGTCAGAGTCCAGAAGAGAAGTTGTACGCAGGCGTTGTGCAGACCATGAGGCATGGCAGCAGGAGAAGGTAATACATGACGATCCAAACAGACAGGCCGTAACGTCTGGCAAGTCTAGCAGCCGCAGGGCTAGTTGAAGGGACAGCAGGTTGTCAGGCAACAAAAATAAACTAAGTCAAGAGACACTGGGGGGGCACCTGGGTGATGCAATGGGGTAAGTGTGGGACTTTTGGTTTCCACTGGTGATCTCGGGTCCTGGGATCGAGCCCCACATCTGACTCCCTGCTCAACCAGGAGCCTGTTTCTCCTTCTCCCTCTGCTGCTCCCCCTGCTTGTGCGCTTCCTCTCTCTCTCAATCGCTCAAATAAATAAAAAAATAAAATCTTTAAAAATAATAAAAATAAAACATTTTTAAATAAAATATTAAAAGATAAAATAGTGGGCAGCCTGAGTGGCTCAGCGGCATAGCACCGCCTTTGGCCCAGGGCGTGATCCTGGAGACACAGGATCGAGTCCCATGTCAGGCTCCCTGCATGGAGCCTGCTTCTCCCTCTGCCTGTGTCTCTGCCTCACTCTCTCTCTCTCTTTCTGTCTCTCATGAATAAATAAAATCTTTAAAATAAATAAGTAAAAAATAAAAGATAAAATAGTAAGTGTTGGGCACCTGAGTGGCACAATCAATTGAAAGCTGATTCTTGGTTTTGGCTTAGGTCCTGATCTTGGGGTCATGGGATTGAGCCCCAAATCAGGCTCCACACTCAGCACTGCCTGATACTCTCTCTCTCTCTCTCTCCCTCTGCCCCTCCCCCTGCTCATGCTCTCTCTCTTTCTCTCTCTCTCAAATAAATAAATAAATAAATAAATAAATAAATCTTAAATAAATATATAAACAATAAAATAGTCACTGTTAAGACCCAACTTGGTGGTAGGGAAGGCAAATAGAAAAAAAGCTTAGGGCCAGCTGGGTGGCTCAGTCAGTTAAGTATCTGACTCTTGGTTTTGTTTTGTTTTGTTTTGTTTTTAAGATTTTATTTATCTATTCATGAGAGACACAGAGACAAAGTGAGAGGCAGAGACACAGAGAGAGGGAGAAGCAGCTCCATGCAGGGAGCCCCATGTGGGACTCTATCCCAGGGCCCCAGGATCACGCCCTGGGCCAAAGGAAGGTGCTAAACCACTGAGCCACCCAGGGATACCTTCCAACTCTTGGTTTTGACTCAGGTGACAATGTCAGGGCCCCTGTGCCAGGTTCTGGGCTGGGCATGGAACCTACTTAAGATTCTCTCCACCTCCCCACCCCCTCTTCTTCCACTCCCCACCTCATGCTCTCTCTCTCTTTCTCTAGAAAAGAAAAGAAAGAAAAAAGCTTAAAAGAGCAAATATATAAAGAAACAGAAATCATGAGAGAGCAAAATTAAAAACTTGAAAAGACATGACTGGGAGTATTAACATATAAAGAACAGGATTCCAGAAGGATAAAAAGATAGGGGTTTGGGCAGTCTGGGTGGCTCAGTGGTTTAAGCGCCTGTCTCCAGCCCGGGGTGTGATCCTGGAGACCCGGGATCGAGTCCCACATCGGGCTCCCTGCATGGAGTCTGCTTCTCCCTCTGCCTGTGTCTCTGTCTCTCTCTCTCTCTGTGTCTATCATGAATAAGTAAATAAAATCTTTAAAAAAAAAAAAAGATAGGGGTTTGCTAGAAATTAGGATCAAACCTTTGGTGCTAAGGTGTGGATGAGAGTGTGCTCTCCAGGCTCCAGACAGCACTGGGGGAAGGAAGCAGGGACCAGGCTGGAGGGAGGGAGAGTGATCACTAAGGGGCTCCTGTGGAACTGGCTACGGCTTCATGAAAAGCATGGGGGGAAAGACTGGCCTTGCAGAATGTGTTCAGACAGAGGGTGTAAACTATTGCATCTCAGAAAGGCTTCTGGAAGGAATAGAATCCTGATTGCCCATGGTGTCCTGTCTCTCACTGGTCAAAAGCTGGGCACACCAGTGGCATGAATGTTATATGGTTAGTTATTATCCACAGGTCCCTGAAGCTCTGCATGCTTTTTTTTTTTTCAGTCTACTTTTTCCCTTTCTTGCTATCTCATCTCTGAATGCACATTTCATTGCCGATGCCCATTGTATCTGTTATCAAACCATCATTTGATTACATAACTGTCCTTTATTTGTGCTTCAGCATTTTACAAGAAACCAGTTAGGGAAATGAGTCACAAACCAAATATATACAAATGATCAAACAGCCAGTGTCTAAATAAATAAACCAGTGGATTAAAAATTAAAGCTGACCACTAGGAGACCAGCGATAAAATATCCATCATTAAAAATTTAGTCCTTACTGATCTGATTAACACAAGCTCATTAAAGTGTTAGCGAGAGGAGTAGGAAGCAAACTTAAAAGTAACAGATTGATGTATCAATAACTGTTCGGAAAAATCCACTTTTATTCTTGTTTCATTTTCTAGAGCATTTTCAAAGGAAGAGAGTAACTTTGGCAAACTGCAACATATGAGAAAAGCCCCAAGAAACTCCGCCCGTCCTTTTGGCCAGTGCTCAAACTGATTATAAAAAGTACAGTTATGATTTTCAGTTCGCCTGGCTCACAAGCCAGAGGAGACTCAGGGTGTATACACATGACACATTGGCCAGGGCACGATAGACCTGCTGCCACCAGCATCTTATTTCCCCTAATTCCCTGGAAAGCTCAGGATGAAAGTAACTCTGAATAAAGCCTTGGAGCCCAAAAGTGGGGGAGCTTTTCTGGCCAATATAATCAGGTGGGTGGAGGAAGAGGGGAAATGAAGTGCTATGGAGTGTCATAAGAGGGGGAGAGCTATTTAATGTAATGCTTTCATTTTTAAAATTGCTATTTGACCCTATGGTCTCATAGCCAAGGCAGGAAAGTAGAATCCTGTGAAAGGAAAAAGAAAAATCACCAGTGAAGAATATGAAATTTAGTCAAGTAGATTTTAACCAATTTGGAAATTCATTGCAAAGGTTCTATGGGGAGAAGAGATAAAGGACCAGGTGAGAAGGAATGAATTTTGTTTGTTTTCCAGAAAACTGTCAACTCTAATTCTCATCAAGGAGTCAGGGCTGGCACATAATTTTCAAACCGTAGATTATGTGGGACACCAATGGCTCCTGAATGTAGAGTATGGGGTAGGAGAAGCAGGGAAGTGGCAACAACTAGACCAATCCAATGAGTAGGAGAAATTAGATATGTCATGGGGGTGGGGGGGGTGGGGGGATAAGGATGTGTGCAAAATGGTGCATGCCTGGGGGTGGTGTGGGGGGGTAAGTATGAGCGTGAGAGTTTTTGTGCAAAGGTAGAAAGCTGGATGAGGCATGGTTCCCTGGAGATGATGGAAGATTTAAGAATCATTCAGGAGCATCAGTCTAAGAGTTTAAAAAATGAGAGTGGAGAAGAAGCCAGCCAATAGGATATATGGTCCAAAATAAAGTAGAATGCAGATTTCATCCCTTTGGGTAAAATTCAATGAATGGTTCCCCTCAAGGTTCCCGACACTAGGGAACACATCTTTTAAGCCCGTGTTTGAGACATATGCTCTGATACAGTGTTTGAAAATGGATTTATCCCAGAAAATCCAGGAACCAGGCTGCTCTATGAAGAGGGTTCCCCCCTCTGCATGATTGACTTTTGGGGTAGAACAAGTCTTTGATGTGGGAAGGGCCACCCTGTGCATTGCAAGATGTTCAGCAAGCATCTCTCTTACCCATGAGATGCCAGGAGCACCGTCCTCCCAGGTCTGAGGGACAAACTGTCCAGGCAGAGAATAGCTGCTGTCTGCCCCACTGCAGTGCTCATCCTATTTAACCTGTACAACATTTAACATTATCATCTGACCACCTCTTCTTTTGTAAACTGTCCCTTCTCTCAGCCTCAGTGAGGCCTTAATCCCTTCATTCTCCTCCTTTAAAAAAAAAAAAAGATTTTACTTGTTTATTCATGATAGACATAGAGAAAGAGAGAGGCAGAGACACAGGCAGAGGGAGAAGCAGGCTCCACGCAGGGAGCCCCATGTGGGACTCGATCCCGGGACTCCAGGATCATGCCCTGGGCCAAAGGCGGCACTAAACTGCTGTGCCACCAGGGCTGCCCCATTCTCCTCCTTCTTCACTGTCTACTCTTTGTCAATCATCCCTCAAGCAGGTAGAGTCTGAGAATCTCTCCATTTTTTGATGCTTTAACCTGATTTGGTGCCTGCCCCCCCCATAGCACCTAACTCCCAGGCCCACAGGGGATGTTGAGAAGCCATGGCCCCTGGCGCGGCATGAACACTGCCTGGGTCACTGGCACAATAAAATCAGCTACACAGCCATCATGCAAATCAACTTCTTTTATCTCTGACCGTGCCTCTTTTTTTCCTTTTTTAAAATTTAAATTCAATTTGCCAACATACAGTCCATCATTAGTTTCAGATGTAGAGTTTGCTAATTCATCAGCTGCGTTGAACACCCAGAGCTCATCCCATCACCTGCCTCCTTAATGCCTGTCACCCGGATACCCCACCCTCCACTCCTCTCCCCTTCAGCGACCCTCTGTTTGTCTCCCAGAGTTAAGAGTATCCCATGGTTTGTCTCCCTCTCTGATTTTTCCCCCACTCAGTTTCCCCCACTTGCTTCTAAGCTTCATACACACACTTCTGAATCCCTGCTCCTCACTCTCCCCCTGGGTATCCCCCTGGGACCTGAAGATAAAAATGTTCAGAAATACCTTCTCTCTGCTCCCAGAATGCGTTTCCTAGTTTTATTGATGGGCTCTTCAGCTTTACTGTCCCCAGCGTTAGAAAGCTCTGAAACAGCTTTGTCTTTTCTTCCCAAACAGCCACTTGGTTGTCAGTTCTGGATCATTCTCTCTGCCATAAGTCCATTTGATTTTACCTTGTAGTGTCTAGTATCAGGGCCTTCTTTCCACACCACCAACACTGGTCGGATCCTCTTTTCTCTCAACTGGATGCTTTCTCTCCACCAGCCTCCATCTCCCCATCTACTTAAACATGTTTCCATAGTGCTTACATTTTAGAAAGAGGAAAACATGCATGAAGCAGATGCTAAACCTGGCATTAATTCTAGCAAGAGTTAATATTCTCTAGATAAATGAAGGGAAATACGTGGCTGAAGATATTTCACCCACCTCAGTAACAGGTGCATTTTCAAATTAATTTTTTCCAATATTTTGTTGCAAAAATTTTCAAACATAGAGAAAAGTTGAAAGAATTTTGCAGTAAACGTACAAATACTCATTGCCTAGATTCTAGAATTATTTTGCTTAGCTTGCTATGTCACCTATCCATCTATCCTTCCCTCTATCCATTTATCAATCCAGACATCTTTCAAAGTAAATTGCAGGCATCGGTAAATTCTCACCTGAAATACTTCGGCATGCAGGTCATTAGTTAGAATTCAATACTTGTTGTCAGTTGTGCCCTTTACTTTTGAGGACAAATAAACATACAATGAAATGCTCAGATATTAAGGAAAATACTCTATGGGTTTCAACAAATGCATACACATGTGTAACTCAAATCCCGTTAAGATACGGAACACCATGGGATCCCTGGGTGGCGCATCGGTTTGGCGCCTGCCTTTGGCCCAGGGCGCGATCCTGGAGACTCGGGATGGAATCCCCACGTCGGGCTCCTGGTGCATGGAGCCTGCTTCTCCCTCTGCCTATGTCTCTGCCTCTCTCTGTGTGTGTAACTATCATAAATAAATAAAAATAAAATAAAAAAAAGATACAGAGCACTACAATCACCCAGAAAGTTCCCTGACATCATTTCCTTGTGGGTCTCTGCCCCAGATCTGCCCCAGAGGCAACCACTGTTCTGATGCTCTGATCATAGATGAGTTTTGCCTATTTTAGGAATTCATATAAATGGGAATTTGTATAACCTGTGTTCTTGTGTGTCTAGATTCTCTTAGTCAGAATAAGGCT
This sequence comes from Vulpes vulpes, assembly GCF_048418805.1. Lineage (NCBI taxonomy): Eukaryota > Metazoa > Chordata > Mammalia > Carnivora > Canidae > Vulpes > Vulpes vulpes. The sequence goes on from NC_132785.1 coordinate 49,079,079, forward strand.
TTCAAGATTCACCCATGTTGTTTCATGTGGAAGTAGTTTGTCCCTTTCTATTCCTAAGTAAGATTCTACTGTCTAAGTATACTATAGTTGGTTTATCCATTCTTCTGTCAATGGTCATCTAGGCAGTTTCTAGTTTTTAGCAACATTTTCTTTTTTTTGGCAACATTTTCAATAAATCTGTACTTTAATCATCATTTATAAAAGTTTGTAATACACTTTTGTCCTATTAATCAATTGTGGACTAAAAGTAATAATATCAACTCAGTACAAAAGAAATTTTTATCACTTTCAATTTTATGGTCACAGGAAGTTAAATTTATATGCAAGGGTGCCTGGCTGGGGGATCCCTGGGTGGCTCAGCAGTTTAGTGCCTGCCTTCAGTCCAGGGCCTGATCCTGGAGACCTGGGATCAAGTCCCATGTCAGGCTCCCTGCATGGAGCCTGCTTCTCCCTCTGCCTCTGTCTTTCTGTGTCTCTCATGAATAAATAAAATCTTAAACAACAACAACACAAGGATGCCTGGGTGGCTCAGTTGGTTAAACATCCAACTTTTGATTTTGGCTCAGGTCATGATCTCAGGGTCCTGAGAGTGAGGCTCATGGTAGGTTCTGCGCTGAGCATGGAGCCTGCTTAAGATTCTCTCTCTCTCCCTTTCCCTCTGTCCCTGCCCACCTGCTCTTACGCAGTTCAATATCTCTCTCAAAAATACATACATACATACATAAATTTATGTACATATTTTTATTGCAAAGCATCATGAAAGGGTGAGCAATAAAAAAACTTTCCAGAATAAAAAATTACACTAAGGGGCAACTGGGTGGCTCAATTGGTTAAGCTTCTGACTCTTGGTTTCCACTCAGGTTGTGATCTCTCAGTCGTGGGGATTGAGCCTCACATCAGGCTCTGCACTCAATGAGGAGGCTGCTTCAGATTCTCTCTCCTTCCCCCTCGCCCTCTGCTTCTCCCTTGACTCATGTTCTTTCTCTCTCAAATATAGTATTTTTAAAAATATACATTAAGATAAACTACTAAGGAAGAAGGAAGAAGTATAAAAGAAATAGAAGTTTGAAGGGAAACAAGAGGGGATCCCTGGGTGGCTCAGTGGTTTAGCGCCTGCCTTCAGACCAGGGCGCCTGCCTTCAGACCAGTCTCACATTGGGCTCCCTCCTTGGAGCCTGCTTCTCCCTCTACTTGTGTCTCTGCTCTCTCTCTCTCTCTCTCTCTCTCTCTGTGTGTGTGTGTGTGTCTCTCATGAATAAGTAAATAAAATCTTTAAAATAAATAAATAAATAAATGAAACAATGTGAACTGTCCAACTGTAATGATGACCTGTGTTTTTAAACAAATGATGTGATTATTAGATTGCTATGGAATGAAGATTCCATTGGGTTTATTGAAATGAGTGATGTGACAGTTCAAGAATATTTTAAATTTTAATATTCAGAATTTTAATACTCAAGAAATGTCAAATTTGTAATGAAAACAATTAGATGTCAACATAAAATTATGTGAAGAGGCTCATAATTTTTTCAAATTACTTCCCAACCTTTTCTCCAAATATTAGGACAAAGAATAGAAGTTTTCCCCAGTGCCTGCCTTCTCCCCTGACTTGGGTCCTGGATCCTAACTAATCACTTTCCAGCTCCAATTGCCATCTTTGGTTCTCACTAGGTCTTGAGAACACTGCCAGGTAGGCAACTTTCATGGGTAGGTTTGGGTCATATTTTTTATCTCCGCAAACTGAAACTGAGGTGAGGACTTGGACCAAACGTATCCCAGATGGTCAATCAATGGTGTCAGATGGTATCATCAAACACTCATCTTCCTGGTCTGGGATCAAGTGGAAATGAATTTGCATTTCAAAGCTTTATACTAGGAAGATGGTGGATCTTCTGTCATCTTCTTTTCCTTTTGTACCCGTGTGGCTTGGAATACACTGAAAGAAATCATAGGTGTCTTTGCACTGGCCATTTTGTTTTTCCTCTAATAAAGCATCTTCTTACTAAAAGGTAATATGCCACCAATCCTGTTACAGAAAATATTGGTTCGAGAACTTTACAGGTTCCTTGTGTATTAAATTTAGTTGTGTCAACATACACAATGTGAAAAGAGTTCAATAATTTGTGAAAAAAATGTAATAAAGTGGTGGGAACTGCATTAACAAAGCCACTGACTGATGAATTTTTAATTTGAATGTCCTGGAGCCTAACTGAAACCTGAGGGTCATGGCTGAAGTCAACCAGTCTGGAAAACTGGAGATTAGTACTGTGCCCTTGTATAATGTTTTTATAATTTTTTTCCCAGAAAATGTTCACTGGTTAGTGTCAGAATTGCAGAGTACTATGGACTGAATGTACCTCTCCAAAATTCACAGATGGGCATTCAGATATCCATTGTGATGGCATTAAGAGGGGAGGCCCTTGAGAGGTGAAGGCTCTCCCCTCATGACCAGGATTAGTGCCCCTATAAAAGGGACCCCCAAGAGTAACCCTATCCCTCCCACTGTGTGAGGACACAGTGAGAAGATAGCCATTGATTAACCTGGAAGTGGATTCTCACCAGCCTCTGGATCTGCTGAGGTCTTGACCTTGGGCTTTCCAGTCTCCAGAATTATGAGAAATAATTGTTTAAGCCACCCAGTGTATGGTATTTTTGTTACAGCAGCCCACATGAACTAAGACACAGAGCTTAGTGCATAATTATTCCTAATTATTTAAACTACACTTAAATAACTATGTCAATTAAGTGTAATCTTTTTTTTTTTTTTTGAAGATTTTATTTTTAAGTAATATCCTCAACCACCATGGGTCTTGAACTCACAACTACAAGATCAACAGTTGCATGTTCTTCCAACTGAGGCAACCAGGCACCCCAAGTTTAAACTTTTTTAAGGCAGAAATGGTCTAAGTCTTTTATGTCCCTCATAGTTGCTATCACTGGATTAGACATACAGCAAGTGCTTGGATTAGGGGATGATAGTCAAAATCTTTAACAGCCAACTAATTAGAAAGAACACTGGCCATAGTGTGGGGGAGATCCCCAGCATTTCCACTGCCAGGCTGTAGGAAAAAACAGGGGTTCCAGGGAGGGGACCAAAGTAGTAAAGGGAGGGACTATTTATCTCCCCATACAGAACAGTTTATGTTTTAGCAACCAATATGTAGCTATACCACCTACACCTAAATATCAGCCCAAAGAGCAAACATTTTATGGGAAAAAAATTGTAAAAGCATTAACATTATCTCATTTTACCAGAAGAGTCAATTGAGATTCAAGATACAAACGTATGCCCTAAAGTTACCCAAGTTAATAGCAGGACTGGCAATTAGCATCCAGATTTCTGGACTCCAGATATCACAGGCAGATCGTTTGACAGGTTGAATAATGCTATTGCTCTGCCTGGATCCCCTGGAATTCCTATTTGCCATTTTTATCTTCCCCTCTTTGGAGGTGCTTTTGATTTCAACACAAAGGCCCTGTTTCCAAATTTGGTTACCTTCGTGGGTGGAGGAGGCTAGTGTTTGCTTAAGGCCCTGAAGGAAGAACTAGTTCTAGGCCTCTCTCTTGGACATAGACAGCTGTAGCTGTCTTCTCGCTATATCTTTTCATACCATCTCTCCTCTGCATGTCTGGCTCCATGTCCTATTTCCCCTTTTTATAAGGAGATCAGTCATATTGGATTAGGGTCCACCCTAATTCGATTACCTCTGTAAAGACCTTTTCTCTATCAACTCACATTCTGAGGGAATAGGAATTGGGACTTCAATATAAGAATTTTGAGGGAACACAATTCAACCCATATTAGGAAGTTAGGACTTCAGCGTATCTTGCATGGGGGGTGGGGGGAGCACAATTCAATCCTTAATACTGACCTAAAACATTTTGTTACTTTAAGATTTCATGAGAGGGATCCCTGGGTGGCGCAGTGGTTTAGCACCTGCCTTTGGCCCAGGGCGCGATCCTGGAGACCCCGGATCGAATCCCACGTCGGGCTCCCGGTGCATGGAGCCTGCTTCTCCGTCTGCCTATGTCTCTGCCTCTCTCTCTCTCTCTCTCTCTGTTACTATCATAAATAAATAAAAATTAAAAAAAAAACATTAAAAAAAAGGGAGAAAAAAAAAGATTTCATGAGAAATTAAACAAATGAAAAAGAGAGAAAGAGACAAACCAAGGAACAGGCTCTTAACTATAGAGAACAAATTCATGGCTATCAGAGTGAAGGTGGAGGGGGATGGGTGAAACAGGTGATGGGGATTACGGAGTGAACTTGTGATGAGCACCAGGTGATGCATGGAATTGTTGAATCACGATACTGTACATCTGAAACTAATATTACATTGATATAAACTCACATTAACTTAAAAAAATTTCATGAAGGTCAAGAATATGAACACAAAAAGTCTTGTGTACTATATGCATAACCCAGCTGTCATACTTCCCAATTGTTATTTAAATGTATTAAAATAAAAAACAAATGTATTAAAATATTATATATATTTTTTATTAATCATTGCCCATAAAATAAAAAACAATGTTATGGCTTTGTTTACGGGACTTATGAACTTATGACATTTGTGTTTTTATTTGCTACGATCAAGATTAGATGCTTTTATCTGATAAGTATTTGCTTTGAATTGGAAATTATATACCTTTAAGTGTTGTTTTGTGTGAAACAAATGAGTCATTAAACACAATAAATAAACTGTACAGTGGTTAAGAATGCGGGCTCTGGGGTCAGACTGCGTAGGTTTGCATCAGCTCTGTAACTTCCTAGCTCTGTGACCTTGGGCAAGTTAATTCATCTCTCTGAGCTCTCATTCCTTCACCTATAACAGGGAGATGAAAACAGTAATTTTGAAGCACATAGTATTTGCTCATAGTAAACACTTAATATTAGTTATTATTTTGTCTGAAGTATTAGTTTATATGTAGTAATTCTGAAAACAGAAAGACATAACAGAAGTGAAATTTCTTATTTTTTTTAAGACTTTATTTGTTTATTCATGAGAGACACAGAGAGAGAGAGGCAGTGACACAGGCAGAGGGAGAAGCAGGCTCCATGGAGGGAGCCCCACGTGGGACCCTATCCTGGGTCTCCAGGATCAGGCCCTGGGCTGCAGGCGGCACTAAACCGCTGAGCCACCCAGGCTGCCCCATGAAATGTCTTATTATTTCTTTAGGTAAAATCACACTTTTCCAGATGACATTGCTAATGCTATCCTTTAAAACAACAGGATAAAACTTGTTCTTTTCTCTTTATCTTTCGTAATTTAACTTTATATTATCAAAATAAAATGATCATTTGAACTCCTTTTATGGGAAAATTTTTAAATGATATATGATGGCTTTTTGAAAAGTAATGTATAAATTCAAACATCATAAAGGAAATATAGTAAAAAGTAAGTCTCCTCTTCCTTACCCCCAATTTTCCAATCATATTTCCAAAGGCAAACACTGTTACCACGGTCTAAAAATCCTTGCAGAAAGTCTATACATATGCAAGAAATATACATTGTATGTGTATGTTTCCCCACCCCTAGTTGAAGACAAGATAGCATATTATGTATGCTCTTCTGCATCTTGCTTTTTACAATTTAATAATATTTCTGGGGAATTTTCTCTTATTAATACCAAGTCATTTTGTTTTATTCTTTTTCACTGTTGTGTAGTATTCCACACCATAAAGATACCAAAACTTATTTAACCAGTTCCCTACCGACAGGCATTTGGCCAGGGTTTTGTTCCTACAATGTATGTTTGCATTTTTAAGCTCATGGGCAAATATATCTGTAAAATAAATTTCTAGATGTACCATTGCCAAGTCAAAAAAAAGTAAATGCTGGGGATCCCTGGTTGGCTCAGTGGTTTAGTGCCTGCCTTCAGCCCAGGGCATGATCCTGGAATCCCAGGATCAAGTCCCACATCGGGCTCCCTGCATGGGGCCTGCTTCTGCCTCTGCCTGTGTCTCTGCCTCTCTCTCTCTCTCTCTTTCTCTCTCTCTCTCTCTTTCTCTCTCTGTCTCTCATGAATAAATAAATAAAATCTTGAAAAAAAAAAAAAAAAGTAAGTGCATGGGAAAATCTGCTATTGCTTTTTAAATTGGTCTCCAAAGAGAATGGACAAATTTAACCTACCATGGCCATTAGTTCCTCCATCTGCCTCGGGGCATTATTAAATTAAAAAAAAATTTCCAATCTTATGAGTGTCAACAGCATCTCATCAAACTTTGAATTTCATTTTTCTTGTTAGGGTGAGACTGAGCATCTTATCATTTATGAATTATTTATATTTCCTTTATTACAAATAATTTGCCCATTTTTCAATTTAAATATTTACTTTTCAATAATACTCTGTATTTAACAATAATAATTTAAAAATGTGTTAACTCTTTATATATTAAGGAACCCGACCTTAGTTTTATGTGTATATGAGAGAGAGAGAGAGAGAGACTTTTCCTGTTTAGTCATTTGTCATTATTTTGTTATGATACTTTTTGTTTTGCAGAAATTTAAAAAATATTTTTCACTTAAATCTATGAATCAGGGAGAAGACTATTGCAATTGTCCAAGTGGGAGGGCCCGGTAGCTTCGGCTGGAGTGATGTTGGTGGGTGTATAGATGAGGAGTAGGTTTGACAATATCAGGATTGTGAGGTGAGAGTTTGGCTTATAGCAAACATGGTGGCAGGGCTGGGGTGGGATGGGGTTGGGTAAGGTGAGGGAAAGAGACGTTGACTCTGAGGCTTTGGCCTCAGAGTAACTAGATGGACAGTGATGCCACTGAGATGGACAAGATTTTAGGGGAAACAAGTCTCTAACCTGTTTTGGAGATGTGCTTCCACATGCCTGGTTTCATAATGTGACACACATTCAGGTCTTGTTCATTCATCATCTTCTGAGGTTCTTCCCATCAAAGTGAAATGTTGAGTCAAACTATATATTTGGCATGTCTGAAACAGTAATTACTACATTGCCGATTTTCACAGGTAGTGACTTAGAGACTGAGAGCACTAACACAATACCTGCAATGTCATCACCTCACCCAACGTCTGCTTGTCCCCTCTGCTGGGGACTTCAGCACATACTATGCAACAAATGGCGAAACACTAACCCATCTCTATGTCTAGGATTGATTTAGATGAGTTCGACTAATTTTCCCTGAATTCACAGGTATTTAACCAAGAGGGTGAGTCAGTTTAGCAACTTGGCTGGTAACCCAATAATACACACACACAAAACCAGACTGGTTTGTGCATGTCCAGAGGGCCATGGTCTGAGCTCAGTTGGTGGGGGCAGGGGAGAGGGTTGATTTTTTTCAGAGACTTTGAAAACATAAAATTCCACATGGATGATTAATACTTCTATGCCACATGACGGGTGTTGGCACACAATGGGAAGAACATGTTATTGAAAGGAAGAAAACGATGCTATAGAATGATGTCCTCTGGGAATTCAAGCCCATTTCAAGGAAATCTCTGAGAGTCTTTTAATCTGTCTTTTCCATGTATCCCTTTGATAGTTAAATTAGCACACAGCTTTATTGGACAAGAGGAAGAGTAGCTGCTAAGAACCAGGTTCAATGACTAAGGTGAATTACCAACTCTGCCCAGTCCCTGGTTGTTCTCATGAAGCCTATTTTATTTCCTGATATGCTGATCAAATATGCTGGTATTTGAAGTGAGACTAAGTATTAGGGCAGCCATGTGACTACCCAGTGATGAGCAGGAGCAGCGAGCCCTGCCTCAGGTAGACCGAGCAAGTGATCCCCTGACGGTTGCAATGCAGGGGAGATGGCTGAGATCCCAGGTGATATCTGATTACAACTGCATGAGAGACCGTACAGGAGAATTTCCAGTTGAGCTCAGTCAAACCACAGGACTGTGGCTGGCTTGCTATGCAGCAACAGTGACAGACACATTTGCCATGCAGGTGATATAGGGGGTCAGAAAGTGACAAGCGCATATGAAGCATAAAACTCTCTGGGAGATAGGAGTATGGATGCAGTCCAGATGGGGAGAAAGGACATTTACATAATAGAGTAACAGTTCAAGGTAGCACATGACTCCTAAATATAGGTGTTCAGGGCACAAAGAAATAAATGAAAGCTGGGAGTCTTCATGGAGAAGGAGAGACTAAAAGTGGGAATGAAAAGACAGGGGAGTACACACAGGCAGAAAAGTGGCTTGAGGAGTAGAGAGCAAATAACGAATATAGGTTTTGGAAATGCACCCAATACTCGAAGATCAAATAGATTTGACTGAAACACAGAATTTATGAACATGTACGACAGGTGATGATGTTGGAGATTGTCCTTGATTAACATGCTAATTACCTATCAAGAGAAAGATTAGGGCAAGAGTTTTAGATTGAAGAGCCTCAAAGCTTAGGGCAAGAGCTTTATTTTGGTGGGTGGGGAAGGGCAGAAGGAGGGAGAGAATATTAAGTGGACTCGCTGCTGAGCCGGGAGCCCAACACAGGGCTCCATCTCAAGATCCTGAGATCATGACCTGAGCCAAAATCAAGAATCAGATGCCTCACTGACTAAGCCACCCAGGTAACTCAGGGCAGGAATTTAGATTGAACAGCTTCTGTGTTTGGGTGAGAGGGGGAAACCAAGGAAGTGAAGGTCTCCAAGGAAAATATCCCTTAAAAAACTTGTTTGTGGAAAAAAAAAAAAAAAACTTGTTTGTGGGGATGCCTGGGTGGCTCAGCAGTTGAGCGTCTGCCTTCCATTCAGGGTGTGATCCTAGAGTCCCTGGATGGAATCCCATATCGGGCTCCCTGCAGAAACCTGCTTCTCCCTCTGCCTGTGTCTCTGTCTCTCTCGGTGTGTCTCTCATGAATAAATAAATAAAATCTAAAAAAATTTGTGGGGACGCTATAGTCCTTTAAAGTGATTGTGTATTTATTAAAATATTTTATTTATTTATTTATTTATTTATTTATTTATTTATTTATTTATTTATTTGAGAGAAAGAGAGAGAACACAAGCAGGGGGCAGGGTAGAGGAAGAAGCAGACTCCTCGATGAGCAGAGCTTGATGTGGGGCTGGATCCAAGGACCCCGAGATTATGACCTGAGCTGAAGGCCACCCAGGTGCCCTTGATCAATTATTTAAAAAAAAAAAGTCAATTTCTTCAAAAGCAATTCCACACTGAGTAGGAAAAGGAAAGGAGCCATTCCAGGAAGGAAAACCACCTAAGATTATCCTTGTTAAAGAGAATGGCAATAGGGGTAAATGGGTGATGGGCACAAAGGAGGGCACTTGATGGGATGAGCACTGGGTGTTATACTATATTTTGACAAGTTGAATTTAAATTTTTTTAAAAGTTAAACAAAAAGAGAGAGAGAATAGCAATAATCTTGAGTGGTTTCATCCCAACCAAGGAGAAAATTAGGAGTCAGAAGTAATCTAATTGGAGCTGAGATCACCAATACCAGATTGGGAGGACAGGGCCATTCTAGTTATTTCTTTTCTTCTTTTTTTTTTTTAAGATTTTATTTATTTATTAATGAAAGACACAGAGAGAGGCAGAGACAGGCAGAGGGAGAAGCAGGCTCCATGCAGGGAGCCCGATGTGGGACTCCATCCAGGAACTCTAGGATCACACCCTGAGCGGAAGGCAGACGCTCAACTGCTGAGCCACCCAGGTATCCCCATTCTAGTTATTTCAATCACTGTTGGGAACCCTGGGTGGCGCATCGGTTTGGCGCCTGCCTTTGGCCCAGGGCGCGATCCTGGAGACCCAGGATCGAATCCCACGTCGGGCTCCCGGTGCATGGAGCCTGCTTCTCCCTCTGCCTGTATCTCTGCCTCTCTCTCTCTCTCTGTGACTATCATAAATAAATAAAAATTAAAAAAAAAAATCACTGTTGAAGCCAGTGTCAGGAAGGATGCACAAATACACCAAGTTTATGCTTTTACAAAGTTGTCACAGGGTAGGTGCTCCAGAAGATACTGAGATGGAGTTTATGACCCCTGTTTCAAGGAGAGAAAAAAATCAGGTCAGGCAGAAAGGAAGGAAGAAGTTGAAATGCAGTGAAGACCCATCAAACCCTTGGTATTGGCCAATCTGACCATTTGAATGAATACTGCCCATTAGACTTGTCATGCATTAAGTTGAAATGACTGGGCCTTTATTCTCACATTATTCATCCATATGCTGTGAGCTGCCGAGGAAGGGCATGACCTCAAGTGAGGTGAGGTGACCATTGGCATTGGAAACTCCAATAGAACTGCCAGCTGGAAGCTGCTTGCTGACTCTGTTTCCCACATCTGGGCATCGAGTCCTTCCTTGAAGTGGTAGAAGGAGGATCTGACTCTCCATGTCTAGCACAAAGGGGTAACCAAGCTCAAAGTCTCATTAATGAGAATATACTTTTCTTTTATGACCTAATGAAGTTAGTAATCTTGCGGGATCATTGAGTACGACGGTCAAGAAAGAATTCTTGAGATGTTTCAAAATGCAACTTAGTAAAGTTTATTTAAGTAGCATGGGGACAGGACCCATGGGCAGAAAGAGTTACTTTTGCGGTATGAAACTGGTGGTTATACACTTAATGCTCAAGAGGGTGGGGACATGCATGGAGTATTAGACCATAAATGTTCTTCAAATCTCTATTCATAAAACTACTTCTTGGGATCCCTGGGTGGCGCAGCGGTTTGGCGCCTGCCTTTGGCCCAGGGCGCGATCCTGGAGACCTGGGATCGAATCCCATGTCGGGCTCCCGGTGCATGGAGCCTGCTTCTCCCTCTGCCTATGTCTCTGCCTCTCTCTGTCTCTCTGTGACTATCATAAATAAATAAAAAAATTAAAAAAAAAAAAACTACTTCTGCAAGATTTCTCTACCGCTTATCATTCAGTCTGATATTAACTATCGATGAGATGTACAGGACATCATAAGATCCTTAAAGAATAGTAGCAATCAGCACTTATTTCATCCTTAACGAAAACTCTGCGGGCAAGAAGTCAGCCTTTTGGGCTAAAGGCAAACATTTTTCTGCTCCTAAGACTAATGCTTACTTTGATGAGGGTGTCTGCTTATTTACTTTAAAAAAGTGAAATCAGTCACGTTGATCATTGGTTCCCAATGAACCAATGAAGATGAAGTTCCCAATACAGGAGTCTGGAGCTCCCCATCCCCATCCTTCTGCAGCCAGAATCTTCCTCCAGATGGCAAGTGGTGCGTCACTAGGCAAGCAGTCATGAAAGAGTGTGGTATCATAAAGATAAAATCTGGTCTTTGTCCCTGGTTTCTGGCACAGTGCTTCAAATCTTTGGAACTTCCCAAGAGCTAGGTGTGCCTTTGTTATGCTAATGCTGCAACTGGGGTGGGTGTGGGAAGTAAAAAGCTTCAGGATGGGGGAAGCTGCTGGAAAGCCCAATTTTAGGATTAGAGGGTTAGAACCTTCAGCCCCACCCCTAACTACTAGGGAAGGGAAAGGGACCGAGATTGAGCCTAATCATCAATAGCCAATGATCTAATCAATCATGCCTATATAATGAAAACTTGATTTAAAACACTTTAGACATGAAGGTTTAGAGGAGCTTCCTGGATGGTGAGCAATTTCCATACCAGTTGGGTGGCACACACCAACTCCACAGTGGCAGGAGCTCCTGTGCTCTGGACCCCTCTAGACTTCTCCCTATATTCCTCTTCATCTGGCTGTTCACTTGAAACCTTTATAATAAAATGGTAATTACAAGTACAGCACTTTGCTGAATTCTGTGAGTTGTTCCAGTGAATTATCAAGTGAATTATCCCCTCATGAGGGGGCATCGTGAGAACCTCCAAATTTGCAGCTGAGCTGGACAGAAGTTCAAGTGGCGTGGCCCCCAGTCCTCAAGCTGGTGTCTGAAGTGGGAGTGGTCTTGTAGGACTGGGCCCTTCTTAATGTGTGGGATCTGTGCTAACTCTGGGTAGCTAGTGTCAAACGAATTGTAGAACACTCCATTGGTGTCCCAAAAATGCTTTTGGGAAACACAAAGGGTCAGAGGAAGAGAGGGGTGATGTAGATCATGAGGGAAAACTGAGTGGGGCACCATTGTTCTGAAGTCTTATGTTTCTAAGGCCCTTGCTTTGTACAACGAAGGGGAAGGAGTCATTTAAAAAAAAAAAAAGATTTTATTTATTTATTCATGAGAGACTCCGAGAAAGGCAGAGACATAAGCAGAGGGAGAAGCAGACTCCCTGCAGGGAGCCCGATGTGGGACTCAATCCCAGGACCCTGGGATCATGCCCTGAGCCACAGGCAGATGCTCAACCATGGAGCTCCCCAGGCTCCCCAGGAAGGAGTCATTTTGACAAAGTCCTATACTTACTACTTATGTGAGAGAGATCTGCCCACACATCCAGCGTAGTCTGGCACCTGGAGATAAGCCAGGAGGTAATCAGGAAAGGCACAGGGACTGCTTCCTGGCTATCTTGAGGGGAAGAGGGAATGGTTTAGCAGAGATGAGGTTGAAGAGGAATTAAATCTCCTCAGCCTGTGGATTTGGTTTCCTATATGGACCCCCTTTGGGTGGGTATCCCCTTCCTGCTCTCAGTATAAATAGGTTGGGTAGGACTGGCCTCTCCAGCCAAGATTGGTTCGGAGCCAGGCCACTCCCTATGGCTGGGGAACCGGAATCAGGGAGCATCAAGCCAGGAATTGTACAAGCACTACTGGGGGGAAAACGCTCTTGTTCACTGTGGGCTTGCAAAGTGAGTAAGACACAAGCCTAAAACTGTGGGTGTCTTGACTTCAGTTGAGGTAAGCTTCACCTACCAAGGAAGAAAACCAACACAGAGGAAAGCGGAGTGGAGAAGGGTGTTTGTGCGTGTATGAGAGACAGAGAGAGACAGAGACATAAAGAAATACAGAGACACGGGTGACATTACCTATGCAAGGGCTTATGTGAGGTACTTTGTCTTGGGAAGTGATCCCCAGGCAAGAGCAAGCAACCAAGAGTGAAATAAGGGAGAAGGCAGGACCAATGGGAAGATGTGTTATTGGTCACATGCATGTTTAATGAGGCTGGATCCCATTGAGACCTTCTTTTTTTTTTTTTTTTTTTTTTTAAGATTTTATTTATATATTCATGAGAGCCACAGAGAGGCAGAGATAGGCAGAGGGAGAAGCAGGCTCCATGCAGGGAGCCCGATGTGGGACTCGATCCTGGTACCCCAGGATCACGCCCTGGGCTGAAGGCAGCCGCTTATCCACTGAGCCACCCAGGCATCCCCCACTGAGACCCTCTAAGGAGCCATATTGAGCACCTCAGAGTCATTTATAAGGGGAAGCATTTAGCCAAGGCTCCAGTTTCCTGTTGGACCAAGGGATGCTCCATGAAGTGTTAACTTCTTTTCCCCACCTTTCTTAGAATTCTTCAGAGAAAGAGAAACAACAGGAGCTAGCTAGCTACGTGATAGATTGATGGACTGATTTGAGGGAACTGGCTCATGTGATTGTGGAGATTTTGCAAATCTAAAGCCTGATGCGGTAGGCTGGTAGGCTGGAGACTCTCTGGAAGAACTGCAGTTTGAATCTACAGACCAGCTGCTGGCAGAATTTTTTCTTGCACAGAGATTCCGTCTTTTTCCCTGAAAGACTTCAACTGATTGGATGAGAGTCGCCCACATTAGGGTGAACTATTTGCTTTACTCAAAGTCCACTGATTTGTTTTTCCTTTTTGTTTTTAAAGATTTCTTTTTTATTATTATTATTCATGAGAGACAGAGAGAGGCAGAGACACAGGCAGAGGGAGAAGCAGGCTCCGTGCAGGGAGCCTGCACATGGGACTTTTTTTTTTTAATCTTTTTTTTTTTTAACTTCTTATTTATTTATGATAGTCACAGAGAGAGAGAGAGAGAGAGAGAGAGAGAGAGGCAGAGACATAGGCAGAGGGAGAAGCAGCCTCCATGCACCGGGAGCCCGATGTGGGATTCGATCCCGGGTCTCCAGGATCGCGCCCTGGGCCAAAGGCAGGCGCCAAACCGCTGCGCCACCCAGGGATCCCCTGACATGGGACTTAATCCTGAGTCTCCAGGATCATGCCCTGAGCTGAAGGCAGACGCTCAACCCCTGAGCCACCCAGGCATCCCAAAGTCCACTGATTTATGTTCATCTCATCAAAAAAAAACACCTTCATGGAAATATTCAGAATAATGTTTGACCAACTATCAGGGATGACTATGTCCCACCAAGCTGACATAGACAAATTATCCCTGACCCCCCGCCCCCCATCACTCACACACACTTCCAGCTTGCACATACCTGAGTGCCAAGTAGACATTTTCAGGGCAGAAAACAAGAAGCCCTGGGAGGAGCTGAGGCAGGAGGCTGCCAGTAGGTTTCTGCTGCAGTGGCTGCAGGGGTCAAAGGACAGCTGAGATGTCAGGCCAAGCTCATGAGGCCTCCAAGATAACCACACAGCATACTTTCTTTTTCAACACTAAAGGAGTAAAAAAAGGGTGTTGAACCAAAATAAATAGTTCTATTTGTCTAAATACACATTTAGAAACTAAAAGGAAGTCCATATACCAACAACTGTTACATAAAATAAGGGGGGAAAAAACTCATGGATTTTCTAATGACATTTTTGAGGCAAACTAAAACCAATCATTCTTTTTTAGCAAAACTGGACTATCTCTAAAAGAACACCGAAACTTTAACCAGTTAACTTTAGCCGTTTGATTTGATGTGGGGGAAAAAAATGTGTTCCCCTCAGCAAATATTTCCCCAAATTGACATGCAATGGGAAAAAACAAAAACAAAACCTCTTACTTTCACAATTAAAAAGCATAAACTTCTTTCCTAGAGTTTGGAAAAATCCCAGAATTCTTGGGATATCTCCCCGATGACCAGAGAGTGAAATCTCTCTAGAAACTTCAAGTGGCGCTAGCCTGTGTTGATGAAGCTTTGGTACACATACAGGTTAAATAATCCCTCATCTGCAATCGTTTTTTGAGAGATGGAGGAATTTTTTTTTTTTAAGATTTTATTTATTTACCATAGGGAATGAGAGGAAACTGAATGGGGAAAAATTAAAGAAATACAAACCTGAGAGACCCTTGACTCTGGGAAACAAATTGAAGGTTGCTGAAGGGGAGGTTGGTGGGGGGATGAGGTAACTGGGTTCTGGGCATTAAGGAGAGCAAGTGATGGGATAAGCACTGGGTGTTATACTCTATGTTGGCAAATTGAATTTAAATTTTTTTAAAAAGATTTTATTTCTTTATTTGAGAGAGAGAGTGTGTTGTGCTGGAGAAGGGGCAGAGGGGGAGAATATCTAAGCAGACTCCCACTGAGTGCCGAGCCAATTTAATCCCACGACCCATGAGATTAGGATGTGAGCTGAAACCAAGAGTTGGGTGCTCAATCGACTGAGCCACCCAGGCGTCCCAGGATGGAGAGACTTTATTTAGGCTTTTCAATAAACTCAGCCAATTTGTTTAATCAAAGATGCTTAAGATTTATATAACACATGGGGTTTTTAGGGCTTTTTGTTTTGTTGTTGTTGTTTTAAGGAAGGAGATGATTTAAAAATATTTAGTGGTTGATTCTAATTACATGAGGTATGTAGAATAGCCAAATTTACAGAGACAAAAAGTTGAATGGTGGTTGCCAGGGGTGCCAGGTTGCTCCCTAGCAGGAAGGAGAAATGTGGAGTTAGTGTGTAATGGGTACAGATTTTGGGCTGATGAAAATGTGGGGATGGTGGTAGTGATGGTTGCAGAACCATCTGCCAATGTACTTACTGCCACTGAATTGTATGCCTAAAAATGGTTAAAATAGTAAGTTTTATGTTACATATATTTTTCCACAATAAAAGAAATATTTACTGCAGAAACTTGGCTATAATGAGCGAGCAAGAGGGTTATACCTCCTCCTTGGCAATGACCAGACAGTGAACTTGGTGATTAGGCCTGGCTGGCTATAAAAATCAACCATTTCAAGGAGTATTGCTGTGCCTTGCATGATAAAATATAAATCCACTTTCTGACTTACTGACAGAATAAGTAAGAATGTGATTAAGAGAATGCTTTCAAGGGCAAGAGGTCAAAAATTTGGCCTGTGCCCTATGTTAACAATGGGAAGCATAGGGCAGGAAAAGAATTCTTCTCGTAGAGCAGGAATTCACTAACATTTCTACTTAAAACCCACTTTTATTTATTTATTTTTATTTATTTATGATAGTCACACACAGAGAGAGAGAGAGAGGCAGAGACATAGGCAGAGGGAGAAGCAGGCTCCATGCACCGGGAGCCCGACGTGGGATTCGATCCCGGGTCTCCAGGATCACGCCCTGGGCCAAAGGCAGGTGCCAAACCGCTGCGCCACCCAGGGATCCCTAAAACCCACTTTTAAAAAATAGTGGAAATGCGTGATCTAATGAGAAAAAATACTGGGTTTCATTGTTGTTATGGAAACAATCTGTGAAGAATCCATCCTTGATGTTATTAACTGTCACCCCTCTCTTATGTGTTATCATTTGACTGATACACACTAATTCTTTTAACTACCATGTATTGGTTTGGTTTTTTTGTTTTCAGTAAACTCTACATCCAACATGGGGCTTGTACTCTGACCTTGAGATCAAGAGTTGCGTGCTCTACCAATGGAGCCAGCAAGGTGCCCCACTACCAATGTACTTTAAATCAAAGCTTTTTAATTGGAGGTACCTGGGTGGATCAGTTGGTTAAGCATCTGACTCTTGATTTTTGCTCAGGTCATGATTTCAGAGCCTTGGGATCAGTCCCTGTGTTGGCCCCGAGTCAGCCCTGGACTCAGTGTGGAGTCTGCTTGGGATTCTTTCTCCCTCCCATCACTCTCACACTTGCTCTTTCTTTCTCAAAATAAATAAATAAAATCTTTTTTTAAAAGTCTTTTTTAACCAAAAAATGTGAAGTTCCTAAACATGAGTCTACCTAAATGGGAAAGGTTATATTGTATTTTCTCTAATACTTTACTTAACTTTAATTTTGGAACTTATACATTACAAGTAAGTGAGTTATTAAGTTATACCTAGAGTTGACAAATATAAAATAGTTATAAAATAGCCAAGCAAACTGAAAATAAATATAAGTATTATTTATATAGAAATATCTACATGACAATTACATGATATAATGCATGAAAAGTTCTTAAGACAGAGTCTAGCACATACGTGTTTAAGTAAAAGTTGTTTTTTGTTGACAAATATTTGATATCATTAATTTGCTTCACATTTGAGTCCATGAAATATGTAATAAATGCTTAGTGTATTTTTACTGGGTAAAAGTCATCTTACTCCACTGTATGAGGGAACAGAAAGTTGAAGGAGATAACTTGCACCATTGAGAGAAACATCACTTCTTTTTTTTTATTTAATTTATTTTTTTAATAATAAATTTATTTTTTATTGGTGTTCAATTTGCCAACATACAGAATAACACCCAGTGCTCATCCCGTCAAGTGCCCCCCTCAGTGCCCGTCACCCATTCACCCCCACCCCCCACCCTCCTCCCCTTCCACCACCCCCAGTTCGCTTCCCAGAGTTAGGAGTTTTCATGTTCTGTCTCCCTTTCTGACATTTCCCACACATTTCTTCTCCCTTCCCTTCTATTCCCTTTCACTATTATTTATATTCCCCAAATGAATGAGACCATATAATGTTTCTCCTTCTCCGATTGACTCATTTCACCCAGCATAATACCCTCCAGTTCCATCCACGTTGAAGCAAATGGTGGGTGTTTGTCATTTCTGATGGCTGAGTAATATTCCATTGTATATATAGACCACATCTTCTTTATCCATTCATCTTTCGATGGACACCGAGGCTCCTTCCACAGTTTGGCTATTGTGGACATTGCTGCTATAGACATTGGGGTGCAGGTGTCCCGGCGTTTCATTGCATCTGTATCTTTGGGATAAATCCCCAGCAGTGCAATTGCTGGGTCGTAGAGCAGGTCTATTTTTAACTCTTTGAGGAACCTCCACACAGTTTTCCAGAGTGGCTGCACCAGTTCCCATTCCCACCAACAGTGTAAGAAGGTTCCCTTTTCTCCGCATCCTCTCCAACATTTGTGGTTTCCTGCCTTGTTAATTTTCCCCATTCTCACTGGTGTGAAATGGATGAAAGATCTAAATGTGAGACAAGATTCCATCAAAATCCTAGAGGAGAACACAGGCAACACCCTTTTTGAACTCGGCCACATAACTTGCAAGATACATCCACGAAGGCAAAAGAAACAAAAGCAAAAATGAACTATTGGGACTTCATCAAGATAAGAAACTTTTGCACAGCAAAGGATACAGTCAACAAAACTAAAAGACAACCTACAGAATGGGAGAAGATATTTGCAAATGACGTATCAGATAAAGGGCTAGTTTCCAAGATCTATAAAGAACTTATTAAACTCAACACCAAAGAAACAAACAATCCAATCACGAAATGGGCAAAAGACATGAACAGAAATCTCACAGAGGAAGACATAGACATGGCCAACACGCACATGAGAAAATGCTCCACATCACTTGCCACCGGGGAAATACAAAACATCTCTTCTAAGATAGGGAGAAAACAATTCACATAAGGAACAGAGTACTTGAGATAAGAGATGATCCCTAAGTGTTATGGAGATTCAGATAGATCGTGGGGAATTTTGTAGAGAAAGAGGCCTTTTTCCCTGGACCTAGAAGGATAGATAGAATTTCTATGGGTATGAGACAGGGTGATGAGGTTCGTTCTCAGAGGAGGGAGGAGGGAGAGCACAGAGGCAGAGCATGAGAAGTGACTGCAGGAAGAGAGCAAGGTGTACATGGAACACAAACCAAGGCAGGAGAGTTCTTGGAGGTCAGCCTGGAAAAGCTGATTGGGTCCAAAGCAGAGAGATCTCAGATTCTGAGAGAAAGGGACCCTTTGAAGGTGCACGTACATGAAAGAACAGAGCTAGAAGAAGTTTCAGGAAGATTGATCTACAAGCATTCTGCTCCTGCCTTGTGGAAATAAAGGAAAATGGTTAAATGTCACTTCACTGGTGTGGGCACTGGCTTACCTTAGGACAGAGCCAACCCTTGATCTTCAGACTTGAAGTCCAGGGGAAAGCTCATAGTACTGCAGTTCCCTTAGCTCCTCCCCCTAGTCATGCAGCTCACCTCAGTATTCTAGATGGAGTGGGAAAGAAGTGGGTGTCTCATGCAGCTGGGGAAGCCAGGCATTCGCTCACATACTTTCACTTTCCCCCATGGGAGATGCTGCCAACCAGCTGACAAGGCCTCTCTTGGCATGAGTTGTGCCGCTTTGGAAGAGGAGCAATGTGGGTCAAATAAAACTTTTCCTCTTACTATCTTCATGTGTCCATTCCTCCTGGTTGTTGCTTTTTTTTTCTTCAATGATATGCTGGAGCTTCTCTGCTAAAACTCCTGGACTTCCCGAAAAGCACTCTCATCCATGGGCAACTGTTAAAATTGGTGTTCCTTGGGAGGAAGACAGTAGAAAACTATTCCACCATGTTGCTGACATCACTCTGCAGGTTACCTTTCAAAGAATAAAGATTAATTCTGGAAAGATTCATCTACATTCATTCACACTTCACAGAGAATTATTTATACTTTCTTTTTTTAAATTTACGCTTTCTGACTATGTAAAATTTAAGCAATTCAAGGCATTATTTTTAGAATCAAATACCAGATTGAAAAAAAAAACAAATACCAAATTGATGGATATTAATGATGGATATCATTCACATGGTGGATAAATTCAGGTTGGCTTAAACCAGGACAACCATGTGGAATTGAGCTTCTGTGCTATTTCTTTCTTTTTTTTTTTTTTTTTAAGATTTTATTTATTTATTCATGAGAGAGAGAGAGAGAGAGGCAGAGACACAGGCAGAGGGAGAAGCAGGCTCCATGCAGGGAGTCCGACGTGGGACTCGATCCTGGGTCTCCGGGATCATGCCCTGGACCGAAGGCGGCGCTAAACCGCTGAGCCACCCGGGCGGGCCTTCTGTGCTGTTTCTGAAGGAAATTCCAAACGTGGTGGCCCAAAGAACATTTTTGAAAACAGACAACACTACTTGAATTAAATATATGACCTCTTACTGAAGTTCAGTCCTGTGTTTGCTTTTCCCAAATTTAACAAGTTTCCTTTCTTTCTTTCTTTCTTTCTTTCTTTCTTTCTTTCTTTCTTTCTTTCTTTCTTTTATTTATTTCAGAGAAAGAGGTCAGGGGTGGGGGGGCAGGAGCAGAGTGAGAGGGACAGGCAGACTCTTGTGCCTAGTGCAGAGCCTGATAGGGGGCTCCATCTCACCACCCTAAGATCATGACCTGAGCTGAAATTGAGTCAGATGTGTAACCAACTGAGCCACCCAGGGACCCCTAATAAGTTTGTTTTCAAAACTGAGTTTCATTCTTTTCATTCATCAAATGCTTGTAACAGAGGCTGCTAGTGCTCACCGATATCAGGCTCTTCTTTCCTTCCTGGTCACACGGCTAGACTGAGTCTCCCAAGTCCCCACTGTGTAATGGTGGTCATGTAACTAGTCTTGGCCTGTTGAATGTGGTCCCTAATCTTTCCTCAGGTTCTCCAAGAGTTCCTCTCCCCTTGTCTGTTGGTTGGGTGCAGAGAATTTTCTGAGGACACTAGGGCTCCAGAAGATAGAAAGGCCACTAGAGAAGTGAAGCCTGTGTTCCTGAGTGAGCATGTGAAGAGCTCCTTGCCCCATGTCTGCCATATTGGATTGTGACTCTTTTTTGGTTAGACCAGTTAGATTTGGCCATTACATGTGATGGCAGTGAGTCTCTCCTGACTAACGTACATCATACCTCTTAGAATCTGATGAAGTTGCTGAGACTTTCTAGGTAACCTATATCTCATGTCTGGAACCTGAGTATCAAGAGCACTAGACACAGCTGCTGTTTTTTCATTTATTTAAGATTAGTGTTGTACTTATGTAGCTACCACACTCCCACCCCCACCCCCACAAAGCACTCCTCTTGATTCAGTTTCTGTTTCACTCTCACTCAGTGTCATTAAGTCCAACCACCTCTGCAGGACGTTTCTGTGACAACAGTTAGCTGTGTTGCTGATAAGAAGCTTTGACTGTTCGGGGCTCCCTGCTTTATACTTTGCCACCCGCCTTCAACATCTCTGTCAATAGGCCTTTGAGCTTCACTGCCTCTCTGCAAAGTGCCGAATCTTTCCCACATTGTCTTGAATGTGTGCTTTGAGATTGTGAGCTGTCAGCACCCAGGAGAGCCTGACCCACTGTGCCAGAACTTTCGATAACATAAACAGACCACTGAGCTCTCAGAGAGTGAGAAATCTATTTTAATATCAGCCTCAAGTTCCCTTTTTGTTTCCTCAGGGAGAGATATGCACAAATTCATTCTATTTGTGTGTGGAATGAGTCAGAGTGCTAGTAATTTGACCGAAGTGACCAAATTCTTGTGTATTAGGTTCAAAACCCCTCAGTAGACATAATAAGTGAATAAATTTCTCTGGCTGCTCAAACTTGCCAAATGTGTATTTTTATGGTTCAGCTACATAGATTTACTGGCTTAGCAATAATGTAAAGTGGATAGAGGACTGGATAATATCTGTACATCTCCTGGAGGGGCTTTATTTTTTTTTAAGATTTTTGTTTATTTATTCATAGAGACACACACAGAGAGAGAGAGAGAGAGGCAGAGGGAGAAGCAGGCTCCATGCAGGGAGCCCATCGTGGGACTCGATCCCGGGCCGTCATGATCACACCCCAGGCGGCAGGCGGCGCCAAACCGCGGCGCCACAGGGGCTGCCCCTGGAGGGGCTTTAAAGCAAAGACCATGTTTGTTAGATAAGCCTGTGTGTAAATTGGAATGGGATTCTGGCAATTGTAGGGGATAAAAATCTTTTGTAGTATTATTTGAATACTGTAGTATTTTGCTTCCAGCAAAAATGTTTATGGTTGTATAAAAATCAGAGTAGCCCATTGGCTTGTATTCTGTCTGAAAAGAAATGATTGAGAATTACTAATCTAATAGTTTTGGATTTTTAAAGATATAACAACCAAATGCCTTAGAAGGTACATTTATTTGAATTGCTTGTCGCTTTCTCACGACTATATCCCTTTTATATGAAAAAATGAATGACAGATGTCATGGTCTGAAGTCATCTAAGAGATATTACAGTTCAATCTCCTCAAGTGACATTCACATACCTAATAACGCATAGAACTGGGAATAACAAATGTTCCGAGTAAAAAATGTTAAGAGACCTCCAAAGGAAGATATATTATTGTTGTTATTTGCTACAAATATAGGCAAAATCATGCCTCTGAAGGGGCACTTGGGTAGCTCAGTTGGTTAAGCATCTGCCTCTAGTTCAGGTCATGATCTCAGGGTCCTGGGATTGAGCCCCACATTGGGCTCCCTGCTCAGCAGGGAATCTGCTTCTCCATTTCCCTCTGCCCCTTCCTGGCCCATGCTCTCTCAAATAAATAAATTAATTAAAAAAAAAATCATGCCCTGAGGATTAAATTGATCCTAGAAGAAACAAGATGCATACAAACAATCTTCATAGGGTATCAAGTGGTATATTAAGTGATGGTTATTTTTTTAAAGATTTTATTTATTTATTCATGAGAGACAGAGAGAGAGCAGAGACATAGGCAGAGGGAGAAGCAGGCTCCCTGCAGGGAGCCCAATGTGGGACTCAATCCGGGAACTCTGGGATCATGCCCTGAGCCAAAGGCAGACGCTCAACCACTAAGCCACCAAGGCGTCCCTAAGTGATAGTTATTATTGCTTCTTTTACTACAAACATTTATTGTGCATCTAGAATACATCAGCTACTGTGCTTAGTCATTTAGACACATCAGTAAACAATTCAAAGCCCATGATACTAGATGGACAATATAGGATAGATTCCTAATACAAGGCCAGGAGGTGACTGACAAAGTTTTGATATAAAATAAAACAAGGCAAGTGTATAGAGTTACAGGTACTGATATTTTGTATTGTGTGGTCTCTGAGGAGATGACATTATTCTTGGGAACCCCAAGACATGAGAAGGAGTGAGCCATGTGGAGATATGAAGAGGGTAAAGATAGGAACTTGGGAGTGTTCAACATCCAGATGTTATTTATAGCCATGGACTTGGATGAAATTATCTAGAGAGAGAATGTTGAGAGAAATCTAGATAGTTAGGAGAGGAAGGGCACTCCCAGGTCACTCCATCAGTTAGAGGCCAACACTGGAGACCAAGAGCCAGCACTGAAGACCAAGAAAAAGCAATGAGCCAGGGGAAAGGAAGACAGGGAGTGTGTGATGTCTTTGAAGCCAAGTGAAGAAAGTATTATTTTTTTTAAGATTTTATTTATTTATTTATTCATGAGAGACACAGAGAGAGGCAGAGACACAGGCAGAGGGAGAAGCAGGCTCCATGCAGAGAGCCCAACGTGGGACTTGATCCCAAGACTCCAGGATCACATCCTGAGCCAAAGGTAGGTGCTCAACCACTGAGCCACCCAGGTGCCCCTGAAGAAAGTGTTTTAAGAAAGAAGCTTGAGGGGCACCTGGGTGGCCTAGTTGGTTGAGGGTTGAATATCTGCCTTCGGCTCAGGTCATGATTCTGGGGTCCTGGGACTGAACCCCAGATGAGTTCCCTTCTCAGCAGGGAATTTGCTTCTCTCTCTCCTCCCCACTTGTGCTCTCTCTCGCTATCTCTGTCACTATCTCTGTTGCTCTCTCTGTCTTTCTCTCAAATAAATTAAAAAAAAAATAAAGAAAGAAGCTTGAGCAAGTGGTTATCTATACAGAAACAAACATTATAAGTAATGTTCCGCCTCATCTAACATACAAAAACAAGTTCCATTTGGGTTAGAGAACTACAGGTAAAGAGCAAGCCTGAAAACCTTTTCAAAGGAAGTATAGACAAATATTTTTATGACCTCAGTTAATGGAAGAATGTCTTTTAAAAAGATATAAATAGCACATACCACAGAGGGGGAAAAATGAATAAATTTCAGATTTCCAGTCATCGAAAACCAGTATTAAAAAGTAAAAAGACAAAGCATAAACTAGGAGATATTTGTGGCACATATAATCTTCCAAAGCTTTTTAATAATTCAAAATATATTTTAAAAACATATAGGGATCCCTGGGTGGCGCAGCGGTTTGGCGCCTGCCTTTGGCCCAGGGCGCGATCCTGGAGACCCGGGATCGAATCCCACGTCGGGCTCCCGGTGCCGTGAAGCCTGCTTCTCCCTCTGCCTGTGTCTCTGCCTCTCTCTCTCTCTCTCTCTCTCTTTCTATGTGTGACTATCATAAATAAATAAAAATTTGAAGAAAAAAAAAAGAATCATTAAAAAAAAAAAAAAAAACGTATAGATTAGGGATCCCTGGGTGGCTCAGTGGTTTAGCGCCTGCCTTTGGCCCATGGCGGGATCCTGGGGTCCTGGGATCGAGTCCCACGTCAGGCTCCCAGCATGGAGCCTGCTTTTCCCTCCTGTGTCTCTGCCTCTCTATGTCTATCATAAATAAATAAATAAATCTTTAAAAAATATGTATAGATTAGTAAGACAAATATAATCCAAAGACACTTGGTAGAAAAGACTGAATATGCAGTAAACACATGAAAAGATGTTCAACTTCATTAGTAATTTAGAAAAATGAAAATTTTAATCTGCAAAGGAATTATTTATAACCACCAAACTGGCCTAAATTAAAAAACCTGATGATACCAAGTATTGACAAGGATATAGAGCATGGTAGATATTATTTGGTGGTGGAAGTATAAATTGGTAAGCTACTTTGGGGTAATTTTGGAGCAATTTGGTATTTTCTTTTTTTTTTTTAAGATTTTATTTATTTATTCATGAGAGACACAGAGAGAGAGGCAGAGACACAGGCAGAGGGAGAAGCAGGCTCCATGTAGGGAGCCCAATGCGGGACTCGATCCCAAGTCTCCAGGATCACACCCTGGGGTGAAGGCAGCACTAAACCACTGAGCCACCTGGGCTGCTCAATTTGGTATTTTCTAATAAATTTGAGGATGAACATATCCTACTGGCCCAGCAATCTCCCTCTAGAGAAACTATTCCCCATGTGCACCAGAAATTTGAACAAGAATGATCATAATCATTGTGTTTGTAATAGCAAACAAATAAAATAAAATAAAATAAAATAGGAATAACATTAATGTCATTAACAAGAGAATAGACTAATTCTGGCATAGTCATTGTGGTAGCCAGGTTCCAGGATGGCTTCCAGCATCACTTCCTGGTATTCACGTGCTTTGTGTACTTCCCTCCCACACCGAATGCAGCTGACCTATAGCCAATGGGATATTTCAGAAATGATCAAAGTCACTGTGACTTCTACCTTGCTTTCTTGGTTCATTCTCTCTAGAGAAAGCCAGCTGCTATGTTATAAGGATACTCAAGCAGCCCTGTGGAGATATCCACATGGCAAGTAGCTGAGGCTTCTTTTCAACAAACACATCAATTCTCAGTATTGTGAGTGCACCATCTTGGAAATGAATTCTCTAGCCTGCATCAAGCCTCCAGATAACTATATCTTCACTTCAACTTCATGGGAGACACTGAAGCTAGAACAACTCAGCTAAGCTTTTCCTAAATTCTCAACCTACAGAAACTGTTTATTGTTGTTTTGAGCTGCAAAATTTTGGAGTAATTTGTCACACAGCAATAGATAACTAATACAATTTGCCCTGGAACACTGTATAGCAGTGTAAACAAGCGATGCTTACAAATAGCATCATGACTACATCTTATAAAAATAATGTTGAGAGAAAAAAGCTAATCACAAA
Organism: Vulpes vulpes; assembly: GCF_048418805.1. Lineage (NCBI taxonomy): Eukaryota > Metazoa > Chordata > Mammalia > Carnivora > Canidae > Vulpes > Vulpes vulpes. The sequence continues at coordinate 49,104,852 of NC_132785.1, forward strand.
AATATGTGCACTAAGTTACCATTTATGTAAAGGTAATAAAATGAAACTAATACACTACTAGAGATATACACATATGCAGTGAAACAATGTAGGATATAACAAGGGAATAATAAACACAAAAAAAGTGGTTATATCCGGGAGGTAGGAAGAGACAAGCAATCAGAGAAAGACACACCAGAATTTCTAGTGGAAATGTTCTACTTTTTAAGCTGACCAATGGGTACACTGGTGTTTATTATACTAATCTTTACATCTTCTGAATGCATGAAAAATGTCAAAATAATTATTTTAAAAAAGAAGATGGGAATGAATGCCCCAAGTTGCTAAGAGGTTGATTGTGCTAAGGACAGAGGATTGACCATTGGATCTCACCAGGTAGGGGTCTCTGATGACCCTATTGGGCACAATTTCAGTGAGTCATGGGTAAAAAGCACACTTGGATTGGGTTGAAGAGAGAACAGGAGGTGAGGAAATGGTCACATCACGTACCATTCATTCTGAGACTCTTCGTAATGGGGAACAGAAAAATAGTATATATATATATATATATATATATATATATATATATATATAAAGATATATTTGGAAAAAATATTTTTTAAGGAAGTGAAAATAGTTGTTTCAGGAGAGACTATTAAGAATTGTATCGATTCTTGAATAGTTGACAAATGAGGAGATACAGTTCAACAGTAAAGGAGTTGGCCTTAGAGAAGACTGTAAAATTGTATATTGATATTATTCATGAAATAGCAGTAGTACCAAAGCTGGGTGGGCAGCAATCTTCACACAACAGAACAGAGCACATGGACTTATAATATCTTAATTAAGGTCAGAATACTGGTGACGGGAACGATATCAAAACCATCCCTGATGTCTTTGGACAGGGATGAAGACAAATTAGGAAGCAGATACGTTGTTTCCAGAAGCTGCCTTCTGATTATTTCTTTGTCCTTATGGTCCTCTCTCCTTTTCTTTCTTTTCAGATTCTCTCTCCAGACCCAACCTTCACAATCTAATCTCAGTTAATGAATCACACTGAAGTATAAGAAGTAAGCAAATTTGGGACGCCTGGGTGGCTCAGTGGTTGAGCATCTGCCTTTGACTCAAATTATGATCCCGGGGTCCTGGGATCGAGTCCCACATCAGACTCCCTGCAGGGAGCCTGCTTCTCCCTTCGCCTATGTCTTTGCCTTTTTCTCTGTGTCTATCATGAATAAATAAATAAATAAATAAATAATCTTTTTTTAAAAAGAAGTAAGGAAATTTATAAGACACTCTTTTGGGGAGCTTTAACACTTTAATTCTGTTCCAGAGTTGAAGTTCTAATTTGGAATCTCTAGGTCTCTCCTCTCTCTACCACTGTGTGACTCCATGAATTTGAAGTGCTTGGGACAGGTTAGTAGATATCTCAACCCAATTCAAATCAACCAGGAACATAGGTATTAATGCTACACTTTTTTAAAAAAGATATTATTTATTTATTCATGAGAGACACAGAGAGAAAGGAGGGGGCAGAGACACAGGCAGAGGGAGAAGCAGGCTCCATCCACGGAGCTTATCGTGGGATTTGATCCCGGGTCTCCAGGACGACACCCTGGGCTGAAGGCGGCGCTAAACCGCTGAGCCACCTGGGCTGCCCTTAATGCTACACTTTAAATGGCAAGTGTGAGTCCTGGTTATAACAGAGCAATCCTTTAATTACTGTATAGGGTGCAGCTATATGGATACACCAAGTGTGTCAAGTGGGCAAGATCTCATACAAATGGAACAATGCTAGAGCTGAAGCCGACCACTTCTATCTATACTCAGGAACCATACCTGAGAATGGGAGGTAGGGAAAGAAGATGAATACTTTCATGATGCCAAATACCTAGGAGGAGGGACCTCCTTCAGACCAGAAACCAGAACCAGGAGGGAGATCCTAAGTGACAAAAAGAGGCCTTTTATTTTGGGTTTAATTGCAGAAAGGCCAAGGTATCCAGGAGGAACCCGATGATGGGAAATTGGCTGAGATGATCTAAGGAGACAGGCCAGAAGCACCCTTTCTTTGGGATCCCACATGTAAAGGGAATGGACCATTAGCCTTGAAGACAAAGAGAAAGCAATGATGGTATTAGAGTTTATTTCTAAGACAGACTGTATTTATATTCCTGATTATCCCTGTGTTTAGTTACTTGTTCATCTCCACTGCCCCCCACTGAAGTCTTGCTGTGTCTAGCCTGTCTCCATAATAATGGAATCTAACCTTACTGAGCACAAACCCAAACTATGTGCTGCACACTGTATGAAGTCACCTGACAATGTGAGAGACCTCCCCATGGGTCGGACCTAGCTCAACCAAGAGGATACACCAGCTTCTGAGTCTAGGACTCCATTTTGGAGGTATTGATACCTCCTTCCACAGGCCATGTGAGGTCCAAATAGGAGACAATATAGAATCTGGAAATTCTATATTGAGAGAAGCAAATGAGGTATGAACTAAGAAAAACTGGTGGGAAAAGGAGGATCCAAGAAAATCTATGCAAAGGAAATGCTGCTGAAAACAGCAGTTACAGGAAACAAAGAATAGAGGATGTTCAGGAGAGGAGTGCACTGCACATCTAGGTAGAACAGACAGTATGCTAACGGCATTAGGTGTCTGAAATTATACACTGGTTGCCTGAATCTTTTATGTCTTATCTTTTTAAGTGTATTTGTACTGATTTATATAAGTAATCTCTACACCCAACATGGGGCTTGAACTCAGGACCCAGAGATCAAGAATCACATGCCCTTCTGACTGAGCCAGCCAGCCACCCCTGAATCTTTTATTTTTTTAATATCTAATCCACTCTACTTTAATCTAATTTGTAAGTACCTTCTTCTAGCTTGGGACACCTGGATGGCTCAGTGGTTGAGCATCTACCTTTGGCTCAGGGCGATCCCAAGTCCAGGCTCCCTGTGGGAAGCCTGCTTCTCCCTCTGCCTGTGTCTCTGCCTCTCTCTGTGTCTCTCATGAATAAATAAATAAAATCTTTTTTTTAAGATCTTATCATAGTTCTTGCAATTGGATCTTTTATTGCTGCCACTTCCATTCATCTGACTGGAATCTGCTGCAGTGTCCTAAAATGAAACAAGGTCAGTCTGTGTGAAAATTTTTGTTCTAAACATTTCAAACTTTCTATTTTTGTTCTGTCAGTAGGGGGTTGAAGTGTGGGGACCTGTGCGCTGGGCTTTTTTTTTTTTTCATGTCATAGGTCAGAAACTAGTATTTTCTGCCTCTGAGCCAAAGGGAAGAAACAAAAATGTGACATGAATTTGGCCCCAGCTGCCTCCACTGAGTGGCAGGGTCACTTCTTGGTCCCAAAGTGTATCTGGTCATGTTCCTTTAAAGTGTCCTCTAGTCATGACTTTTTTGAAATAGGCAAGAGATAACTATGGACAGGGGCGAGGGTGATAATGATGTTCTCAGGGCAGAGAGGGCTTTGGGAATAGAATTCCCAACAGAAAACCTGGACTGGACACCTTTGCTGTAGCCGGCTCACGGCAGGGCCAAAGCACTCCTACACGAATTCAGGTTAATTGTTGCTAAAATTATGATGGATTTTCTTTCTGTCTGTCTCTTTTTTTTTAAATATTTTTTTATTTATTCATGAGAGACACAGAGAGAGAGAGAGAGAGGCAGAGACACAGGCAGAGGGAGAAGCAGGCTCCATGCAGGGAGCCCGACGCAGGACTCGATCCCAAGACCCCAGGATCAGGCCCTGGGCTGAAGGCAGGCGCTAAACCGCTGAGCCACCTGGGCTGCCCTCTTTTTTTTTTTTTTTTTTGTACTCTTTATTGTCACAAGAAAAAAAACCTAGGAAATGCTACAAAAATACACTCTGTCCAAAAAGAAGTCCTTTGCACTTGTCCTCAGCAAACTCTATGGCAGTGAGTTTTCTCCACTAGCAGACTCAGACCTACCCACTTTCTGAGCCAATAATTATGAGGGCAGGAGTACATTAATATATTTCCTCACTTCCAGCACCATCATTATCAGGTTGGTTAAAAATTTGTTGGTCTTATTTAAAAAAAAAAAAAAAAAAGAATTTGTTGGTCTTTTAAAGACCTATTATCTCCTGGGTGGAGTGTGGGCTCTGTTATGGGCTGAACTGTGTTCCCTCAAAATTTTTGTATTGAAGCTCCATCCTCCAGAAGCACAGAAGGTGACTGTATTTGGAGATAGGGCTCTCAAAGACATAATTTTTTAAAAAAGATTTTATTTATTTATTCATGAGAGACACACAGAGAGAGGCAGAGACACAGGCAGAGGGAGAAGCAGGCTTCCCACAGGGAGCCTGATGCAGGACTCAATCCCAGGACCCCGGGATCACGCCCTGAGCCAAGACAGATGCTCAAGACTGAGCCACCCAGGCATCCCTCAAAGACATAATTAAGGCTGAATAAGGTCATTAAGGTGGGCCCTAATACCTCTTTAATGGGATGATTGGTGTCCATGTAAGAACAGGAGTTTAGGACAGAGGCACACATGAAAAGATCATGTGAAGATACAGGGAGAAAACAGCAATCTACAAACCAAGAAAGGAGGCCCCAGAAGAAACCAACCCTGCTGACCCCCTCATCTTGGGCTCCCAGCCTCCAGAACTGTGAGGAAATAAATTTTTGTTGTTCATGCCACCTAGTCTGTGGTACTTTGGCTGTCCTAACAGACAAATGGAAGCCTCACACATTCCTTCCCACTAAATGCCAATTCTTCTCTTCTCTCCTCCTCATTCAACAAGCCAATATGAATGGACTTCTGCTAGGATCCCTCTCTGTCCTGAACCCATCCCTTACACCAGGGTTTGGCAAACTTTTCCTGCAGAATGCCAGAGAGTAACTATTTTAATCTTGGAATGTCAAGAGGCAAGAGAGAAAGAGAATATCCTGTAGTTGCTAATATAAATTGAAAATGTAATGCTTCTGCTTGCGCACCAATGTTCATAGCAGCATTATTCACAGTAGCCAAAAGGTGAAAACCAAGTGTTCACTGGGAAGATAGATAAACAAAGTGCGGTATATCCATACAATGGAATATCATGCAGCCTTAAGAGGAAGGAAATTCTGACAAGTGCTACAATATGGATAAATCTCGAAATGATATTTTATGGCAAGTGTCATAAGCCAGATACAAAAAGACATGTATTGTGTTATTCCACTTATATGAGGTACCTAAAACAGGCAAATTTGTGGAGACAGAAGGTAGAACAGTGGTTACCAGAGACTGGAAGGAGGGAGGAATGGTGAATTGTTGTTTAAGGGACACAGTTCTAAGGATGATAAAAGTTCTGTAAATGGATAGTAATGATTGTTACACAGCATTGTTTGTTTGTTTTAAGGATTATTTATTTATTTATTCATAGAGACACAGAGAGAGAATGAGAGGCAGAGACACAGGCAGAGGGAGAAGCAGGCTCCACGCAGAGAGCCCGACACGGGACTCCATCCAGGGTCTCCAGGATCACGCCCTGGGCTGCAGGTGGCGCTAAACCGATGCGCCACCGGGACTGCCCAACACAGCGTTGTGAACCTACTTAATGCCACTGCATTGTACACATAAAAATAGTTAAGATGGTGAATTTTATGTTAGATGTAGTTTGCTACCATCACCACCACTGCTATTCCCCTTTCCCAAATGTAATCACTTAAAAACATTAAATATAAGGCTGGGGGTGGGGTGCAGGTGGGTAGGAGGGGACACAGACTGACCCACAGACTCTAGTGTTCCTACTTCTGCCCCATACTGTTCAGTCGGTGTCCTGCCTCTATCCTCTATTTTTTTTAAATTTTTATTTATTTATGATAGTCACAGAGAGAGAGAGAGAGAGGCAGAGAGAGAAGCAGGCTCCATGCACCGGAAGCCCGATGTGGGATTCGATCCCAGGTCTCCAGGATCGCGCCCTGGGCCAAAGGCAAGCGCCAAACCACTGCGCCACCCAGGGATCCCCTAGCCTCCGTTTCTTAACAGTAAGCAAGAGGTCTGCTCTAAACAGACAGATCACCTGTAACTATCAACATCTGGATGGTTCCCCTGCACCAGGTGCTCTGGATCTTTGTCTTGCCTTTCTACATCATCCTGTGTCACTGGATACTTGCAGACATCTCTGCATACTCTGGGGCCTCATCCACTAAGGCTACAGATGGAGATGTTTGAAAGCTTTGCTTGGGGAATGGTCCTCCAGGGAGGATACAAACAAATTAAAAAATACGATTGTGGTTTTATTATAACAGGACCACACTTAATACCCAAGATAAGAAAACGAAGCTGAATGTATTGCTTATCTAATAAGGGAGAGCTGTGGTGGTCAGACTCTCTGCACAGGGTACAGTGTTGACTTACAAAAGGTTTTGGGAACATGAGCTCACGGATTGGGAGACTTTCAGAGGCATAAGTGGATTACCATCATCTGCAGAAGTGTAGTTGCTGGCTGAGCTCTTGTTGGTTGGTTGGCATTCAGGTGTGTTTATTAAAGTGAGTCAATCTCTGATTGGCTTATTTTCATTTGATAGGGGTTGAATTGATTGGTCAGCCTGTGAAAGCATGTTCACTAGGGCAAGTTGTCACTGATCAATGAATGGATATAAAACCAGTTCTGGTGGCTACTTGTTTCCATGGCTACAGAACAATCAGGGTTTCCCTAAATTGGTGGGAACTTTTCAATTCTCCTGTTTGGCTGTGTAGCTATCTCTTCAGCCATTATCTCCATGGCAAAGACTGCCAATTGCCTACCTAATATCTATTCTCCCCTTTTATTAATAGAGCCCTGCTTTTGTTAACAGCAGCAGTGTTCCCAATCTTGCATATGTGGTTGACAATGAGACATAATCATAACCAATGAGATGTGAGCAGAATCATTTGGTGTGCTGCTTTTGGGAAAACTCCTTCAAAGTGAGGAGTCAGTGGGCACGGCCCTTTTCTCCTTCCTGTCTGGAAGGACGTCAAATATGTAGGGGACAGAAGCCATGGATTTATGAGAACTAAAGCAATCCCCTAATGATGGCAGAGAGAGAGAGAATATGGTGAAGCTGTCATATCAGTGCTGGATTTGCAGCTGTGTAAAATACAAAATCAAAACCAAGAACAAAATGCAAACCTTGGGGATCCCTGAGTGGCTCAGCAGTTTGGCGCCAGCCTTTAGCCCAGGGCGTGATCCTGGAGTCCCGGGAACGAGTCCCACGTTGGGCTCCCTGCATGGAGCCTGCTTCTCCCTCTGCCTGTGTCTCTGCCTCTCTCTCTCTTTCTCTCTCATGAATAAATAAATAAATCTTTAAAAAAAAATGCAAACCTCTCTTTGGTTTAGCTACTGTGAGTTGAATTTTCTGTATGTGTAGCCAAACCTATTTCTAGTTGATAAACCTGCTTTCTGGTTTTTTCCTTTTTTTTTTTTTTTAAAGATTTTATTTATTTATTCATGAGATACACAGAGAGAGAAGAGAGGCAGAGACACAGGCAGAGGGAGAAGCAGGCTCCATGCAGGGAGCCCAACGTGGGACTCGTTCCCGGGACTCCAGGATCACGCCCTGGGCTAAAGGCTGGCGCCAAACTGCTGAGCCACTCAGGGATCCCCAAGGTTTGCATTTTGCATTCCGGGTCTCCAGGATCCGGCCCTGGACTGAAGGCACTGTTTAAACCACTGAGCCACCCAGGCTGCCCGTTTTTTTCCTTTTTAATCTCTCAGCACACAATCATATCAATGGCATCCATGCATACTCATTGCATAGCAGAGTTCTTGGCCCCCCAGGCAACATACTATCAATATATATTTGCTGAATGTGTGATTCCCAAATGAGGTTTTTTTCTGCCTTGTGATATGAGGAATAAATACAAAACATCATCTACAAAGTATTCTTGCCAGAAATATTTAACCTGAAACCAATCATGAAGAAACTACTAGACAAATTCTGTATTGGAGGCCATCTAAAACAACACACCTGGACTCTTCCAGAAAGTTCCACGGGACAAAACAGTGAACAATAAGGTGGGAAGGGGGACTATTCTAGATTAAAAGAGATTAAATATACATAACAACCAAATGAATGTGTGAATCCTGGATGGAAGAACAACAAAAGGTATCTGTGTCACCCGACAGACTCGGACTTTGAAGCCAGAAATCCCAAAGACACTCCCAGTGGCCTGTGTGGTATGGAAAAGGCACTTCTTGGAGGACAGATTCCCCTGCTCACAACCTCATGCAGACGGCTCAGATCAGGAGAGAAACTTGGAGAGTTGTTGATTCTAGAAAATACTTTGTATAGCTGGGATATAAGAAATCTAGGAGTTTCTATAGGGTTCCAAGGATCAGTACAACCAGAGAGGCTTAGGAAAAGACTAACATCTATGAGAGAGGCTCCTACAGGGAGCAATGGAACATTGTAAGCAACACATGACAATCCCCTCACAACCTCAGAAGCCACCAGGGCTCCACCCGGTTTGGCTGGCGGGGTGTGAGCACCGAGGAGCTTCCCGAGGCATGCAGCCAAACTCAGCCACTGCAGCCACTTGCCACACACCGCCAGTATGGTGCCAGAGCTAAAAGGAGGGTCACGCTGCGGATCTCTGGAAGCATAAAATAACGACTGCGAGATGACTTCTTACCCAGTGGGAGGGAAACCAGGTGCTCCTGCTGGAGTGCGGGGTCGCCGAGACACCGCAAGACCTGGGTCCACTAGAGGGCGGTAGAGCACAGTGGTTAGGGCACCGCCTCTGTGAACCTGGATGGGTCCTGGCTTCTTCACTTGGCAGTTAGGTGACCTAAGGCTAGTCACAACCTCTCTGAGCTTGGGTTTCCTCATCTGTAATATGGAGATGAGAACAGTGTCTACAACGCACGTTTCTTCTGATTAATACACGTGACTGGCATATTGTAAATACTCCATTAATATTAGTTATCAGAGGGATGCCTGGCTGGCTCAGTTGGTGGAATCTACAACTCCTCATCTTAGGGTTGTGAGTTCCAGCCCCACGATGGGTGTAGAGATTACTGAAAAATAAAATCTTGGGTAAAAATTCTAAGAAAAAGACAATTTGGGTTAAAAAAATATATTAGCTAGTAGTATCATCCACTGATACGAGGAGGCAGGGCTGCCTTTGCACTTATTCATCTGAGAGTATGCATGCAGCAGAGCACATGAGGACACAGTGCATTGGAACTTAGGAAGCAAGGCCTGGAAAATGCTGCTCACAAAGTTGAGTTGAAGAATGAATCACCAAATGGAGACATGTGACACACCAGGCCAGAGGCCACCCACCCATTCCCTCCAGCTATAGCCTTGTTTTTGGTCTTTAAAAAAAATTTTTTTTTCATTGTGGCAAAATACACATAATAGAAAATTCACCATCTTAATCATTTCTCAGTGTTTGTTCAGTGGCATGGAGCACAATTTATATTGTTGAGCAATCATGGCCACCATCTATCTTGAGAACATTCTTCATCTTGCAAAACTGAAACTCTCTACCCATTCATCACTAACTTCCCGTTCCCCTCGCGGCCAGTCCCCTGGCAACTGCATTCTATTTTCTCTGTTTATACATTTGACTACTCTAGGTGCCTCATATAAGCAGAATCATACAGTGTCTTTTTTATGACTGGCATCTGTAATGTCCTCATGGTTTATCCGTATTGGAGCATGTCAGAGTTTCCTTCATTTTTACAGCTGCATAATAGCCCATCACATTTATATCACATTTTGTTTATCCACTTGTTGGGTGTTGATGGAATAATTCTTTGGTTCCTTTTGAACCAGAAGATCCATCAAAGCTTTTCTGGGAAGGGTTAAGCAACTAAGGGAATCAGTGGCTGACCCCTGGAATGAAAAGATATCTCCAATATGGCAAAGGCCTAGGAGAACAAGAAAGAATTTGCAGACAAGGGAGGAAAGAAATTCAGCCAGTATACAGACCCCCAAGTGTATTTAGTCCCTAAAATGTCACTTACACAGTGGAGACCATGATGGTCACTGTCTCTCAGTTCCAAACCCATGCTTCTCTACTTGGCTTCGTGGAGCTAGGCTGAGACCCTGCAAACCACACATCGGACTCTAACCAGTGTGGGGTGCTACAGGAAGGCTATGAGCCTGGAGGAAGAAGTAGGGCCCTGGGACCTCCTTTCTGCTTGTGATTCCTCTGAGCAACACCCCAGCAATGCCGTGTCACCTGGGAGAAGCTGTGCCTTCCTGTAGTAGCAGCGCAATCCAGTTGCCAGGTGATCCAATACTTGCAGAGGCACAGCATGGCTCCAGACCATCGCCAACCAGCCAGCGTCCCCTCTGAGGTCCAGGTCCCAGTCCCATGGTACTACTCCTATAAGTTGTAATGTTTTCATTATTCCAGGCATTTCCCTTTGTTTGTCTAGCCCAAGAGGTGGTAGCTGTCTCTTCTGTGGTATCTTGCAATTGTCTTGGAGTTGGTAAATAATTCTTTACATTTAATTCTCTTTTTTTAAGTTATTGCTGTAGTTTTGTCTCCTGACTTAATTCTACCTGATGCACCCCCGACCATTATTTCAAAGCTGTAACAATGTGTTTTCAGATCCCTTCTATTAGAAAGGATGACCTGGCCTCATGTTTTCTTTGGAAAATCAAAGTTTTTATTTAGGGGCACCTGACTGGCTCCGTTGATTAGCATTTGCCTTCAGCTCAGGTCATGATCTCAAGGTCCTGGTACTGAGCCCCAAGTGGGGCTCCCTGCACAGTGGGGAGTCTGATTCTCTCTATCCCTTTGCCCCCCTCCCTGTTCAAGTGCTCTCTGTCTCTAAAAATAAATACATGTATCTTTAAGAAGAAAGAAAGAAAATTAAAGTCATTTAGGTGACCTCAAACATGCTTCTCCTAATACCAGCCAATCTATAAAAATTCCTGTAGCCAATTTCCTTTTCTTCAGTCTCAGAAGATAAATCATTTCTGTTTAATTCCAAATCTTCCATAGGTACTTCTGAGCCCAACCCCTCCAATGTCCCCTATTCTGCTCTGTCCCTTATATCTTCTCTCAATTCTTAATATGCTCTTTTCTATATAAAAGCTCTCTAGGAAGCTAACTAAGGATGAGTAAAAGGGTTGGCAGGTACTCTGTTCCTCTCTCTTGTTAACCACATCCACACTTCCCCCGTAGCATGTCCACCTAAGTCTGAATTCCCAGACAAGTTCTGCATTCCCAGAATCTAGCACAGAGATTGGCAGGGAGGAGGCAGGGAAGTGACACCATGTAAGTGTTTGCTGAATGGGTATGGTAGACAGAGGGCTGCTGCTGGCTGAAGGAATCAATGAATGGGTGGGATTCTGTGGTTAGCAGACAGAGCTCATGGCACACCCTCGAGCCACATTTCCCACTGTGCAGTCCTTGGACCACCGGCACTAGAATCACTTGGGAGCTTTTCGAAAATGCTGACTCAAAACCCACATTGATTGGGGTTTGTCAGTGTGACACAGGAGCCAAAGAGCTCCCAGGGACCAGAGTTGAAATAACTTGAGCAACAAAACAAATGATGTTGGGTTATAACCCAAAGTATGAAATAAATGTCCATGAGTCTATACTGATATAAATGGCTGAATAAATAAGTGGGAGAGAAGAGACAAATTTCCTGTACAGAAGAATTCCAAATAATTTATATACAAACCACATCCTCAAAGAGGTGGAACATAACTTCCTGCTCAAGAGTGGGCTGCCCATAGTGAGTGCAGTATGAGCACAGTATGAAAGAGGCAGTGGGTAATTTTGCAGTGGAGAAACCTGACTCACACAACCTCAACCAGGTGAGAGTCAACATAAGTACCGATGAGTCAGGTTGATAGTATGTATACTTGATGTTGTGTGATAACAATAGCTTTTTGCCTTTGTCTGGATTTTCCCCAACAATCTATAACCTCAATCTTATCATGAGAAAAAGGTCAGACAAGTTCCAATAAAGGGATACTCTGCAAACTTCCTGACCAGTACTCCTCCAAACTATCAAGGTCATCGAAAACAAGGAAAGTCATAAAACTGTCACAGCCAAGAAGAGCCTAAAGAGATATGATGGCTAAATGTAATGTTGCATCCTAGATGGGATCCTGGAACAGAAAAATGGCAGTAGGTAAAAACTACTTTATGTAAATAAAGTACTGACTTCAGTTCATCACAATGTATCTATACTGGTTTATGAATTGTGACAAATGGGTAAATAGATATTCATAACAGGAGAGGCTGGATGTAGGGCTTATGGGAATTTTTTGTGCAATCTTCCCAAATTTTCTGTAAACCTAAAGCTTTTCTAAAAAATGAGGATGACTAAAAATGTTGTTTTTGTTTTAAAGATTTTATTTATTTCAGGCAGAGAGCATGAGCAGCAGGGAGAGGCAGAGGGAGAAGCAGACTCACGGACAAGCAGGATCATGACCTGAGCCAAAGGCAGGTGCTTAACCAAAGAGCCACCCGGGCACCCCAAAATATTTGTGTTTTTGTTTTTAAGATTTTATTTTATCTATTCATGAGAGACACAGAGAGAGAGAGACAGAGACACAGGCAGAGGGAGAAGCAGGCTCCATGCAGGGAGCCCGATGTGGGACTTGATCCCGGGTCTCCAGGGTTATGACCTGGGCTGAAGGCAGCGCTAAACCGCTGAGCCACCTGGGCTGCCCAATATTTGTGTTTTTTAAAATGCAAATTCCTGGACCTCCCCTCTGAATCTCAGGCAATGAGCCTCAGGACTATGCATTGTAAACAAGTATCTCACTGGTTTCATGCACAATGATGTCTGGAAAACAGTGTCTTAGAGACTCTCTGCTCAGAGACACAGAGATCCCTTGCTTACTGTGGTTTGGATCCATGCCACCATGTTGCACAGCCCCAGGATCACCCTTGATGTCATGTCCAATTTATAATGATAATGGCACCCCATGCTACCATGGAGTAGACATCCTGTACCTGTGGGCTTTCTGCACCATTATTTTGATTGGTGAGCCAATGTTTAACAATTGGGAAATTCTTTATTAAAGTCCAAAAGTCTGGGCTGCATTTCTGTTTCCCCCACTCATTCCCTCATGGCATCCCAAGCAGAGCTTAGGGGTGGCTCAACTGTTTGGTGGAGACATGTGCTGGTCAGTTCGACGTGATCTCTACCACTTTCTCTTGTTCTCAACTCTTTTCAGGGGCTGTTACTAGCATGCCTGTATTGCCACCTTCTTTATGAAAAAAAAACAAAAACAAAAAAACAAAATAAACCCAAAACACCGTTATCTATATCTGGGTTGCTATCAAAGAGGGAACATGAAAGATAAATCATATAAGCCTGTGTTTTTAAAAACTGGGAGAAATTACTTTTGTTCGTGTCAGTGGGAGAGTATTATTCGTATGATTAATGTGCAAGCTAAGTGTGACCATTGATTACTTATGCCCAGCCTGTTTCCTTACCGGAGGGCTGCACGAGGATCTCAAGCCAATGAGGGATGGTACAGGGTGCTATTAGCACACCCTGGGAGCACCACGGGGAAAGCAGCTCAGCTAAGCCAGAACCTGTGTTCCTGGGGCCTTCGTCAAGTGGCGTGATCACACTGTTCTGATTCTTCATTTCTAATTACTACTTTAGGAACCAACTGTCTCATGAGAGTTCTGGCACAAATAGGCTCGATTTTGAGAACTCCTTAGCTTCCTTGCCAATGTTCAGAGTATAATTACAGAAATTATAATGATAATAATTGCAAGAACTTACCCTGGGCAGAACCTGTTCTAAGTGATTTTTTTTTTTTTTTTTTTTTTTTTTTTTTTTTTTTTAGTGTTTTAAGTTATTTAATGTTTAGAAGCCCCCTAGAGGCGGGTGTTGTTATTACCATCATTCCCTGTTTACAGGTGAGGAAAGGGAGTTAAGGAGGCCTATCTGGGGTCTACAGTTAGCTGAGAATGGAGCTGGGATTTGAAGCCAGGCTCCAGGCTCTGGGCACTTCACTACTACACACACCATTCTGGCTCTCTGGAGAGTGGTTCAACTCCTACAATATGTCAATGTGCCATAAAAAAAAAGAAGGCATAATTACCTCTTTCTATTTTATGTACATTTGTATTCACATTTCACAATGATACCATACAACATCTGGTGATGGTGTACAGATCAATTATTTTAAATAGAATTGTTGATAACAGGCCCTGATGTCTTCATATTTGGTATGATGGACTGTTAGCTGGAATTTGTATAAGCTACCAGGAATAAAAAATTGTTCAGTTCTTGGGGCTAAGCCTCTGCGTTTGGTTCAGGTCATGATCTCAGGATCCTGGGATGGAGCCTGGCATCAAGCTCCCTACTCAGGAGGGATCCTGCTTCTCCCTCTGCCCCTTCTTCTCCATGCTCTCTCTCAAATAAACAAATAAAAAATATTTTTAAGAAAGTTGTTCCACTCTTAATTAGCATGGAGTAATTTTTAAAATGATATATTTTATCTTAAGAATTCAGGTGGATTGTTTTCCTTATCAATCCAACTCTATGGTTTATCAGCAGATTGTGTTAGAAGCTCTTTTCCTTTCCTTTAGGAAGTCTGGAATAAGAGATCAGACCTTGTCAGTTATCATCACAAATATGTCATGATCATTGGTATTTTATGCCTCTATTTTATATGCAAAGTCTCATACACCATTTTAACTCCATGGTGTGGAAAAAAATAAAATAAAATAAACTCCATGGTGTGGGATCCTTGGATGGCTCAGCGGTTTAATGCTTGCCTTTGGCCCAGGGCATGATCCTGGAGACCCAGGATCGAGTCCCAGGATTGAGTCCCAAGGTCGAGTCCCACATCAGGCTCCCTGCATGGAGCCTGCTTCTCCCTCTGCCTATGTTTCTGTGTGTGTGTCTCTCTCTCTGTGTCTCTCATGAATAAATAAAATCTTAAAAAAAAAAAAAAAAGAAACCTCCATGGTGTAGGAATATATGGAAAATTGGAGAGAATTTAAAAAAATGATCAAAGGGCTTAAAAGTTACAGAAATTCGGGATCCCTGGGTGGCGCAGCGGTTTGGCGCCTGCCTTTGGCCCAGGGCGCGATCCTGGAGACCCGGGATCGAATCCCACGTCGGGCTCCCGGTGCATGGAGCCTGCTTCTCCCTCTGCCTGTGTCTCTGCCTCTCTCTCTCTCTCTGTGACTATCATAAATAATAAATTAAAAAAAAATTAAAAAAAAAAGTTACAGAAATTCTTAGTCTGAAGAAGAGAAGGCTAAAAGTGTTTGAAAAACTCACTTCCGAGGTGAATAACAAATCAGGAAGATACTGAACAGATGTTCTAGGCATCTGGTGGCTGGTGGAGCACGTTTGGTTAAGGATACTACACAGAGTGACTGTAAGGGAATAAAATAGAGGTATCAGCACCAGAGATCAGGTTTCTAACCAACAATGGGCATGTTTTCATTGGAAGAACATAGGAGTACCAAGGCAGAGTTTATTAAAGGATCCTCAACCAGATGGATATATGGTCCAGGGGCTTCTCCGAAGTTAGTGTCAGGATCCCACCACTTCTCCTCAGAGTCAGGCTCGCTCACACAGGGTCCATCTGAGTCCCAGGTGGTCTGGCACATTCACACAGGGTAGAAATTCCTCGGCTTATGTGTGAGGACACCACTATCTACTGGTACAGAAAACTCAGGTTGTTTCTCTTTCAGATTTTTTACAGCCATTGGTAGGACACTCATTGCTGAATAATCCCTATAAATAAATATTCCAATCTTATACTTATGTCCATAAGGACATAAATAATTGCCAAATCAGAACAAGCACCTCACTTTAACTTTAACCCCTAACCAGCCCCAGTTTCTATACATACATAATATCACTGAAACAACATAAAGGGGAATGTTAAATCCCTTGTTTTTTGTGGTTCTACCACTAGGCTTTATGAGACTTTCCTAGAACATTATTTATTTATTTATTTTTCATAATTTATTTTTTTAAGTTTATTAATTTCTTTTTCGTTATCTCTACACCCAGTGTGGGACTTGAACTCACGACCCCAAGATCAAGAGTTGCATACACTCCCACTGAGTCAGCCAGGTGCCCCAGAACATCATTTATCTTGCAATGGTTTTAGAAATCCTTTGTCCATACTTGTACGTACTACCCATTTATTAGGGCATGCGGCAGATGCTAGATATCTGGACAATCTGAAGCCCATTCAATTGTCAGAACGGGGGGGAAGCAGCAAGTATGTCTTGATGCTGCCTTTCCCCCATTCATCTCATTCAATCGAATATATATATTGAAGCCCTACTGTGTGCCAATCACTGTGCTAAGCCTTGGGGAAACAAAGATGAAACATAGGCAGGCCCTGCTTGCAGTTGTGTGGAGGAGACAGGCAATTGGACGATGACCACGATGCAGTGTGTACCAGCTTTGATAAATGAATGCAATTCCTGAAGTGCAAAAGGAGGTCAAGGGCATAGAATTCAGCCATCATCACAGAACAGTGGACTGAAACCTCTTATGTTCCTTAGCTAACATCAGAATGGGTCCTAATGACTGGACCACAGATTCATCTGCAGAGGGAATACTAGGTGAGTCATGACCATGAGAGAGATTGGCAGGGGAAGGTGAGAGGTTGGAGCAAGGTGAGTGAGCGAGTAACAGTTTCTCCTTGATGCTAAATGGACCAAAACCCACAGCCTTAACAAAGCAATTTTAGATTTGGTGGCCATGAAGTGTGGAAAGATTTTATCAGTGCAATTTTTGATTCCTGATCTTATCATCATCATATGCATGACATAGGAGATCAAAGAAATTGTCACCTTTGCGACAATGGGGTTGCTATAAAGAGCATGAGAAGCCGAGTCCCTATGGTTGCTGGGCAGACATAAAATCTCACATAGCTTCTACCTAGGTAGAAATTAAGAAAGTGCAAAGGGAAACAGGTGAATAGCAGATGGAAGAAGAAATTTTAAAATGTGAATTAAACAGAAAAGCTGAGTGTTGCCTAGAGCTGCCATTAAAAAGTACACAAACTGGGGGGGGGGAGGGGGTTGCTTGAAACAATAGAACTTTAGTGCCTCAATGTCTCAGAGGCTATCAGCCTCAAATCCAGGTGTCAGCAGGGCCATGCTTCCACTGAAACTGAAACATGGAGGGCAGGACCCTACTTTGCCCTTTCCAGCTTCTGGTGTTTTGCTGGCCATTCTTGGTGTTCCTTGGCTTACAGAGGTAGCACTGCGATTTCTGCTTCTGCTGTCATGAGATGGTGTCTCCAGGTCTGCATGAGTCTCTTCTTACAAGGAGAGCAGTCATATGAGATTAAGTCCTACTCTACTCCATAATGACCTCGTCACAGCTAATTACATCTGCAGTGACCCTATTTGCAGAGAAGGCCACATTCTGAGGACCTAGGGGTAGGACTTTGGTATACTTTTTTGGTTACACAATTCAGCTAATAACACTGAGAGAGATAAAAGTAGCCCTGGGCTTAGTCCTCCATAAAAAAAAAAAAAGAAAAGCTAAAATCGGTAAGCAAGATGATGCGGCATAGGATAGTCAATTAGTTTTTAGTACTTTGTATTTCCAGCTTATTTTCTGAAATTTCAAAGTATTTTCATGTGCTCTTTTTTCCCTAGCTGCTGTGGAAGTGACACTCTTCCTGTGTTTGCACATTTCAATTGGATTTCTATGGATTTACAATAATAAATACTGGCAATGATGGGAAAAAGAATGATAAACAATTTCGTACACAGTATTTTTGTGATTATCTCACCTTGGCAAAAGGAGAAATAAAAAATCAAATGGATGCATTTTGTTTTAGAGCATTATATCGAATATACAGATTTGAATCCGTTTGAACCAATGTGCTACTGGTCAGTGTCAACTGGCCATAAAGATACACAAGCAAGCAAGATGAATGAAATGCTTAAGCCAATAATGACCCTCACGTCTCTAAGAACATCTTAAAAGTGAGCAAGTGAGAGATAAGCTTCCACTTATGTTGAAACAACCTTGGGGGAAGTAGATCTGTGGGTGTTGGCCTTGCTCTGATGGACAGGAGTGCCTGGACAGTTCAGGAAGAGGACATATCCTGGTCAGGGGATGAGACTATGATATTTGGTGGATCTTTCCTGTTTTGATGATGTCCTGAAATCTAGCTGGCACTTTAGCAAGGATCCAGGGCAGCTACGTCAAGAGGAGTCACTTATGTAGTATCAATCAGTGGCTATACTCATTAAAAAGAGGAAAATGTTGGCCCTACAAAAATATCCTGTCCTGGGATCAGAGGTAATAGGATAAAGAGAATTGGCAATTTGGTCTCACTTCGTTTTCCACTTTTATCAGATGTTGCTGGTGTCCTAACCATATCTTCTCTGTCCATCCTGGGGTTCACTAGAGCTTCAGTGGACAATTCTCATACAGGCACCTGTGTCTCTCTGCCTAAGGGCTTTCTCTGGATGCAGGAATGTGCTCGGACCACATATGAAGCACGCTGAAAATGCAGGGTGGTTTATAACTCCCAGGAGCAACACTCATCCAATGGATGAGGATGGATTGGTGGGCAAATAGCTCAGCTTTCTTGCCCGTTGGTGAGACATTTTTGAGGTGCATTCTGCTCAGTCTCTTAGAGTGTCTTTAGCAGGATTTAATTCTCAACCCCCATAGCTGTGACCTGCTCATTATTGACAGCCCTCTTCCCTAGCTTCTCACTGTGCTTCCTGGGATTGCCTCTCAAATACAGAGGTGGGATTTGCGCCAAAATCCTTGTCTTGAGGTTGGCTTTTGGGGGAACAGAAGCTAATAGCATTATATTCAATATCCTCTTTCATGGGGAATATTCAATTTTTTAAAATAATACGGATGGGCCTGGAAATGAGGGGTGTGGTATTTACACACCTTCCACTGCAGTGGAAGGCTAGGAATCCATCAGCAAGACTCTCCGGAAAGAAAAATGGATAAGAAGCAGAATAATCCTATTGTGTACAATTATAAATATTCTCACCAATGGTTAGAGTTACGGAATACGTATGGCTATATTAAGATAATTAAAAACTTCTGTGTCTCTTATTTATGTAACATACCTGAAAACAAGGTATAAGAAAATGTCTCGTATGTAATGTGATCATGTATAATTTTGAAGATTACCTAAGACTGCATTATCTTTATTCACATCAGGCTATTCAAAACCCAAATACATTTTGTCAAATGTATGCATGGCATAAATGGCAGAGATCTAGAATAATGGCCCTCAATCCTAAGTGACCCAACTCTTACTTTTATAACAAATATTCTGCAATTCTGCCTTTAGTATACTTAATGAAACTTAAGGAAAATATGCTACACATAATTTTAATAATCAATATAACATCCATACATTTATGATATAAAAAAACAAAGGAAAGAAATTTATAATGAAATAATGCATATTTTCATTTCTTTGTGTTTGAGTATGACAACCCTGGAGGCACAATGCATGCATCCATCTATAAATATGTTAGATGGATGTTTGTGCAGCATATAGAAGTAGGTTCAGGAATGATACCACACAGGATGCATAGAAAAATGAGAGGGGGATGCCTGGGTAGCTCAGCGATTAAGCTTCTGCCTTCAGCCCAGCACATGATCCTGGAGTCCTGGGATCGAGTCCCACATTGGGTTCCCTGCATGGAGCCTGCTTCCCCCTCTGCCTGTGTCTCTGCCTCTATCTCTTTCTCTCATGAATAAATAAATAAAATCTTAAAAAATAAAGAAAAAAGAAAAATGAGAGGGCAGAAGGACGATGCACAGCAGAATAAAAACTAGCGCAGGACAAGTAAGTGCATGTCTGGTAGGAACAGATGGGACACGTTTGTATGGACACAAGAAAGAGAAGTAACCTTAACTTAGCCTCTGAGAAAGAGCAGATGGTGTGAGTGGAGAAGATGAGGAAGTGTGATTGTCTCACAAATGTGACAGGTTCTATATGAATGATTTAAAAATACTTCTCTATGGGTAGTGATAAAGCAACAGATAACTGATCTATTCTGAAATCCCACCACGTTAGGGCATGTGTTCCACCTTTAGAACTTAAATCCAGGAGATCACTGAATTAAACAAGACTAAGTTCACGATGCAGAACTTAAGGACATCCTGCTTCGCCGCACAAAAGAACTTTAAGAAGGCAAGACACGGGAGACTCTTGTGGGAGCGATATTCTGAAAAGGTTATTACTGGCTCTTGCAAGGAGGAGAAGGAAAGGAAGAGCCATATCCAAGGCCCCAATTTTGGCTAGTGTGATATATCGATGATTTTATTTTGAATGCCATTTTCAAACAGACTGTAAACTAATGATATTATTTAAAAAAAAAAACTTATTCTATTTGCAGTGCTTGATCTTTAATTTCTTTTAATGTCAGAATTATTTATTTGGCCCGTTCCCTTCCAGATGTGACTGTTGAGGGCACATTAATTTAGATTCCATTTTCATGGCCCCCTCTCCCCATCTGTACATCATTTCTGAATTTCGTTTTCTCCCTTGGGAGTTCACCTATTCATATTGTAGCTTTCATTTGCTGTGTAAACAGAATAAACAGACAATGCAAAAATCTGTTGTGATGTGAAACAGAGATGAACCAGAAAAAGAAAAAGCTCTATAGAAATAAAGTGGTGGTCTAGGGTGAGCACTGGAGGAAGACAGGAAGGAAAAGGCAAACCAACCCTACCACTTCCCAAATCAAACCCCAGCACCATAATTTTCATATGTAAATTTCTCAGCCTAGCTTTCTTCTGAGTGTGCCCTGAAAACATGAACCCCACAGGCAGAATGGTGTCAGGCCTTTGCCCCAAGCCTTAACCTTGCCAAGCCTTACTTCCTACTCGCAGCTCTTCGCCTGGAGTCTGGCCTTGCCACTGCAGCCTCTGCTCACTCACAGCCCAGGCTGCAAGTGCTAGGAAATTGCACTGCTCGCGGGTAGCCTTCTGGGATCCACGGGAGCCAGGGGATAAGTAGCCACCTACCGCCCCCTCTGGTGGGATGACTTGGGAGCACTCGCTCCGGTTGCCCACAGTGCTAATTTGTTTGGTCATTCATCTCTATTGGCTTCTACCCTTTCTTTCCGGGTCTCACTTTCCATTCTCCCACTGGTCTTTCCTAGGACAGCTTCCAGACAACTTGAAACTTTGTTTCCAAGTCTACCTTTGGTGAGACCCAAGAGATGGTGATCATCTGAAACATTTTTTTAAATTAATTGATGAAACGTAATGATCTTACGTTTATCTTATTATCTTAAATTATCTTAAAAGAAATCTCAAATGTTATATTACATTTTGTTGCTTCTGCAGGAAGTGCGCCACTCACTGAAATCTTTTCCACATAAACATGCAGTTGGGGAGCACTTGGGTGGCTCAGGGGTTGAGCATCTGCCTTTGGCACAGGTCGTGATCCTGGGGTCCTGGGATCGGTCCAGCACTGTGGAGCAGACTCACAGCCTGCTTCTCCCTCTGCCTATGTCTCTGCCTCTCTGTGTCTCTCATGAATGAATAAATAATCTTAAAAAAACATGCAGTTGGGAAAATAGTGTGAAGAAAAGAACAACCCCCCTAAATCACATTTTAGTTTAATTAACATTTCTTGCAAATTGGCTAATATGTTGCAGCATTTTCAACTGGATTAGTCGCCTAATTTGATATTATAAATCCACACTGATCTTTAGAACTAACCGTTATGTGTTTTTAAGTAGCATGAAAGGTAGTAATACAATCCCAAACCAGTATTTTAGACCTCTCCAGTCTTTTCTGCTACAGATTCTGGAACTGTGAAAATTCTGGATAAGAAAGCATCTCTTAAAATGATATGTTTGTTGAAAAGTTTCACAATAATTCCTTCCTCTTTAATAATCTTAATCTTATTTACTTGCAGTTTAAAGTCTTCACTTAACAGTTCTGATACATGCATTATATGTGTCAAATCACTTTGTAATATTTTGGAATTACTATTTAATTTTTCATTGATTGAAACAAAAATTGCATGTCAGTATCAGAGAACAATTAAAGTATTTTGAAACAATTTTCTTTGGAATATCATCCTACTTCATATGTAGCATAAAGCAGTCAATCTCCTTTTCAGTCACTGCAAACATTACAAAATATCTTTTATTCAAGGCATTAGTTTGAATTTTATCAATAGAACTGATAGGGTTCATTGATTTGTGGGTGTTTCACCAAGATTTTTGGTGACTGAGGTTGTCAATGAATAATTCAATGACTCACTAACATGGCTGTTTATACTTTCCAGTTGTTTATCAACCCATGTTACTCACTGACCATCTGTTGCAAAAGGACATTGGAAAAGGAAAAAATTTCCTGTGAAATAATTTTTAAGAATTTCAAAATTTCACAACTCTGAGTATCCACTGTCTGTACATACAGAAGCACATTTTCTGCTCAGTGTTTTTACTTCCGTGGATCTTAAATTTGTGGTCAGCAAAGTTTCATTATCATGTAGGTTACTTGCATTCACTTGCAACAGGCATTCTTTTGTTTGTAGATGACTCCATAGCCTATTTTTTACCTCTTTGGAGGTGTTTTGAATGGGTGGACGACTCTTGATTAAGTTCCAAATAATTGCATTCAGCATGTATTAAGACTCTGCCAAGCACACATTTACATGTAAAATGGAATTGGTTCTTTTTTTTTTTTAAAGATTTTATTTATTTATTTATTCATGAGAGACACACA
This sequence comes from Vulpes vulpes, assembly GCF_048418805.1. Classification (NCBI taxonomy): domain Eukaryota; kingdom Metazoa; phylum Chordata; class Mammalia; order Carnivora; family Canidae; genus Vulpes; species Vulpes vulpes. The sequence goes on from NC_132785.1 coordinate 49,127,501, forward strand.
CACAGAGAGAAAGGTAGAGACACAGGCGGAGGGAGAAGCAGGCTCCATGCAGAGAACCCGACGTGGGACCCAATCCCGGGTCTCCAGGATCACGCCCTGGGCTGGGCTGAAGGCGGGCGTTAAACTGCTGAGCCCAGGGATCCGCTGGGATTGGTTCTAGATTCAAATAAATACAACTAGACTTTAACCTACATAAGAAGCATGAGGTTGGAGAGTAAGACATAGCAAAGATAACAATTCACTTTTTTTTTTTTTGTAAAAGGATTGTGTCTGGCAGTTACTGGAACCCACGCAGTATGTGTCTGGCAGTTACTGGAACCCACGCAGTATTCTTCAATTTACAAAATACACTTTGAGGGATCCCTGGGTGGAGCAGCGGTTTGGCGCCTGCCTTTGGCCCAGGGCGTGATCCTGGAGACCCCGGATCGAATCCCACAACGGGCTCCCGGTGCATGGAGCCTGCTTCCCCCTCTGCCTGTGTCACTGCCCCTCCCTCTCTCTCTCTCTCTCTCTCTCCCTCTGTGACTATCATTAAAAAAAAAAAAAAAAAAAAAAACAACACTTTGAGAACCACTGACATTTTGAAGTTTAGAAAAACAAAGACAAAAAGCCTTTCACTTATTTACATTCAATTCTGCAACATTCTTAACTCGTTGCACAGTAAATTATGATGTGCTCCCTGCTCAGTAAATATCTGTTATGAATATTACTGAATCAGTATCAAGATATAACTATCTTTAAAAAGCTTCCAGACTTATTTTCTTATAAATATTAATTTAGGGATCCCTGGGTGGCGCAGCGGTTTGGCGCCTGCCTTTCGCCCAGGGCGCGATCCTGGAGACCCGGGATCGAATCCCACGTCGGGCTCCCGGTGCATGGAGCCTGCTTCTCCCTCTACCTGTGTCTCTGCCTCTCTCTCTCTCTCTCTCTCTCTCTGTGACTATCATAAATAAATAAAAATTAAAAAAATATTAATTTAAAAGATATTATACCCTGAAAATGCATTTGATGCCATATAAAGGCTCCTTTATCTAAGGACTGACCATCAACCCTAGTCATTATCTACTGATTCCTCGAAAAGATTGCTGACTACAATCCCTGGGGATTTGGAAAGGGCGTCCTGGGCCAGAGCATGGAAATAGGATGTGGTTTACAAGCTTAAGGCGCAAAGGCTGTCATGTGATCAGAACTTGGTACTTTGGAAGTTTGTGGTTCTTAATTTGGCTGTTGTCCTCCTCTACTGTTAGTAATCTTTAGGAAAAATTGTTTCTAGCTCTGCTCTCTGCTTTCATAGAACGTTGAGCTAAAGGCAAACTGAAATATAGGGTATGCACCTGTCAGGGATATTTGCTCAGCAACCTTCCCCCAGGACTCTCCTGGAGATTTGCTTTTTAATGCTAAAACTTTAGAGATGCTGTGTTTTATTTTATGAAAGGAAGACAATGCCTTCATACCAAGAGGATACAACATTTGGTAAGACCTATCTATTCCCTGCCTGCTAGGGGCTTACTCTTTTAAACTACCATCCCAATATAGAAAGCAGATTCAGCAAGACATGGTAAGGCAAATGAGGATTCCTAGTACTTGACAGAATTAGTTCTCCATAATACAATCTAGAGAAGAGACAAGGTAGAAATACAGGCAAGGACATTAGAAATGATATACACTGTTTATCACAAATCTGGGACTGTATGATAAACATTGGCTAAATCACACCAGTGTAGGAGTGCTCAACCTCACACTACTGACAGTTTTGTTGTTTTTTTAAGTAGGCTTCACACCCAGAGTGGGGCCCACCTCGGGGCTTGATCTCACAACACAGACTAAGACTTGAGCTCAGATCAAGAATCAGACACTTAACTGACTGGCTCCTGGGAGAATTCTTAATTGTGGGGGTGGCCCTGTGTTTTGTAGGATGTTTAGCAGCATTCCATCTGCACATTAGATGCCAGTAATGGCCCCCTCTTGCAATTCCTTTTTTTTTTTTTTTAAGATTTTATTTATTTATTCATGATAGACAGAGAGAGAGAGAGAGAGAGAGAGAGAGAAAGAGAGAGGCAGAGACACAGCCAGAGGGAGAAGCAGGCTCCAAACCGGGAGCCCGATGCGAGACCTCGATATGGGGTCTCCAGGATCACGCCCTGGGCGGAAGGCAGGCGCTAAACCACTGAACCACCCAGGGATTTCCGCCCCCCCCACCCCCCGCCCCCTTGCAATTCTAACACCAAAAAGGTCTTCAAATATTGGCAAGTGTCCTCTGGAGGCCCCAAACTGCCCCCTGTTGAGAATTGCTGCACCAGTGCTTCTCAGACTTTTAAAGCATACAAAGCAGTTGAGGGGCTTGTTAAATGCTGCTTTAGTAGGTCTGGGGGTAGGGCCTGGCACCCTAGTCCAAACAAGATCCCAGGTGAAGCCATGTTGCCCATCCAAGGACAATACTTGCTTCTTAAAAGACAAACCTACAGCTTTCTCCCAGTTAATATGCACAGGATCTGAGTACAGAGTAGATGTATACCCAGGGTATGGATATCTGAAAATACTCTCAAGCATACCATATTGTTACTGTGTATCTAGTTAAGAATGTTGCAGAATTGAACACAAATAAGTGTAGGGTTTTTGTCTTTGTTTTTCTAAACTTCAGAACACTGCTGTATCTCCTATTTCAGTGGTTTTCAAGCCTTTTATCTTGGGTTCTCTTCAGAACCCTCAAGGATAAGTGAGAACTACAAGAGCTTTTGCTAACAGGGGTTTATATCTATAGGTACTTACCATGTTAGAAATTAAGAGACAGAGAAATTTAAAACCCATTTGAAATTCATTTAAAAATAACAATAACATATCCATTGCACGTTAACATATTTTTGTGAAAAATTACTGTACATTTCCAAACAAAAAATTATGGGGAAAATAGCATTTTTGCACATTTTTGCAAATGTCTAAGATCTGACTTTATAGAAGACTGGATCCTCATACCTGCTTCTGCTTCCAGTTTGTTGGGATACATTGTTTTGGTTGAAATATATGAAGAAAATTTGGCCTCACAGCTTTGTAGTTGGAAAAGGAAGCGTTTTTAATAGTCATTTCAGATCATATGGACTTTTTTTGATACTACAGTGGAACTTAACAAGCAGTAGTTTCTTTTTTTTTTTTTTTATTTATGATAGTCACAGAGAGAGAGAGAGAGAGAGGCAGAGACACAGGCAGAGGGAGAAGCAGGCTCCATGCACCGGGAGCCCGATGTGGGACTCGATCCCGGGTCTCCAGGATGCGCCCTGGGCCAAAGGCAGGCGCTAAACCGCTGCGCCACCCAGGGATCCCCGAGAGGTAGTTTCTTAAAATTAGTTGCAATGAGAACTCTGAAACCCTGTCAATGAGGTTTTTGCACTGTTACACTAAAGTTTATTGGTTTATCTTGTTTTTAAAAAAATACTTTATTTAAATTCAATTTGCCAACATATAACACCTAGTGCTCATCTCATCAGTGCCCTCCTTTTTTTTTTTTTTTTTTAAGATTTATTTATTCATTTGTTGTTGTTGTTGTTTATTTATTCATAGAGACAGAGAGGGAGAGGCAGAGACACAGGCAGTGGGAGAAGCAGGCTCCACTCATGGAGCCGGATGTGGGACTCGATCCCGGGTCTCCAGGATCACACCCTGGGGGCTGACGGTGGCACTAAACCGCTAAGCCACGGGGGCTGCCCAATCATGTGCCCTCCTTAATGCCGATCACCCAGTCACCCCATTCCCACAACCCTCCTCTTCTGCAGCCCTTTGTTTGTTTCCCAGAGTTAGGAGTCTCTTACAGTTTGTTTTCCTCTCTAGTTTTTCCCCCACTCAGTTCCCTTCCTTTCCCCTATGGTCCCTTTCACTATTTCTTATATACCACATGAGTGAAACCACATAATTGTCTTTCTCTGATTGACTTATTTCATTCAGTATAATATGCTCTAGTCCCATCCAAGGGGAAGTGAATGGCATAGATATTCATCTATCTTGCAGTTTGACTCCATCTTACCCACGCAGGATTTTGTAACATGATGCATTGATCAGCTGGATTCACAGAGTTTGCAGCCCTTCCAAAGGCACAATGGGAAACTCCACTGTATACTGAGTAAAAGGAAATGTCTTTGTACAATCATGAAAATAGTTCTGGCCTTCTGGATTCCCCAAATTGGGGTGGGGGAAGTAGCCACACCTACTTTGAGAACCAGTGACCTATGCTGGCTACCGGTTTTGTTGCTAACCAACAGCTTCTGCAAAAACAAAGAAAAGCCCAATAAATAAGTCACTTATACTTTCGCCTTCTAGCAATAAATCCGTGTTGAAATTTTGGGTCACTGGCACCTCTCTTTAGAGGCAGGGGCTGTGTTTGATCCACAAATTCCAGATTGAGCTCGGCGCCTGGCCCTTATAAACACTAAAAAAAATGTTTTGTTTTGTTTTTTTTTTCCTGTAGTTTTGTAAGGTGTCCTTTTCATTTAGCCTTGTCAATTTCGCAAAAAGTATTAATAACTACATTAGATAATAGAGTTTTCAGGTCCAAACTCATTTAAAAAACCATGACTTTGCCTTAAGGATTAATATCATTTTGCAAGAGGGGAAAAAAAAAAAAGGCCAGGTCTGGACGGGCGCCAGAGCAGAAGCCCCGGGAGCAAGGCGGCGCAGAGCCTCTCGCCCTCGGCCGGACGCCGCAACTCCGGGGAGCCCCGGCCGACGCCCTCGGGGAGCGAGCTTCGGCGCCCAGACAGACTGAGCATGCGTGGAGCTCGCCCGCGTCCCGTCCCGGGAGAGGTTAGAGGTCGCGAGGAATTCGCCCCCCCACCCCCGCCCCGACGCCGGCACGCCGGAGGAATCCGCTGCCACGCTGCTCCACGGGGCGTGGGGCGCCGCTGAGCGCTGAGATGCTGCTCGCAGCAGTGGCCCTCCGGCTCCTCCCACGATCTCCCCTTCCTTCACTAAAGGAGGCCCGCGGCAGTCGGAAAAACCCGGACGGGCGGACCCCTCCGGCTGCGGACCGACTTCCCTTCCCCAGCAGGAAGGGAAGGGGCGGGCGGAGCGGCGCGTCCCACGGGCCGCGCATGCGCCGCTCACGGGCAGCCCCAGGAGTGGAATCCAGTTGCCGGATTCGCCGCTGCGCGGGAGTGCGCCTGCGCGGTCTCCGGGTCCCTCCACCTCCACTTCCCCTCCCCCTGTCCCCCCTCGGGGGCTCCGGGTCCGGCGGGACCATGTTCGCCAGCACCGGCTCCAGCGGGCTTTGTGAGTACCGGCCGCCGCCATCCTGGCTGTTTCCCACGCGGCACCCTGGGCACCTCCTTGAGAAGCCTGGGGGCAGCGGGGACCCTCGGGGTTGTAGGAGGTTTGGGGGCCGACCCTCCATCCCCGCGCCCGAACCTTGGGGGCTCCTCCTGCGGGTGAGGGGCAGCGGGCACGGCCCCCACCTCAGCCCGGAGGGGCCCGTGGGCGCCGAGTCCCGCCGGCAGCCCCGGCCCTCACCTGTGAACCCCAGGTACGATGCTCAGGTGTTCCAGGTGGACTGGAAAGTTAGGGTCGGCCTGGGCGTCCGGGTGTTCTCCGGGCTCGACCCCTTGCGCTCAGCGGCGCGGGTGCCAGGCTGAAAGGAGAGGCTGTCCTGGTGGAGCCGGTGCTGGAAGCCTGCCCCCTTCCCAGTCACCTTGCTCCATTTAGGCTACAGAGGGACCGAACTGGCTCTCCCCCAGGTGCACATTCCAGCCTCGGTCTCAGGAGCCGACCCCAAGGGTTTACTTAGATTTCTTTCTTCCTCGGTTTCCCGGGAGAGTTTTTCGACAAATAAAAACTGATTAAAGTACATTAAAGTGGAAGGAAGTTAAGAAGTCATTTGGCAGGGAAGTGCGGACATTGCTGCTGGATGTTGCTATCATCGTTCACTTGAACGTCCGCGGTGGTCAGCAGGTAGAGGGCAAAGCCGTGCATGGAGCCTTTTAAATAACATTTTTTTTTTTTTTCTGCTGAAATGGTTTAGTTGGCTTTTGGTAAGGTGGACTGTATGTTAAGTAAACAGCACCGAGGTTAGGCACTGGTACAGTAACAGGAACTGTTTGAACAGGCGTAATTTAAAATTGCTTGTCACTGTTGGTACTTCAGAGCTCTCTGCACGCAAACTTAATCGTGCCTCAGTATGGAAGCAGTTGACATTTTCAAAAATTAAAAGACGTATTGTGATTGTTAGACATCTTTTCTGAGAATACAGGTCTTAGTCTGAGACTGACCATCAGAGCCACAGGCGTAATGTTAAATCTTCCTCTCTCAACCTCTCAGGTTCTGGAGCGGGTTGAGTATTTATGATTTTCCTTGTTTCATAATTAATTCGATTTATGGTACTCGTTGGCCTCAGAGTAGGTTACAACTACTAGCTAGTTGATCTTCTCCAAACCACCCTTGAGATAAAATACATACATAGGACTGTTGATACTGCTGGTCAAGAAAGTGATGATTTTTCTTGGGATCACACAGTGAGTCCTACACTGGTGGATATAAAATTAATGGTAGAATCTTCCATTTTAGTTATTTCAACATTCTGAGCTATTTTTACTTGCTGACCAAAATACATGAAAAAGTTAAAAAGGTTACTATACTGCATTACTGCGTTACTGGTTACTGCTGGTGATTACTATATTGTAGTAGCCATTGTATTGCAAAGTTTATTCAGATTTGATACGTGGTGACAGTGGGGTTAACACTTGATCACGTGGCACAGGGTTGATGAGTACTGAATTCTAGGAACCAAACTCCTGCCCAGGGAGAGGCATAGGCCAAGGCTTAGGCTAGGGCCTAAGCTGTCTTGCTCTGTTTCTAAAGTAAGTGTTTCCTCAGGGTAAAGACTTGATGGGATGGCCGTTCCTCAGATGGCCATGTCTTATGTGCCTATTTAACAAACATTTTGAACATCTACTGTGAGCTAGAAACTGCTAGGTGCTGGGATTGCGATGTTGAACACGTCTTGGTCCCTTGTGTTTGCAGTGTTTACAGTGGACTTTGGGCGGTTTTTCCAGGACTGGTCTTGGCAAGACTGGGTATGAGCAGTTACCTACTTTAAAATTTCTCCTTGCAAGGCTACCCACTAAGAGGGAAGTGATTTCATTTACTAAGTTGTATGGCTCTTTGGCAAGTCAAAGCTCAGATTTTAAGTTAAGTATCCTAAGGAAGGCTAATCTGCCTACCCATGACCCCATGGATGATGAGTAGCATTCTCTTTTCAAGAGAAAAAGTCTCTGCATTTCCTACCACCTGCATAGGTTCCTCATTTTGTGACTGGTAGATAATGGGGTTTTAGTGTTATATTTGCCTTCTGATTTATTTATTCATTAAGTGTCTATTGGGTAAGCCACACACTGTGTACAAAGGATAGAGAGGTAAACAGGATAAAGGAGACCAACATGCAATAAGTTAACAAACAGTGTGATTTCCCTTAGTTAGTGATAAGTGTCACGAAGACAAGATGAATGTAATGGCATGATTGCCTGCTTCAGCAAGTGTGGTCAGGGAAGGTAACCTGGGAATGTGACATTTGAGGTGAGAACCAAATGGTGGGAAGGAGCCAGCCACGTCAGAATTTGTCAAAAAATGTGCATTTTGCAGAAAGGGAACAGCAAACACAAAGACCGAAACAGGCACGGCAGGGCATTTTCAAGGTACTAAAGAAAGCTGGGTGTTAAATCAAGGGTAGGACATTTTTGACTGTCTTTGAAACTGTATTGCTCTCTATCTAGTCATGTAGTTATAACTCCATAAAAGTGCGAAGGAAACATGTTTAAGACGTATTTTAGGGTGCTTGTTTATAGACCAGTGCATCACTTAATTATATGTTAAGTAATAAATATATCATTTATTATACTTACTAATAAGTTTTCCCATTACTTAGTCACTTCGTAGTATATTCACTGGGTAACAATAGACATAACCTACATTAATTGCATGTCTAATGTATTCCAGGCTTACTTCCCAGACTCAAGGAGTTCATTGTCTAGTAGGGAAATATTTTTAAAAAGAAACGAAACAACTTGTGTACTTGGTGCTGTGGGTGTATTGCCTGGGATGGTCTGGTGAGGGGAGAGGCACAGTTGTTAGCATAGGGTGATACTTGAACTGAGTTTTGACGGATAAGTAAGAATTTTTCAGGCATGCAAGTAGGGAGAGGGCCTCAAAGAGGGATGGGGCCCGGGCAAGCCTGGCAAAGAAGCAGGAAGTAATGAATTAGAGGATTGTTGGTTATGGCTGGACTGAGCAGTTTAGGAGGTGTGTGGTAAAATCATCCACTTGAAGATAGAGAAGAGGGAGGAGCTAGGGAAGAAGGCAGAGAGGAATGGCTAAGGTTCTTCCTCATCAGGAACACAGATAGGAATGAATGATAGAGGAAAGTCCAGAGAAGCAGAAGGTGGTGATCTAGATCACTACTTGGGAATGCTACATGTTGCCATGGGAAGGAAGATGGGAGATTATTGTTGGTGATGGGAGCAGTATTTTTCACATGCTGCCTGAGTCCTAGCTGTAAAAAATATCAGCCATGGAGCTTTCTGAATGTCCATACACCTGGGTCTCATCCCCAGAGAGACAGATTGAGAAGGGCTAATGTGGGCATCAGAAATCTGAATTTTTAAAGTATCCCCAGGAGATTCTAAGGGAAAAAGAGATTTGGATCAAAACGAGGGTGGCCAACAGAAGAGGCAGAGAGAATAGAGTCCAGTGGGAGATGCTGAAGGCACCAGATAAAGTAGTAGCAGTGAACAGGTTAGAGAAGGAGGATTTTAAAGATGTGCAAGTAGGTAGATTGTGTCAATAAAACTTGTTGGATTTGCGGGAGGAGGAGTTGAAGGTGGCTCTGGGTAGACAGATGATCTTACTATTCACTAAGGTAGGGGAGGCAGAAAACAGGGGTGGGGAGGGGGGAAAGAGAGAGAGGCAGAGACACAGGCAGAGGGAGAAGCAGGCTCCATGCAGGGAGCCTGATGTGGGACTCGATCCTGGGACTCCAGGATTATGCCCTGGGCCAGAGGCAGGTGCTAAACCCCTGAGTCACCCAGGGATCCCAAGATTTTCATTTATTTATTTGCGAGAGAGAGCACACACAAGCGGGGAGGAGGGGCAGAGGGAGAGGGAGATGGAGACCTGAGTTGAAGGCACACACTTAACTGAGTGAGCCACCCAGGGGCCCCTACCCATCTCATCTTAGTGTACCCCAGAATAAGGGCTGTCACTTGTTTATTATATCTACCCTTTAACAGTTGTCAGTGACTTCCCATTGTAGGTGATACTTGAGTTGATCTTTGAGGGATGAGTAGGAGTTGGTCAGGCATGCAGATTTTGTTCCTTTCCCTTTTCCCCAAGCTAAAAGAATAAAGCACTCTTCTAGCTGGAGCCCACCTCCCATCTCTTCTTAACTCATTCTCTACTGCCTTTTCTAACACCACTTCTTCATCCTCTCCTCTGAGAGGATGAGCCTGGCATGTGGTTAAATCTGGTGCTTTCTCCTGTTGATGCTGTAGTGGGCTTTCCAGAGACTCCCAGAGTACTTCAGATCCCTTACCTGTGGAAAGGAGAGAATATTATTGTCTATTTTGTTGAGTTGTTGTGAAGATTAAGAGTTACTGTGTGTAAAGCTCCTTGGCCAGGGTTAGGTATTTTTAACTGGATCCTTCTGAGTGTGTTCTCAAGAATACAAAAGCATAGCCCATCTGTTGACCCTATCCTGTACCTTCCGGGCTGCTGACTTCTGTTTCTTCTTCCCAACCTTGGTCCTTGAAAGATGATCTTCACTTTATTTCCTCTCTCACTTCCCTAATCTTTAGCCCTCTGCAGTTCATCAGCTGTTCTTTGATGTTGCTCACTGCCCCACTGTGATGTTGAATCTGCCCCACTGTGCCACAAAAACTCCTCTGGACCAGGTGACCAGGGACGTCCACTCCAGTGGATCTACCAGATGCTTCTCAGTCCTTGACTTAGTGGAATGTTCTCTTGCATTAGCCTTGGTGAACATTTCCTTCTAAAATTCTGCACTCCTTGACTTTTATTTTTGAATTCCATGCCCACCTGGTTTTCTTCATACCTCTTGACCACCTCTACTTAGTTTCTCTCATCTCCTCAGAGTTTACTGAATTTGGCATTACTGGGTTATTATAGTTACTGTAAGGAGAGCAGTTTCAGTGGTGCATTAAGGCTGAAACCTGCTTTGTTGAGATAAGGAGTGAACTAGGTGGACAGTACAAGTAGTGAGACTGGACCATGGGGACATGCAGCAGGGAGGGAATCTGGGGAAGACACAGCTGAGTTAGGCCCTTTGAAGACTCAGGAGCTTGGATGTTTTGTTAACTAAAATTTACACAGCACTGAGATGGAAACCGGAGCAAATTTATTAGCATGAGAAATATGGTTTTGAGTTGAACTGAAACCAGTGAAACTGGTTTTGGCCCGAAACCAGTTAGAGAGCCTGGAATCAGATGTAGTTAGGGAAATTGGATGCATCCAAGGTCCAGTGAGTGGTGTGAGCCTGCAGTAAGGACATTCATCTCACTCTAGAGATGGGTGAGCCGTAAGGATTGGTGGGGTCATTCACGGCCTGCCTACTCTGTCCCCTGCATAAGGCTGAAATGGACACCATGAAAATTTACCACTACCGCTATTTTTGTGCTGTAGTGGTACAAAGTACCAAGCTGTGTTATGGATTCAGTGTGTTAAATATCAAACCTGTAGGAGACGATCAAATATTTTTATCTCTCACCATCTCTTTAAAATGTACTCAGCTTGGAGAGCTTTGTGCTTTTGTGAAAGGGTATCAGACCTATGACTTTGTATTTACTCTTCAAGTTATTGATTCAGCAACTGTTTAATGAGCACTCCTGTGAGCCAGCCACTCTTCAGGTGCTTGGAATTCAGTAGCAAATAAAAGACAAAAAGTACATTCAAGTAGCAATAATCTTAGGGAATAAAAGTCACAAAATAGAGGCTCAATTTAAAATTCAAAATATGAAAAAAATAAAAAATAAAATTCAAAATATGCAGTTAGGGACTCCTGGGTGGTTCAGTTGGTAGAGCATGTGACTCTTTTTTTTTTTTTAATTTTTATTTATTATTTATGATAGTCACACAGAGAGAGAGAGAGAGAGGCAGAGACACAGGCAGAGGGAGAAGCAGGCTCCATGCACCGGGAGCCCGACGTGGGATTCGATCCCGGGTCTCCAGGATCGCGCCCTGGGCCAGAGGCAGGCGCCAAACCGCTGCGCCACCCAGGGATCCCGAGCATGTGACTCTTGATCTCAGGGTCATGAGTTCAAGTCCCATGTTGGACCTGGAGCTTACTTTAAAAAAAAGTAAAAAATCGGGCAGCCCCAATGGCGCAGCGGTTTAGCGCCACCTGCAGCCCGGGGTGTGATCCTGGAGACCCGGGATCGGGTCCCACGTCGGGCTCCCTGCATGGAGCCTGCTTCTCCCTCTGCCCCTCTCTCTCTCTCTCTCTGTGTGTCTCTATGAATTAAAAAAAAAACAAAAACAAAAACAAAAAAACCAAAAACCTCTCTACAAAAATTAAATAAAAAAAGTAAAAATAGGGCAGCCCAGGTGGCTCAGCAGTTTAGCACCGCCTTCAGCCCAGGGCCTGATCCTGGAGACCCAGGATCAAGTCCCACATTGGACTCCCTGCATGGAATTTGCTTCTCTCTCTCTCTCTCTCTCATGAATAAGTAAAAAATCTTAAAAAAATAAAGTAAAAATATAAATATGCAGTTGAGTATTTGAATCAGTACTTCAGTCTTCATTCAAAGGTAAGATTTTTTCTTCCTTTTTCTCCTGGTTAAGACTTGTACTTGACAACCACTTGCTGTGAGAGAAAGGAGGGTGATTGGCTTCTGCTCTTTTTGTGTTCCTCTCTTGTCTCTCAGATTTTCTGTTTTTGCCCTTATTAGGTTCTAGATTAGGTGGAGTGGGAGGAGGAAGGAATGGGAGGAACTAGGAGAGTTCTTTTGTGGCTCTCTCAGCCTGGTACACGGTTACAGCTGACTCTCCTCAGGGCTCTTGAGATTCTTTTGAGATTCCCATGTCTGGTGCTCCCCTGTCTTCGGGGGATGCATCTTTATGTTGTTGGGCTTTCTTTGGTTTGCTTTTCCTTAGTTCCTTCCACCTTCAGTTTCCTCCTTCTGGAGTCCTTTGGCTTGCTTAAGGGCACTGTCACACTGAGCCAAAGATAACCCCAGTGGTGACTCTTACATGTGGTCTACCACTTCTCTGCTGGAATTGCTGATTCTTTGCCTTGGTTGTACATTTTGAACCCTAAAATCAATGTGGGTTCTCCTTCCACTCTTTAGGTTTCCCAAGGTGGAAATCCACTGGACTCCCACCTCTTGAGTCACATATTTAACTCACTGGAGAGGCCCTTTGAGCCCCTGACTCAAGGGGGATGTGAAGATATGGTTGTGATGTGAAGATATGGTTGTATTCAAAGCACTTGGATGCTCACTCTACAAATCTTTTTCCTAATTTTCTCTGTGCAGTAGAGAACTCTTGCTATTTCACTCATTCTTTCTATATTCATAATCGGGCTGAGAGGAGACTAAGAGTTTTGGTACTACATTTAGATTAATTTTCTTTGTAAATTCTGCATTTTGGTGTAGAACCTCCCTTTGGTTGCAGCAGCTTATGTATTTGGTACTTTAACGGAAACTCCAATTTTATTGTCTTTAGTTGGGTTTCTGTTTTGGTGGCCAAGATTCATCTGGCTGGCCTCTTTATTTATTTATTTCTTATTTTGTTTTAAGATTTTATTTATTCATGAGAGACAGAGAGAGAGAGAGGTAGAGACTTAAGCAGAGGGAGAAGCAGGCTCACTCCCAGGAGCTGGATGTAGGACTCTATCCCAGGACCCTGACCCCGGGATTACGCCCTAAGCCAAAGGCAGACACTCAACCACTAAGCCACCCAGGCATCCCTGGCTGACCTCTTTAAAGGTGACTTTAGAATTTATATATCTCTGCTCTAATTTCATTCTTCGTTGCAGTAAAGATTAACTAACTCATCAGGCCTGGATTGCCCAAACCCTGCACTGCCTTTAATGCCTGACTCTTGGGGAGAAGCTATTTCCTATATTTCTTAAGTATTGGAGGAGTATATTCTTGAATTTCTTCTTTTTTTTTTTTAAGATTTTATTTATTCATGAGAGATACAGACAGAGACAGAGACACAGGCAGAGGGAGAAGCAGGCTCCATGCAGGGAGCCCGACATGGGCCTGGATCCTGGGTCTCCAGGATCATACCCCGGGCCGAAGGCTGCACTAAACTGCTGAGCCACCCAGGCTGCCCTATTATTGAAATTCTTGAGGAATGTATTATTTATTTAAGAAGATGTCCTGAGTGACTCAGTTGGTGTAGTGTCTTACTTCATCTCAGGTCGTGATCTCAGGGTCTTGGGATCGAGTCTCGCATTGGGTTCCCTGCTCAATAGGCACTCTGCTTCTCCCTCTCCCATCCACCCCCACTGTGCTCTCAATCAAAAAAAAAAAATCTTAATTTTTTTTTTTTTTTTTTTAGCTGAGAAGGAAAGGCAGGTATTCATTAGGGAAGGATAAGCTTGGTATTATTTTTTATTTTTTAAATTATTCATTTACTGCATACAGTGTGGGGTTCAGACTCAGGACTTGGAGATCAAGAGTTGCATGCCCTACTGACTGAGCCAGCTGGGTATCCCAAGGCGGAATGCATTTATTTATTTATATATATAAAATATATATAAAAAATATATATTTATGGGCAGCCCAGGTGGCTCAGTGGTTTAGCACCGCCTTCGGCCCAGGGCCTGATCCTGGAGACCCGGGATCAAGTTCCACATTGGACTCCCTGCATGGAGCCTGCTTCTCCCTCTGCCTATGTCTCTGCCTCTCTCTCTCTCTCTCTCTATCTCTCATGAATAAAAATAAATAAAATCTTTAAAAAATATATATACATATATTTATTATTTTATTTAAAATCAAGTTAGTTAACATACACTGTAGTATTAGTTTCAGGAGTAGAATTTGGTGATTCATCACTTACATATAATGACTAATGCTCATCCCAAGTGCCCTCCTTAATGCCTGTCACCCATTTAGCCCATCCTCCCACCCACCACCCGTCTAGCAACCCTCAACAACCAAATTATATTTATAGTTTGCCTCCCTCTTTGTTTTTTTTCATTTTTATTTATTTATTTTTTTTAGAGTTTTTTTTTTTCCTTTAAGATTTTATTTATTCATTCATAGAGACACAGAGAGAGAGAGAGAGAGAGAGGGGCAGAGACACAGGCAGAGGGAGGAGCAGGCTCCATGCAGAGACGGTGCTAAACCGCTGCGCCACCAGGGCTGCCCTGTTTTTTCTTTTTTTTAATATTTTATTTATTTATTCATGAGAGACACAGACTGAGAGAGAGGCAGAGACACAGGCAGAGGGAGAAGCAGGCTTCATGCCGGGAGCCCGACATGGGACTTGATCCCGGGACTCCAGGATCACACCCTGGACCGAAGACAGGCACCAAACTGCTGAGCTACCCTTGGATCCCCTTCCCTCTCTGTTTTTATCTTTATTTTTCCTTCCCTTCCCTTCCCCTGTGTTCATGTTTTTTAAATTCCACATGAGTGAAATCATATTTGTCTTTCTCTGACTGACTTACTTCATTTAGCATAATACACTCTGGTTCCATCCATATCATTGCAAATGGCAAGATTTCAATCTTTTTTTTTTTAATTTTTATTTATTTATGATAGTCACACAGAGAGAGAGAGAGAGAGAGGCAGAGACACAGGCAGAGGGAGAAGCAGGCTCCATGGACCGGGAGCCCGACATGGGATTCGATCCCGGGTCTCCAGGATCGCGCCCTGGGCCAAAGGCAGGCGCCAAACCGCTGCGCCACCCAGGGATCATGATTTCAATCTTTTTGAAGGCTGCATAATATTTTATTGTAGGTGTATACCATATTTTCTTTATCCATTCATAAGTCGATGGACATTTGGGTTCTTTCCATAATTTGGCTATTGTTGATAGTGCTGCTTTAAACATTGGGATACCTGTGCCCCTTCAAATCAGCATTTTTCTCTCTTTTGGATAAATACCTAGTAGTGCAATTGCTAGGTCATAGGTAGTTCTATTTTTAACTTTTTAAGGAAACTCCATACTGTTTTCTAGGGAGAAAGCTTTTAAAAACAATGTTTCTTTTTCAGTCTAAAAGTAATTAATCATGTTACAGAAAGTTTGAAAGATAGAAAAAAGGGCTGTTAGTATTTCACTTAATTTTCTTCATCTTTTTTTCTGACACATTTATGTTCTTGTTTTAAATGAACTGATTTTGTTATGATAAAATGAATAGAATTCATTTTAGGAAATTCCAAAATATGGAAAGGTAGTAGAAAGGAATAAAAATAGCATTTATTGACATCTTGGTGTTTATATTCATACTTACTCTAGTGCAAAAATGAAAATCTAAGTAATTAAAAATAAATTTATCACACTCAAATACTATTTTGTAACTTGCCTTTATTTCACACCAAGACTTTTAAAAAGCAATCACAGTGACTATGTGTGTATCCTGCTTTTCTCTCATTTATCATGAGTGTTTCCCAAGTATGCTCTTCTTAAAGAATTAGGTTGGTGCTTTTCTTTCTTTCTTTCTTTCTTTCTTTCTTTCTTTCTTTCTTTCTTTCTTTCTTTCTTTCTTTCTTTTTTTCTCCCTATTGTGATGCTTAGAGCATCTTAATTTTCAGATGTTTCTAGAAATGAAAGAAAAGTAAATAAAGAGTATTCTCTTGGGAAGCCTGGTGAATCAGCGGTTGAGTGCCTGCCTTTGGCCCAGGGTGTGATCCTGGAGACCTGGGATGGAGTCCCACATCAGGCTCCCTGCAGGGAGCCTGCTTCTCTCTCTGCCTATGTGTCTGCCTCTCTTTCTCTCTTTGTGTCTCTCATGAATAAATAAATAAAATCTTAAAAAAAAAAAGCGTATTCTCTTATAACTTTTGATACATACTGCCAAATTCCAACCCTAAAGGATGGTATTGTATAACTTCACCAGCAATTTAAGAGAGAAAGGATTGCTTTACTAAAGTTATTACATTAAAAAAGTTATTACATTTAATTTTCAGAGTAATGCTACATACTGTTGTTCTGTTTTTGCTATACAAATGAACATTTTGAAGCTCAGAATATAATTTGTCCAAAATCACATAGCTAGTTTGTCAGAGAGCTAGGATCTGAATCCAGGTTTGTCTAGGTTTAAGTAAAATGCTAGGAGCAATGGCAATATAAATTCTAAGCGTTAGGAAAAATACCTGGGGGAAAGAATCATAGTCTAAATGAGGATTCTGTGTATCTATATGATTTCTTAAGAATTTTCAATCAATAAGTAATAAGTTGTTGGTTTTATTTCTGTCACAGTCTAAGTTTCATTTATGTAACACATTGCTTATGTAACAGTTACTACTAGGCTCTGTTCTAAGCAGTTTGCATATATTAACCCATTTAATTCTCAGAACAATGAGGTATTAGGATTATTATCCCCAGTTTGCAGATAAGAAAGTTTAGGCACAGACATTTAAGTAGCTTCACTAAGATCACATAGCTGGTAAGAAGCACAGTTGGCATTTGAACCTAGGGACACCTATGTGGCTCAGTCAGTTAGGCGTCTGCCTTAGGCTCAGGTCATGATCTCAGGATCCTGGGATCAAGCCCCATGTTAGGCTCCCTGCTTGGTGGGAGCCTGCTTCTCCTCCTCCCTCTGCTGTTCCCCCCGTTAGTGCTATCAAATAAATTAATAAAATTTTTAAAAAAATAGAATTTGAACCTAGACAATCTGAGTCCATTGTGTTCTGAATGAATGCACACTACTGCTTCACAGACTTAAGGGAGTTTATTTATATTTATGTCTCCTGACCACTGAGATAGTCAGTCTGGTGACTAAGATAATAGTTCAGTTTAGCAGCTGAGCTGGTTTCCCAGTCCTTGGAAGCTGCAATACTGTTGCTTTTCCTTCCTCCCCTTGCACCTGCTCCTGTGTTCTACCTGTTGTTTTAAACCCTTACCTCCCCCTCCCCCCCCACAGTCTCCCTCTGTTCCCTCTTTGTTCCTAAGGCGGAACCAAGATCTAGTTTGGCTTTCAGTAGGGATAGTTCATGACCTAATTAGGATCTTCTTGTCATTGCTAATGAACTATAATTATTTGCATTTTCTCCTTTTTCCCTTTTCTTCCTTCATTAGTCAAGTTACTATCTGCCTTCTTCCATTCTCAAATTGTCTCAGTTGTATTAATGAAGATGGGACCTATCTTAAATCATGCTATGTTAAAAGTATATTTCTATAGAATTTTAATGAGTATAATATGCTGAAGAATATCTTGTTGTGGCGCCTGGGTGGCTCAGTTGGTTAAGTGTCCTACTCTTGATTTTGGCTCAGTCATGATCTCAGGGCTGTAGGATCAAGCCCCCACATTAGGGTCTGCACCAGCCAGAAAGCCTACTTGATTGTCTCTGCCCTCCCCTCACCCTCTCTTGCTCTCCATCTCTTAAAAAAAAAAAAAAAAAAAAAAAGTGTCTTGTAAATAATTTACTCCAGCATTTTTGAAGTATGGGGCTGCTTGAGTTTTTTCTTTTTTTAAATTGCTTTAAGCTTATTTTTTACGTTGAATATTACAATGTTTATTTTTTTAAGATTTATTTATATTTTTTAGTAACATCTACATCTAACGTGGGGCTTGAACTTGCGGCCCTGAGATCAAGAGTTGCATGCTCTTCTGACTGAGCCAGCAAGGCACCCCTTATTTAGTTTATTTTTACTAACTTTATTGAGATCTAACTGACAAAAGCTTTACATATATATATATGTTGTATGTGACATTTTGTTATATGTACATGTTGTGAAATGATTACTGAAATCAAGTGAATTAATGTATCTATCACCTCACATAGTTATCTTTGTGTGTATATGTATGTGTGAAAACATTTAGGGTCTACTCTCAACAGATTTCAGGTATACAATACAATGTTATCACCTAGAGTCATTGTTCTGTACATTGCTTAAGTTTTCACCCTCATTTAAATCATGATTATAAATGAGAATTGTAATTTAACCTTCATTTAAATCATTATTCTCTTTCCCAGATATTTGTCTTAAGATTTTGTAAGTTATATTGCCATTGTTTTCAGACATTTCCCAGTGTTATATCATCTTAGTCCGTTGAATGTAGTGTGATAGAGTGGAAAGAGCACAGAATTCTTTGGAAAGTGTTCTGTAGGGGAGTGTGGTCCTAATGTTGTCAGGTAGACTGTTTCTTAAAGACTGAGAAGGCAGATTAGTGCTTCTGAGACCCTTAGAGGCCCTGCAACAAAGAGATTTAACTTTACTCTTTGTCTCTAAGACTAGAGGGCATGGTTTTCCATTGTATAAAATTTGGGACTGTAAGGAAGAAACATAAAGTTGAATGTCTGTACTGCTCAGGCTTCATCCCTACTTACATATTGGTTTTGTACAAGTTTTTTAGGCCTGTATGTATATGTATAAACATTTTTTAAAAGCAAAATTGGACCTGTATACAGTTTTGTATTCTTTAATCTGTTTAAATGAATTTGCCTCCTATCATTAATAATGCTCAAAGTTGACTTCTGACAGTTTTGCCTTATTACAAAATTGAGACATGCTTGGCTGCCAAAAATTTAAAAATTATATAAATCATAACATAGAAATAGTACCATCACTATAGTTTATTGCTCAGTCTTTTAGACTTTTTTCATGCAGGTGCTTTCCTGTGCATTTTTTCCTCTCTCACATGTGTATATATGCCTACATGTATGTGTATGTAGTTTTACACAGACATGGCCTTCAAATATGCATTTGTTGGCTCCCCCCAAATTATCTTAGATACAGAATTATAACTCTGAAAGACTATGTTATATTAAATTGTTTTTCTCCAGCATTTTCCCATTTAAACAGTGTTGTGCTGAACATCTTTATAATTAAGTTATTGATCATCGGGCAGCCCCGGTGGCACAGCGGTTTAGTGCCACCTGCAGCCCGGGGTGTGATCCTGGAGATCCGGGATTGAGTCCCGTGTCGGGCTTCCTGCATGGAGCCTGCTTCTCCCTCTGCCTGTGTCTCTGCCTCTCTCTCACTCTCTCTGAATAAATAAATAAATAAATCTTAAAAAAAAAAAGTTATTGATCATCTCTTTGACTTCATCTGAAGAAATGTTCACAGGGGCACCTGGGTGGCTCAGTCATTTGAGCATCTGATTCTTGATTTCCACTCAGGTGATGATCTCAGGGTCCTGGGATTGAGCCCCCCACCCACCGCCCCCAGTCAGGCTCCACCATCAGCAGGGAGTCTGCTTGAGGTTCTCTCCCTCTCCCCTTGCACCTTCCCCATGCACTCTTTCTCTCTCAAATAAGTAAATAAATTTTACTTCACACTTCTCAGCAGTTCAGTAGCATATCTTTCTCACCAAACTTGTAACAGTGGAACACGATAAGTTAAAATAATTTTTGCCCCTTGAGAGATGAAAAAATGGCATTTTATTGTTGCCTTAATCTGCATTTCTTTGAATATCTGGGAAAGTGAACTTTTTTCCTCTTTCATTTTTACTGGCCATTTTATTTTATTTTTTATTTATTTATTTTTTTAAATTAATTTTTATTGGTGTTCAATTTACCAACATACAGAAAAACAACCAGTGCTCATCCCGTCAAGTGTCCACCTCAGTGCCCGTCACCCATTCCCCTCCAACACCCGCCCTCCTCCCCTTCCACCACCCCTAGTTCGTTTCCCCGAGTTAGGAGTCTTTATGTTCTGTCTCCCTTCCTGATATTTCCCAACATTTCTTTTCCCTTCCTTTATATTCCCTTTCACTATTACTTATATTCCCCAAATGAACGAGAACATACACTGTTTGTCCTTCTCCGATTGACTTATTTCACTCAGCATAATACCCTCCAGTTCCATCCACGTTGAAGCAAATGGTGGGTATTTGTCGTTTCTAATTGCTGAGTAATATTCCATTGTATACATAAACCACATCTTCTTTATCCATTCATCTTTCGATGGACACCGAGGCTCCTTCCACAGTTTGGCTATTGTGTTACTGGCCATTTTAATATAGTTTTTGAACAGATTTGACTGCTTATGGTTCCTTCTTTTTCTACTGGAATATTAGTATTTTATTAACTTGATTTATAAAAACCTTGTAAAGTATTAGCTTTTGTCTTGGTGTATATTATAAATATTTTAACCACTTATCAGTTGCTTTTTAATTTTATTCATGAATTTTTTCATATAAATTTTTTCATAAATAAGTCATTAAAATAAAGATATTTAGCTCATAAATTTTATTAGGCCAAATTTATTCTTTATCAGGCCCTAAGCCTCTGAGATCTGTTGAATATTCATCTAACATTTTTTTTTAAAGATTTTTTTTTTTAATTTTTTATTTATTTATGATAGTCACACACAGAGAGAGAGAGAGAGGCAGAGACACAGGCAGAGGGAGAAGCAGGCTCCATGCACCGGGAGCCTGACGTGGGATTCGATCCCGGGTCTCCAGGATCGCGCCCTGGGCCAAAGGCAGGCACCAAACCGCTGCGCCACCCAGGGATCCCCTCATCTAACATTTTTGTATCTTTTTACCTAATTATGAAGATACTATATACTGCTGGTACAAATACGAACAGTCCAGGAGAGTAAAAAACAAAATGTGAAATTCTCTCTCATTGCCAGCAATGGTATGGAATATATTCTTGTAGATTACTTTTCTCTATGAATTGTGTATGTGTGTGATTACTATGAGTAATATAAGTGTATGGTAAAAATAATTAAATAAGGATATCATATGAATTTTCCTCACTAGGAGTAACCACTTTTAAGTTCCTTTTTCTTTGCTGCTTCTATTATAGCTTTGAATGACGTATTTATGCCTCTACTAATTTGTTGACTACTGGAGATTCTGTGTATAGATTCCACATAATGAAGGATGAGGAATTTCCGTACCTCCAACATCTCCTTCATCTTTTGTTTTGGTTACTCCTTGGTTACCTTTATAGTTTTAAATAATGGAGGAAACTTCTTTTTGTGATTTATCAATTTTTGCCATGATTGGTAGACTCTATTGTGATAATGAAAAACTAGATCAAGAACGTGTGTACCTCTTCTGTACTCTAATTCCTGGTTTGTGTTCTGTATATGCTATGTTTACAGTCTTTTTTTTTTTTTTTTAAGAATTTATTTTTTCATGAAAGACACACACACACACACACACACACAGAGGGGCAGAGACACAGGCAGAGGGAGAAGCAGGCTCCATGCTGGGAGCCTGATGTGGGATTTGATCTCGGGTCTCCAGGGTCATGCCCTGGGCCAAAGGCAGGTGCCAAACCCCTGAGCCACCCAGGGATTCCCTACAGTCTGTTTAACACACACACACAGAGGGGCAGAGACACAGGCAGAGGGAGAAGCAGGCTCCGTGCTGGGAGCCTGATGTGGGATTTGATCTCGGGTCTCCAGGATCATGCCCTGGGCCAAAGGCAGGTGCCAAACCCCTGAGCCACCCAGGGATTCCCTACAGTCTGTTTTGTAATGGTGATGAAGCCTTTCATGCATTATCAGTTAGTTGATTTTTATGTAGAAAGTCAAAACCAATAGTCCTATTTATGTTACTATGATTGTATGTTTATGATAGAACCAAGATGTGTGATTGGAGTCAGGAGGAAAGAGAGCCCAGATCAGAAAACCTGTGCTGTTTCAAGGAGTCTCTTAATCACTTCTGGTAGTTCTTCTGCTTTAAGTTCAACTCCATTCCTGCTATTTCTCGAAGGTTACATCATTTTTTTCTTGACTTCCTCTTTGTTTTTTCTCTGAGGCCAAGGACACTCTCCTGGAGTAAACTTTCATCTAGAGGACACAGGTAGTGAGCTTTCTAGATACGTGCTTGGCTACTCTTGTATGTAGTGAAAGAATTCGTAAGTAGTTGGTGTGGGTTTCTCTCTATTTGTGGGTAGGTCTAGGTCATTTCTCCACGAGGCCCATACTTTAAACGTCAGGGCTGATTGTGAGCTCTGCTCAAGTATGTGGGGCATGTGGATAAGCTGGTCTCCATCTAGGGCGCAGAGATGGGAAGCAGGCCTTGGGGCAAGGGAGGGTGAGAAGCTGGTGCAGGCAGCAGAATTAGGCGGGCTTGGCACTTTCTGTGAATTTCCATCTTATGTAAACCCTCTAGCCCCTCTTGTTTCTTTTTTTTAAGATTTTATTTATTTATTTATTCATGATAGACACATAGAGAGAGGGAGAGAGAGAGAGAGAGAGAGAGAGGGAGAGGCAGAGACACAGGCAGAGGGAGAAGCAAGTTCCATACCGGGAGCCCGATGTGGGACTCGATCCCGGGACTCCAGGATTGTGCCCTGGGCCAAAGGCAGGTGCTAAACCGCTGAGCCACCCAGGGATCCCCTGAGCCACCCAGGGATCCCCCCCTCTTGTTTCCATTGCCTGTCACCCAGGCTGTCATCTGCTTTGGGAGTTTGATATTGCCCCAAGCTCTTCTGTACTTTTTCTCAGACTTCCCGCCCTCTCAGGGTCCTCCTGAAGTGATTTGCCCCCTTTCTTTGGAGAGCATTTCTCGGATTTTATTTTGTAGGTAAAGCCTTTTTTCCAACTGGAGTGGTTGAGTGAATGGCCAAGTGTGGGAAGAAAGTGTCTAGGGGCGGGGTTTTGTGGAAAGGCCTGCAGGCCTAGCTGTCACCTGTACACATGTGAGGTTGACACCACTGGATATGGTTTAAACAGGACGTGGGTCCAACATTAAGTGTCATTGAAACAAAGGTAAGATGATGACTCCCTTTCAGAAAGTTTTTCGTCTTGATTGCATCAAAGAGCAAGTCTCAGCTAGGAACTAGTCTGAAATACCTCTCTGAGAGCAGCTAGTTTCCTATTGTAGCAGAGAACAGGAGGCAGACCCAGGTCTTTCTATCAGCAGTAAAATTAGTTAGAATTTAATAAAGTGTGTTTATTTTTGTAGTTACCACCTACTGATGACAAAGTGACACTCATTTTCCATTTATTGTAGTAATTCTAAGTTTCAATTAAAATGTTTGTTTAACTAAATCATAGTATGATGATTTGAAGAAAATATTAAATAATAGGATACATGATATGGGATATAGCAATTATGGTGCGACAATGGGAATGCCTGCAGTTTGAAAAATATTCTTATGAATAATTTATATTATTCTGATGAGTAATTCTTGCTGCTCATGCTTCTCCCCAGGTCTTCTTATTGATTGATTAGTTCCCTGGACTCATTTGGAAGGAGACATTTCTCTGGTATTTTGAGGGTTGTTCTATTTCAGTATAACTTTAGAAGGGAGGAAAAGTGGACAGGTGTAGGAGTCTGTCATCTTGAACTGAAATTTTATCTAGCTATCTTTTTGGTTTCATTGCTTTTGTTTGATTCTGTAGTCCATTTAGAATTAGTCCTAGTGCTTAGAGTTTAAGTGGGGCTTTTTGCCCCATCAGCTAGCCAATCTCAGTATGAGGGGTTTAGAGATGTCAGTTGCATGTCTGTTCACACACAGATTAGGTGCCCAAAGACCATGTAAAAATCCAAACAAATAGATTTTAAATTTGGTTCTCTTATGATTTTCCATCAGACATGAGTGGAAGAGGTTCATTAGATCCTCAAAGATTTAAAGTCAGACTTGAGTTTTCCCACCTTGTGGATATTTGTTCTGTTTGCATCCTTTCCCAAAATAGATCCATTTAGTATGTGTTTAAACGTCTGCTGACTAGGTAACTCCGTTTCCCATTTGTCTTCTCAGATGTTCTAGTGTATATCTTTGTAGCTGTGGTGTCCTTGTCACGTTGCATTGATTCATTCAAAGATTCATTGGGTCTTTGAACATGTGGAACCATCTGTGGCTTGTCAGGACGCTGTTACTGGCTACACTTTGCTCTCACTTGGCCTTTACAGCTCAGCCCTCTCTTAAATTAGCATTTGTCTGGTAGACATCCACCTCTCTGGTGATTCTCTAGACCAGGCTTTGAAAGCTGATAGGCTAACAGATGTGTTTTGTATGATTCATGTGTTGTTTGTGAGGGTACAGGGGTGGAGAAGAGAGTTACTTTCCCAATAGTTTAAAGTCGGAGTATTAAAGATAAAAATCCAGATTTTGCTTATATCTGGCAACATCGAGACTGAATTGTTATGTGACAGAAATCCATCTACTTCTCCTGTTTCACTGACTCCTGCTTGGCCTTTTTAGGTACTTGAATGGATTTCCTTGCCAATAACCACACATTTCCCCCTTTTCTAAAATTACTTTTTTTGTTTTGTTTTGTTTTACAGTTTATTGCAGGGTTCAGAACTATCTACAGATTCACTTTTTCAGAGTCATTCTTACAGTTGAATAATTTATCCTCTGTGATAAATTTCTGGTTTTCTTATTTGGTTTTCAAAATTATTATTTCATTATAATTACATTCCCTATTAAACGAGCAGAAGACATTCGTTCCTCCCTAACTTAAGTGCTATTTCTAATTAGCACTTTTAACAATCACTACATTTTATGCTTAATGAAAGGCTTAATGTTGGGTTGTTCTTTTTTTTTTTTTTTTGAAAGGCATTATGTTTGTGTAAAATCTTCCTAAAAAGGATAAACCTGAGGTAGTGGCAGGATCAAAATAAAAGCATAGGTGACTAATGCCATTGTTGATGACTTGCACATTTGGCACACTTTTCTCTGGCATGTAAGCCTTTGTGTTAGGTTCTGTTTTAGAACTTTTTAAATTTTATTGCTTCCTCCCCACCCCCAAATTACACTGTCTAAATATTTTAGATTTAGAATATATTTTGTATCTAGAGGGTTTTGTTGTTGTTTTCTAGAAACTCTTTGTCATTTCTTCTATTCATTTTCCTGATAAATTTACCAGCATTGGTCCAGTAACCAGTGTTTATTGGCTGCCCTCATGAGCCAGGCACTCTGCCAAATTGTCTGGTGACCTACGTGAGGAGCAGTCAGTGTGGCAGGTGCCCAGTATCCTTCAGTTCTGTTCCGTAAATGAGGATGAATGTGGATAGGAAATGAATGTGACAAAAATAAAGTTGGAGCCTTTTGATTCCCAGGCAATTTTATGGAAATCTTTGTTGAGATGTCAGCAAAAGACACTCGTTCCTCCCTAACTTAGTGAGGATTGAGCTTTCTTCTAGTTTTCTCATAGGCCAAAGAAGAAATCATGATGGCAGCAGAAGGTGGCCCTTGAAGTGCACTGTTGTGGACTTCCATACTTATTTTTGCTCTAGCCCCTTTCTGATGAAAAACCTTAAGGAACTTACTTCATGAGACACCATTCTTGTGAACCCTGAGAAGTTTTAAGTTCAAGTGGTCAGAAATAGGAAAACCAGTATGATAGGATATGGTGGTCTCTCCTCTCTGGGGTGTGAACCACACTGGGGTTTTTGATGAGTGTATTTTTACATGACTGACTTGCAGGGACCGGCGTAGTTGCTGGGCTGCTGCTTTTTTCTTCCCCCCCAGTCCCGCCCCTCCTGTTTCTCTTTAGCTCTGATGCTTCTGTAACAGCCCACATGGCTAAGCTCTGCAAGACCTGTGGTTAGTGTCTTCAGTATGGAAAAAACGCTTATTTTTATTTCAGTAACATTCACATGACACAGAATTCACCATTTTGTAGTGTTCACCTATTGACTTCGGTACATTCACATTGTTGTGCAGTCATTACCACTCACTATCTAATAACAGAACATTTTTATCACGCCAAAAAGAAACCCAGTACCCACGTTAAGTAGTCACTTCACCTCCCTTCCTCTGGCAACTGCTAACCTGCTTTCTGTCTCTGTGGATTTTTAAATTCTGAGCATTACTTATAAATGGAATCATGCAGTATGTTGCTTTTGTGGCTGCCTTCTTTCAGTGAATGTGATGTTTTCAAGGTCCATCCATACTGAAACACGCATCAGTACTTCATTCCTCTGCTGACTGAGTCATATTCTGTTGTAAGGATACACCAACATTTTATTTATCCATTTGTCTGTTGAACATTTGGGATTATTTCCACTTTTTGGCTCTTATGATAATGCTGATGTGCATATTTAGATTTTTGTTTGAACATCTGTTTTCGGTTCTCTTGGGTATATAGCAAGGAGTAGATTTGTTGGGTTATATGGTAATTCTGTGTTTAACTTTTTGAGGAACCAAAAAGATAATGTTTAAAATACAAAAAATAGTAATAATGAAAATCTCTTTGGACCATGGACCATGATATCAAGATACCATATTTCCTTGTTCCATGTTAGAAAATCTTTTTTTTTTTTTTTTCCTGTAGAATCAGGCAGAACTGGGTTTAAATCTCAGCCCCTCAACTAACTAGCTGTGACCTTGGGCAAGTTATTTAACCTTTCTAAGCCTATTTTTCTTTCTTTCTTTTTTTTAAAGATTTTATTTATTTATTTTTCAGAGACAGAGGCAGAGACATAGGCATATGGAAAAGCAGGCTCCCCATGGGGAGTCTCATGCGGGACTTGATCCTGGCACCCCGGGATCACGCACGACCTGAGCCAAAGGCAGATGCTTAACCACGGAACCACCCCCCAGCTGCCCCTCTAATCTGTTTTTCATGTAGAGTATGCAGATAACTAATTGCTGCCTCATGGTTACAGTAAGCATTCACTGAGATGGTATTACACAGAAAGTGCTTGTTAAAACACAGTGCTTAGTGTAAAGTAATCCACATATACTGTAATAATTATTTTGGGATAATACATAGTCACCAAAGCCTGATTGCTATTCATTGCCACAAAGAGATGGCTGTGTTCTTTGGTCATACCAAAGAGGTGAATGACCCCCTCAAAATATCTTAAACTTTGTTGTTGTATATTATCTTGGCTCTAGATGTTTTGCATCTTTACTTTTAGATTAATATATTGTCTGTTATTCTCAAAATTTGTAACATGTTTATTTTCAGAGGTAGTAGGACCTGTTGCAGAGAAGTGACTTTTTTTTTTTAAACTTTCATTTGATCACTGTTTGGGTACTTCATATATGAACCACTTCCTGGCTCTATTCAGAGAGAGGCTAGAATGATTGCTAGTGACTTGCCTTATCTCAGTGTGTAGGGATTTAATGAAACTTTTTATTGAATTAATAGCTAGTTAACAAAAATTATTTTTTTGAATTCTTAAAATAGATTTTTATTTAAAAAAACTTGAATCTTCTATGAACAGATAATTCAGAGATTATCACTGGTTATACTTTGATAGATGCTTAGAAAAATACCCATGTACTATTTATGTACTATTTTTAAAAGTATTATTATATAATAATCTTGCTAGAAATATTTTGCACTTATTATTTAGGAACAGTTTCCAAGGCATGAAATAGTTTTCTGCTACTTAAAATTGAATATTATTTCATTTTATGGATAGAACATAATTTACCCATTTTCCTACTGGACATCATGTTGTTTCTAGTCTTTTTACTATTATATATATTGCTGTGATGAACATCTTTGTAGCAAAATCTTTGTGCATATCCATGATAGTTAGTTTGGGCTAAATTCCTAGGTTAATGTAGACTTTTTTGGATCAAAGGGTTTACATATATTTTAAAACTTTTGATCAGTTCAGCATTGGTAAGTACCCACTGCTCTCTGTTGCACCTTCCCCCAACTGCAGTCTTTATATCTCTATTCACAATTGCATTTAGTTTAGTTACACAAGACACCACTTTAATTTCTACTACTGATGTTTGTGACTGTATATGTCTTTCACTTAAAACCTACCATTCAGTTGAAAATCCCTTTTAGCCCTAGAGTTCTATGGCAGTGCAACATAGGAAGCAGTTTTATTTGCAGCTGGATTGCCAGGGTTAGGACCTGGGTCTATCTTTCCCTAACCAGTACAGCAGATATCTTATACTACACAGCATTTCAGTGCACTCAACCTCACCTCTTATTCCATATATTTCTATAGTCTTGTTTGGATTAGCCAGTCTAGTTTGCTAAAGCCTATTTGTTCCTCCCACAGGACTTCTTTTCTATGGCCTCTCTACACTATTGAGGGATGATAGATAAAAATGCTTTTCTGTTTGCCAGGTGATAATTCTGAGATATATTTTCAAGACTTCTTAGAAAATCCTGCAGGATCAAGCCTTTGTCAGAAACATCTGTCGGGATGCCTGGGTGGCCCAGTGGTTGAGCGTCTGCCTTTGGCTCAGGACGTGATCCCAGGGGTCCTGGGATCAAGCCCTGCATCAAGCTCCCCTTGAGGAGCCTGCTTCTCCCTCTACCTATGTCTCTGCCTCTCTCTGTGTCTCTCATGAATAAATAAATAAAATCTTAAAAAAAAAAAGAGAAACATTGTCACTCATAGTGGTGGCCAGCTTGATGATGAATCCTTGCATTGACTCTCCCTGTTTGATTCCCTATGTTCTTCATTCCTGCTCCCTGGGATCACATTCCAAAATAAACTCCCTGCCTATAAACCTTTGTCTTTCCCTTTACTTTCATTGGAACCCAGACTAAGACATTTTGTGATCACAGGCAGGTAGCTTCTCTTTGAGTTGCAGTTTTCTCATGTGTTCGTTTGCAGAGAGTAGTTTCTACCTTACATTATTCATTCACCAAATACATTGAAACACTACTATGTGCTAGGTGCAATTTTGGGTATGGGAATATAGCAGAGCAAGACAAACAGGAACCCTGCCTTCATAGAGTTCACATTGTGATAAAGGAGACAGACAAAGAAGTAAGCAAACAAGAAATTTAGTAAATAAAACAGGATAGTGTGCTCCAGAACAATAAAGTCAGGAGAGAAAGCCAGTCTGAGTAGATGCTGTTTGAAATGAGGACTGAATGATGAGGAAAAGCTGGATTTGGGAAGAACATTTTGGGTAGCAAGTGTAAAGGTCCTGAGGTGCAATTGTTAGGAGCAAGGTAGTATACATAAGTGCTGTATATAGGACTTGGCATTTCGTAAGTGCTCAATACATTTTGGATAGGATTAGTAG
This sequence comes from Vulpes vulpes, assembly GCF_048418805.1. NCBI lineage: Eukaryota > Metazoa > Chordata > Mammalia > Carnivora > Canidae > Vulpes > Vulpes vulpes. The sequence continues at coordinate 49,156,534 of NC_132785.1, forward strand.
TAAGGTTTGATCAAGGAGATAGTTATCATTAACTACACAACAGTAAGTGGCCTGTTTTGACTGAGTTGACAAAAATGGACTTTGTAGAATAAGCAGATAATTGTACAGGTTGTGAATAGAGTTACATGGTTAAACTTTATTGATTTGGTGAAGTACATTGACTTGCTTTGCATTCCTAATATAAATTTCACTTTGTTGTGATGTTTTATCCTTTTTCTATGTAGCTGGATTCAGTTTGCTAACATTTTGTTGAGAATTTTGCATCTCTGTTCCTAAGAAATATTGGTCTCCAGTTTTAATGCCTTTGTCTGGTTTTGATATCAGTGTAATAATGTTGGCTTCATAAAATGAATTGGGAAGCGTTTCACCTCTTTATGGTGGAAGAGTTTGTGGAGAATTGGTACTCTTTCCTCCTTAAATACTTGGTAGAATTGTTCAATGAAACCCTCAGGCCTGGACTCTTTGTTGGAAGACTTTTAACTAAGAAATTCAATGTCTTCATTTTTTTTTTTTTCAATGTCTTCATTTTTATAATTCAAGTTATCTATTTCTTTTTGAGTAAACTTTGGTAGAGTATGTTTTTCAAGGAATTGGTCTGTTTTGTCTAAGTGGTCAAATTAAGGGATAGAATTTTATGTCTAATACTCCCTTATCTTTTTACAAAATTATTTGTGATAAAAACTACATACATAAAATTTACCGTTCTAACCATTTTTAACTGTACAGTCCACTGGCATGAATTACATTTTACAATGTCGTGCAACCCCTTATTAGCCTATTGATGTCTGTGGCATCTGTAGTGATGTCTTCTCCTTCATTGCTGATACTGGTACTTGTATCTTCTTTTTCTTCTGATCAATCCTCCTAGAGGGGTATCAATTTCATTGATTAATTCTCAAAGAATTAGCTTTTATTTTTATTTTTATTTATTTATTTTTTTTAGCTTTTAGTTTTATAGACTTTATTATATATATTATTGGTTTTCTATTTCATTGATTTTTGCTCATATGTTATTTCTTTTGATCCGCTTGCTTAGGGGTTTAATTTACCCTTCTTTTTCTATTTTTTTTTTTTTAAAGCTTGTAGTCTATATCATCATTTGAGACCTTTCTCTTCCTATATAAGCATTTAGTTCTCTAAGTTTACCTTTGAACACTGCTTTATTTTTAGGCTACACATTTTACTTGGCTGTACTTTCACTTTTCATTGTCTTTGACATATATCCTAATTTCCCTTATCACTCCATTTGACCTAGATATCGTTTAGAAATATGTTGTTTTGAAATGCATCAAAAAATAAGATGGATTGCGGCAGCTGGGTGGCTCAGTTGGTTAAGTGTTTGATTTTGGCTCAGGTCTTGTGATCTTGGGGTTCTGGGATAAAGTCTATATCTGGCTCTGTGCTCAGCGGGGAGTCTGCTGCTCCCTCTCCCTCTGCCCGTCCTCCCACTCATTCTTTCTCTCAAATAAATGAAAATATTTTTAAAAAGTATGTTGTTTAATTTTCAAATTTTGGGAGTATTTTCCATCCATCTTTCTGTTTCCTAGTTTAATTCTCTTATAGTCAGGGAACATACTTTGAATGATTTTAATTTCTTTATATTATTGAGGTGTGTTTTATGGCCTAGAATATGATCTTTTTGGGGGAATGTTCCATATACACGTGGGAAAAAATGTAATTTGCTGTTTTTGGGTAGAGTGTTCTCTAAAAGTCAATCAGGTCAAAGTGATGGATGTTGTTTTTCAAGTCTTATATATTTTTATTGATTGCCATAACAGTATATCACAGACTGCCTGGCTTAGATAACTGAGGTTTATATTCTCACAGGTTAGGAGACTGGAAGTCCAAGATCAAGGTGTTGGCAAGTTTGTTTTTTCCTGAGGCCTCCTTCTTTGACTTGTAGGTGGCTGTCTCCCTGTATGTTCATATGGTATTTTCTCTATATGTCTATATTACTGGTGTCTCTTCTTATATGGACAGACTGGGTTTGGTCCCTACCTTTATGACTTCACTTAACTTTACCTCTTCAAAGGCTCTGTTTCCACATGTATCCACATTGAGTGTTGGGAGGCATGAATTTTGAATACAATTCAGTCCATAACACTGATTTTTTTTTTCTACTTACATTATTGATTCTAGACAGAGGAGTGCTGAAGTATCCAGCTTTATTTGTGGATTTATCTTTTTCTTTTTTTCATTCCTATCACTTATTGCTTCATGTATTTTCAGCTTCTTTCTCAGTTTTCAAATTCTGTGATTCACTGTGTGCCCTCCTTCCATGTTTTCTTATGAACATTTTCAAACATGCTTAAAGTTGAAAGAATGGTACAGGAACATCATATACCTACCATCTAGAATCTACAATTAACATTTTCTTATATTTGTTGTGGCACATATCCATCCCTCTATTTCATCAGTCCCACCCCCCCCCCTTTTTTTTTTAAAGTAGGCTTTATGCCCAGCACAGAGCCCAACACAGGGCCTTAACTCTTGACCCTGAGATCAAGACCTGAGCTGAGATCAGGAGTTGGATGCTTAACCAACTGAGCCACCCAGGCGCTGCAATCCATCTTATTTTTTGACGCATTTCAAAAAATTTGTAGCCACTTTATCTATCAACCCTTAAGTATGCATGTTATTAATGAGAATTTAATAACTTTTTAAAGTTCCTTTTTTTTAGTTAAAATTTTCTTTTTCTTTTTCTTTTTTTTTTAAGATTTTATTTAATCATGAGAATGCAGAGAGGAGTGAGAGAGAGAGAGAGGCAGAGACACAAGCAGAGGGAGATCCTGGGTCTCCAGGATCGCCCTAGGCTGAAGGCGGCGCTATACTGCTGACAACGTACTTACAGTGACAGATTACTTATTAGTGTAATTTTTAACTAGGCTGCCCTAGGTAAAATTTTCATATAATGACCTGTACGGATCATGAGTTGATCACTAAATCTTGCTGTCTGTAGTAATATTGTATACTTATCCTGTAATGTGGGACTTCTTGGACATTTGTATATTGTTGCTTTCTGCATAGACTCTTGAGATCTGATTTTTGTTCATCCTAAGAAGAGGACTCAATTTAAGTTACCAGATCTGTGTTTTTAGGGATTTGTTTAGGCCTGGACAGGATTAAAATGATTGTATAAATTAGGATCAGTTATTCACTCAGTAATTATTTTGTTTCTTTTTAGTCTTGATTTTTAATTGTGGTAAAATATATCTAACAAAATTGACATCCTAACCATTTTTAAGCGTACAGTTCTGTGGCATTAAGTACATTCACACTGTTGTGCATCTATCTCTAGAACTCTTTTCATCTTGCAAAACTGAAACTTTATACCCATTGAACAACTCCCTATTCCTCCCTCCCCTAGCCCCTGGCAACCATCATTCTACTTCCTGTCTGTATGAGTTTGACTACTTAGGTACTTCATATAAGTGGAGTTATATGATACTTATCTTTTTGTGCCTGGCTTATTTCACTCAGCGTAATGTCTGAAAGGTGTGTCCATATTGTAGCATGTGCCAGATTTTCCTTCCTTTTTAGGACAGAATGTTATTCCGTTAGATGTGTATACCATATTTTGTTTATCTACCTATCTGTGGATGGACACTGGGGTGGCTTCCACCAGTATTTATTGAGCACCTCTTATGTGTCAGTCACCTTTCATTAAACACTTAATGACTGCCTTAATGGGCCAGATCATGTTCTAGGCATGGGGGATACTGCAACAATGAATATCCCAGACAGAATTACTGCCTTCAAGAAGCAATACACAAAGAAGTGTATTTCTTGGTTCTGAATTGGATTTTTCATGTTTTAGTGATTCTAAAATTGGATGTACTTTATAATTAATAACATCTTATAATTTTATAAGGCAGTATTTCTTTTTTAGTGACACCTACAATAATGGTGTATCTTACAGTCATTTTGAATCATAGATTTGATGAGTCACCAATAAGTAGGTTGTTGATAAGGGCTGTGAAAAAAATAATCCAGAACAATGGGGATAGAAAGTTAGTTACATGGGGTAGTCACAAATAAGGTGACATTTGAGCAAAGCACATGTTCAGGTTTTTTTTTTTTTTTTTCAGAGCAGGACTTTCTTCCTGAAGGATACAGTGTGCTGGTCACATCCTGGTGCAAACTCTGTACCTCTGTGGACTGCTAGCAGTTTGTGGACTGATTACTTTGAGTAGCCGGGTAGAGGGTAGAGCCCTGACAAGTGGGGTTAGGGATGGGGGTTGGGACTATTTTGCAAGATGGGACCAGATTTTGTATGCCTGGTAAGGGCAAGGCTGATGGCATTTTCCATCTTAGTAAAGAGTAAACAGTGTTTCCAGTTGCTCAGAACAAAAATTTTGGAGTCATCTTTGACTTCTCCATTTTCCCATACTTTACATTCAGTCAGCCAGCAAATCCTGCCTGCTGTGCCTTCAAACTGCATCCTGATTCTGACCACTCTTAACTACCCCCACCTAGAACACCATGGTTCAGGCCATCTTCATCTGTTGCCTGGATTATCATGATAGCCTCCTAACCAGTCTCCTTTCTTCTACTTGCCTTCCTGTAATCTCTTCTCAATATAGCAACCAAAATGATCCTTTGGAAACATGTCTGATCATATTACTCCTCCCCTTAGATCTCCTAAAAGCATCCCGTCACTTTTATAGAAAAGGTTAAAATCCTTATGCTTGCCTACAGGGCTGCTACCCCACTTCTTTGACCTTCTATCCTACTTGTCTGCTTTGTGCTTCTTTTGCTCTGAGCTGCCTCTGGCAGCCTTGTTGCTTCTTAATCATATTGAGCATGTTCCTGTCTCAGAGCATTTGTACTTGCTGTTTCCCCTGCAAGAACAGTCCCCAGATATCTGCAAGGCCCATTTTCTCAGGTCCCTTCTCAAATCTCACCATATCAGAGGGGCCTTCTAAACACCCTATGTAAAATAATACCCTCTTTCCCACCAGCACTGTGTTTTCCCCTAAATCAGGCTAGATTGAGTTATGCTGCAGTAGCAACAACTGCAAAATATTGGGGGCCTAATTCGACAAGACTTCTCATTGAAGGTATGCCTCTGTTGCAAGTCCCCTGGGTGGTCTTCACACTGTCTTCAACTCCGAGAGCTGTCAGATGGCCTAGCTACCATCTTGAGCACTGGCAGAGGCAAACACCATTCACTGCCCTGCAGGTGTCTTCACGGAAGTGACATCTATCACACTGACTTGACCAAAGGTAGTCATTTTGTCATTCCTCACTTTAGCTAGGGGCACGTATGAGTGAGCAGTCTTATCACGTATCTGGAAAGAGATCAGGAAATTCATGGTGGATAAATAGCCACACTTTTTTTTATCCTGCTTAATTTTTCTCTAGCATTTATTTCCTTCTGACACAATACACATTTACCTCATTTTGTGTATTTTCTTTTCTCTCCTGTCTAGGCCACAGAGAAGTGGGACTTTGTCTGTCCTTAATTGCTGTACCCTAGGGGCATAGGATGATGTGTGATCTGTAGGAAGTGCTTACTAATTTTATGGGATGATTGAGAAAAACCAGGGCAAATCATTCATTTCTTTACTTGGCAACATGTAAGCTCAGGTGGAAGTGTTGCGTAGAGATGTTTGAAAAGAAAGGAGGAGACCGTGTGAAATGAGAAGTTGGAGAAAAGCCGTAGAAATGCTGGTCGGTGGAGAGTGTTGAGATCTGAGACCATGAACCTGCAGGGAGATCTTGTAGCTCAGCTGTGTGACTTCCTCTAGGAATTTCGAGTTGCTCTGGAGCTGGTAAAGCAGAGGCAGGCAGGAAGGTTGGGGCCCATCTCTTAAAGATAGGGAAAGGTCAGGTTGAAGGAGGAAATGAGATCCTCATTGGCCCTTCAGGGTGCAGCGGTATCATCCCTGCTCTGTCTTGCATCCTGTCAGAAAGATGAAGGAGCTCACCTGTCCCGAAGGAAACAGTTTCTCCTGGATGGTGTGGGTGGTGGCAGGAGCCCTCTGGCCTGTAGGCATCCTTTATTTCATTTGCTTCTCCTACACTTTTGAGGTAGTTTTTCTTCTCTTCATTTTACAGGTGGGCAGATAGAGTTAGTGGTCAAGCTCACAGCCACAGTGCTCTCCTGTACTTGTGTGGTGCTCGGCCATGAGGACCTCTCTTAGTTTTTATTTAGTGCCTTGTGCCTTGATTGCATCTGGGTCATAAAGATAGTATGGTTCCAATTTAGATGTTTGCAAGACCTTACCAGAAAGGAAACAGTTGGTCTATTTTTGTACACTTCAACGGGTGTGATAACCACATTACCAACTGTAACTAGTATATTCACTCCCAGGGAATTTCTTATGAATACAATTAAAGTGTACCTCACATGATCTAAGAATGTTGCCATTGGTGATACTTTTCCTCTGGTTTACCTGTTGACCTGAACATTTCATATGTGCAAGGAACTGCTCTAGGCTCTATGACCACTATAAAGAAGAAAAGGCAGGTGGCCTCCCCTCAGGAATGTGGTTAGGAAGGCAAAACAAGTATAAAACCCTGATTATTCAAACAGTACCTAGAAACAAGGGTGCAGAGTGGGGGAAAAGCCCCTGAGGCTAAAATTTGGTTCCTTGAGACTCATGGAGGGAAGTGGAAATTGAGCTGCAACTTGAAGGCTGCATAAGACTTAGAGGAGGCTCTCCAATGGAAAACTGACTTGGGCCCCAGTGGTACCTCTGGTGGAAAATCTCAGCATGCCACTGCAGTCAGCAATGGTAGCATTTTTAACTGCTTTTTAAATTTTTTGAATAATTGTTTTTGTGTGTGAATCTCATAGATGCTCAGGAGCTAACCAGTCAATTTAGCAGAAAACATACTCCTCTATTTCTTCACACTCTGGTGGCCGTTTTCTGAAAAGTATCGTGTGGGAGTTACTGGCTGTAAACTTGGTTTGTTCTCATGTGAGAGCCAAATGACAATGACCCCTTGCCTGAAAATTCCACTTGTTTTCCAGTGCCCTTTGATCACATACCTCTGCAGGTAAAGGTTTTGAAAATATATGTTAATAAGAAATAAATTCTAGAGTTTGTGAACTTTGTCTTCATTCTAACACAAAAGAAGTGAATTCTCTTGCTTTTCACTCAAGTGGTTTTTTAAATCTTAAAGTCAGTCATTCTGAAAGAAGTTTTCTTTTTCCATCTAGATAAGGCACCTCTGTCTAAGAGTCTTCTGCTGGTCCCCAGTGCCCTGTCCCTTTTGCTGGCCCTTCTCCTGCCACACTGTCAGAGGTTCTTTGTGTATGACCTCCAAGCAGTCAAGGAAGACCTCCAGGTGAGCTCTACTTCATTGGCATTTATTTATGAGGAGAGAAGGCAGAATTTTTTCTCGATTGGCTATTTCTTCTCTTCTATTTTTAGTCCCTCAAAGCCTCTAACTTTTAAGAAATATTATTATTCATAATTCATTAGAAGTGAATTTTCTAGTTGCAGGAAAGCTGGTTAACAAAGCAGTATTTCCTTTCTCTAGTAGGCACATCTCGCGTTCATGTCTTACTCATGGAAATGCAATTTACAACTTCAAAAGAAAAACAATATTAAATCTGTTTTTTATCATTAGTATGCATTCTTAACATTTTAAAAAACATTTTCGTACTTAACATTTCAAAGCTTTATATTCCAAGTTTGAGTGTTGATTAAATGATCTAAGCTCTTCCAGCTCTAACATATTGTGAATCTCTGAATTACTTTTATAGTGGTAGTTATACCAAGTAGGAAATTTCTCTTGGGTTTTTATTTCTGGGAAGAGCAGGACTCTATGGCTTTTGAGATTTATGGGCTGATCTCTTTGAAGATGCTGGTGCTGGGTCTTACTGGTGAGTTGGAGCATAAAAGGGATGTTCTGGCACCAATCCTGGAGTGGGAGCTTTCCCCACAGCACCAGGAAATTTTTGGACACCAGGTGGGTGTTCTACAATTCAACTAAATCCTACCACAGTCTACCTGGAGATAGCATCAGATCTCACAGGTGAAGGCTGCCTGCCCCCATCTCCATGCTAGTTGCAAAGCCCAGGTTATTACCTGTGCTTCTGACCAACTGGCAACAGATTAGAGATTACCATGATCTCCCCCTTGGACATGAGATCCCAGATGCAAGTCCAGGTTGTTACTAGTACTAATGATTGATTGGCTTTAAATCAGAGGTTCCCATGACCCCTTCCTTAGGTTTGATTAGTTTGCTAGAGTGGCTTACAGAACTCAAAGAAATATTTTACCTACTGGATTACCTCTTTATCATAAAAGGATAGGATAAAGGACACAGATGACCATCCAGATGGAAGAGATGCATTGGGCAAGGAATAGGGGTAGGGCACGGAGCTTCTGTGGTCTCTCTGAGGTGCTACTTACTAACCTGGAAGCTCTCTGAACCCTGTCCTCTCGGGTGTTTAGGGAGACATTGGCCATTGGCAGTTGATCCAACCTCCAGTCCCTCACTGTCCCTTGTAGATAGGTCAGAGGGAGGGTGGAACTGAAATTTCCAGGCCCTTTAATCCCAAGGTTGGTTCCCCTGGCAACCAGCCCCCATTCTGAGGTACATCTAAAAGTTACACATTGATAGAAAAAAAGCCACCTTTCTGGCTTTCATCAGTTAGGAAATTCAAAGGGTTTTAAGAGTTCTGTACCAGAAATGAGAGTGAAGACCAAATCTGGGGCAGCACTCAGTTGCAGTGGCTGGCTCAGCAGTTTAGTGCTGCCTTCAGCCCAGGGCCTGATCATGGAGACCCGGGATCGAGTCCCACGTTGGACTCCCTGCATGGAGGCTGCTTCTCCCTCTGCCTGTGTCTCTGCCTCTCTCTCTGTGTCTCTCATGAATAAATAAATTAATCTTTAAAAAAAAGAAGACCAAATCTGTATTTCTCTTTCTTTTCTTTCTTTCCTTTTCTTTCTTTCTTTCTTTCTTTCTTTCTTTCTTTCTTTCTTTCTTTCTTTCTTTCTTTCTGCTTTCTTGCTTTCTTGCTTTCTTAAGCTTTTATTCATTTATTCATGAGAGACACAGAGACAGAGAGAGGCAGAGACACAGGCAGAGGGAGAAGCAGGCTCCATGCAAGAAGCCTGATGTAGGACTCGATCCCAGGACTCCAGGATCACACCCTGGGCTGAAGGCAGGCACCAAAGCGCTGAGCCACCCAGGGATTCCCCCAAATCTATATTTCTTATCATAACTTACAATATCACAGTGTGTTAGTGCAAATTATGGTGTATAACCTACTACCTTTTCTTTATACTTGATTAGCCATTTTAAGCCTAATACTCTCTTGACATCTTTTCTTCATAGTGATGTTATTAATACCATTGCTTATGTTGACTTTATCAAGTTCCTCTGAAAGTCTTTCAGTTATTTATCCAAATTACTGCTTTCTGTCAGAATATAATATTGCTTCTGTATTATTTCAGTTGCTCTAATGCACTTCTGGATCCCGGTTGCACGTTAGAATTACCTGAATAAACTAGACACATACAGACACACACACACACACACACACACACACACACGCCTAGATCTCACCTTGGACCAACTGAGTTGAAAAATCTAGTAGGGGGATCCCTGGATGGCTCAGTGGTTTAGTGCCTGCCTTCGGCCCAGGGCGTGGTTTTGGAGTCCCGAGATTGAGTCCCACATCGGGCTCTCTGTGTGGAGCCTGCTTCTGCTTCTTTCTCTGCCTGTGATTCTGCCTCTCTCTCTGTGTCTCTCATGAATAAATAAATAAATAAAATCTTTAAAAAAAACAAAGAAAAAGAAAAATCTAGTAGTAGGCCTGGGTGTTGGTGTTTTTGTTTTTGATTTTTTTTTTTTTTTTTTTTTTTTGTATTTCTCTGGGGATTCTAGTAAGTGGCCAGCTCTGAGAACCACTGCTATAAAGGAACATAAGGGCCCTTTAGCTACAAGTTGATACCTACCTTTCTTTCTTTTCTTTTCCTTTCAATTTTATTTATTTATTCATGAGAGATACACAGGGAGAGGCAAAGACATAGGTAGAGGGAGAAGCCGGCCCCTCCCAACAGGGAGCCTGGACTTGGGATCACACCCTGAGCCAAAGGCAGATGCTCCACCACTGAGCTGTTCAGGCGTCCCTAGCTGATACATTTCTGATTTGGGGGATTAATTTGGTTTATCTGGCCACATAGGCAAGAGTCCCCTTCTAATGCCCTGCTATATGAGCACCTGTGCTGTACAGGTGGGGACCCACTTACATGGAGGATTTTCTTTTTGTGCATTCATTGTGATTTTTATTAGAGTATTAAAAATAAGCAGTATAAAGTAAATGTAATAAATTTGCTAAGGCAGAAATCTGAACAAATCTTACTCATTATTCTTTTTTGAATCCCCATTTAGATTTGGAGGTTGATATGTGGAAGAATAATTTGCCTTGATTTGAAAGATACTTTCTGCAGTAGTCTGCTTATTTATAATTTTAGGATATTTGAAAGAAGATATGGAAGCAGAAAATTTGCAGTAAGTTTTTATGTATTTTACCTTTGCTACTTAGGTTATGAAAAAAGTGTTTTTTGTTTTCTTATTTTTAAATAGTTTTAAGTTTGTGTTCATTAAGGTAGGTATTACTATTAACAATTATCTTTTAATTACATGATCCTCTATCTTATTTGGAGCATAGATATTAGCCAAAGAAAAAATTTAAATTTAAGCCACTTGCATAGTAAAATAATAATGATAGTGTTAATAGATAATATCAGGTGTGAGTGGCTAATACAAATTTTTATTAGGATTTTAACTTCAATAAAATTTTAGTCACTTATTTTGTTTAATGGTTTGTGTGTTACTTGTTAAAAATAAATTGTGCTACATCTTTTTTTACCATACTTAGAGATTATGGAAGTGATACTACATTTAACCAATATGGCTTTACACCCTCATTTTGAAAACTCTATATAATAAAAACAAATTAAAACAATAATGTACCTGAGCTGGTTCTAATTAAATGTAAGTTTATTTTTTTAATACTCCTTTCGGTAATAGTCTTCTTGTTTTATTTTTAGTCCTTTTTGCTGGGTTCCTGGGTTTTGTCGGCCTTGGTTGACCTCATCCTCGTTGAGGCTATGTGGTATTTCTTTGGTATTGCTACAGCCGGGAATTTGCCTTCTGGATTGTAAGTAGCTCTCAGAGATTAGCTTAATAATTACTTAAATCTGATTTAAGTTATTGTACATGAAAGTGAGTAAAAGAATATTTTAAACTCATAGATGTAGTGAAATTGATTTTATGCGTAAAAAAATCCAGTGTATACTTAGTCACATTTTCATTTTTTTTTTTTTAAGATTTTATTTACTTATTCATGAGAGACAGAGAGAGAGGCAGACATAGATAGAGGGAGAAGTGATGTGGGACTCGATCCCGGGACCCTGGGGTTAATGACCTGAGCCAAAGACAGATGCTAAACCACTGAGCCACCCAGGCACCCCCATATATTTCAGTCACTCTTTTTTTCAGCTTTGAAATCCTATATTTTAGAGAATTTTTCATGAATTTCCTGTTCTGGTCCAGAAGGTAGAATTAATTTTGTATTTTTATGGTGGAATTTTGTTTAGTTTTCTGAACTAATTAAATAATATTTAGTTAATTAGATTCAGAAATAATTTGTCTGAAGTTAAGCTTCTGAAGCATGTTTTTAAAATTAATATTGTTTAGATACTTCTGCCAAAGATAAAACAAAATTTATAACTTTGTAGCCAGCCCACAATGGCCAACTGAACACTGTTTGTGTATGTGTGTGTATGTTTTCATATTGTGTTGATCTTCTTTAAAAACCAAATGATAAAAAACCTGTATTAGTTTATGAAATAACTAGTGTCTAAAAGTAGAGTAAGTAGCACATATAACCTTAAGCATCTTGGAATTAAGTGTCTGAGAGATGAGATACTGTGAACTAAAGATACCAGTATTTAAAATTCTGTGTGTGCTAACTTCTGCCTTATTTTAATTTAGGTATGTGTTTTTGAGAACTGTTTAGGTATTCAGTGTATCTTAATTCAGATTCACTTTGGATCTCTATATTAAAAATATAGTTAGTGATCTAATAGCCTACACTTAGGTTGTTAATATTTACAATGTAGCTTTTATGGTATTTATTTAATTGTAGTTGCGTTCATTAAGTGTAGACTGTTTTAATAATGTGTGATCCTGAATGGTAGCTGAATGGAGACAGATAAAGTTCTGTGTCATAACTGTTACGCAGTTTTTGTTGGAGTATGTGTGTTGTAATTATAATTAGATGGAGAAGTTTAAGTGGACTCTTCTGCTATTGTGGAAAGAAGTGTAGTCATCAGGAATGATTTATGTTGGTTCAGAAGAGAAGCAGTGTTACTTAATCTTCAGTTTTCCCCAAACATTTCTTATCCAGGTGAATTCTTTTTGGTTCTTTATATAACCTCTTGAGATATGCAACTATTTTGAAAGACAATATGAATGTTAATTCAGCCATCACCTGAATGAGAATATATTTCTCTTTCCTTTTCAAATCATGAAACATTCCAGTATGGCTTTTAAGACTCCCGAAGCTTTTCTAAACATAGACTTCTTGAAACATAAATCTTTATTCTAATAAACTCTGCATTTTGTAAACACGTCTTCCATTAGATGGTAGCAAAGCTTCAGGAACTTAAGAGAGGAAAGTGTGCTTTATAACTTGCAATTTTTTTTTTTTTAAGATTTTATTTGTTTACTCATGAGAGAGAGGGAGGCAGAGAGAGGCAGAGAGAGGCAGAGACACAGGCAGAGGGAGAAGCAGGCTCCATGCAGGGAGCCCGACGTGGGACTCCATCACAGGTCTCCAGGATCCAGGATCACGCCCTGGGCTGAAGGCTAAACCACTGAGCCACCCGGGCTGCCCCACTTGCAGTATTTTTTACATCACATCGTGTTACCCTTTTTCTTTGCCGCCAATGCCAAATTTATCTGCACTCTCTACAATTCTTCATGTCTGTTTAACTCTCTTTTTTTTAACCTCACTGTTGTTAAAACTTCTCTTATAAATGTCCCCAACAACCAACTAATTTTTAAAGTCTGGGGCTTATTTTCAGTTGTTCTATTTGACCTTTCAGTAGCTCATAAATCCTTTTGACAACCCATTATTTCGTGAACTCACCTGCTCCCTTGACCCCAGCACTCTGCTCCCTCTTGGTGTGTTTTGATCTTACTATGTGTGGCTCCTTCCTCAAGCTCACTCTGAGCTTTCTCTGGGCTTTCTTGTCCACTCCCATGGCTTCAGTCAGCTACAGTTAACATCTGTTGTTTGTTTCCCAGCTCTCTATTTCCAGCCCGTATTACTCTCCTGATCCTGCTAGAGTCATATTTCCTAGTGACTTCTAAGACTCAGAGAAGATTTGTCATGTTCCAAGCTCTCCTCTCTTCTAATCTCCTCTTTTGCTGGGCTCCCATCTCTGTTAATGGCATTTCCATCTACATGATCATCCAGTCTTTCTCTTTTCTCATCCTTGGAATGGGGCACCACCAGGTCCTATTAATTCGAAGTCCTGTATAAATCATCTGTTCACCCCATCTTCTCTACTCCTGCTATCAGGTCAGTCTAAACTCTGAAATTTTTTTATTTTAAGATTTTATTTATTTATTTGAGAGGGAGAGTGGAAGTGAGTGCACACACAGAGGGAGGGGCAGAGGGAGATGGTAAGCAGGGAGCCTGATGCAGGGCAGACCCAGGACCCTGAGATCATGGACCTGAGCCGAAAGCAGATGCTTAACCAACTAAGCCACTCAAGCACCCCTAAACTCTGATCTTTTTCTGCTTAGACTTTTGCAGTAATTCTTTTAGTCTTGCTGTCCACTTCAAAGCATCCCATGCAATGTGGTCAGAAGTTATCCTTCCAAAATGCAAGTTCAACCATGCCAGTCTTCCTTTTTAAAATCCTTTAAATCCTCATTTCCTTCAAAGTAAAAACCAGATTCCTCCATGATGGCATCAGACCAGTCTGGAGTGGAAATGCAGAGGCTTGGCTATCAGATATACCAGATTTGAGATTCCAGCTCTCCCACATTGGTACATGTGTGTAATCTTGAACAAGTGACCTCTCTCAAGTTCCCTTCCTGAGCTCAGTTTATAGTTGACCCTCATATGTAAATTGAGGATCAGTACTCTATTTCCCAGGCAGTGGAAAGAATTAGCTCTTTCATGCAAGCATCCTAGCAGTAACAACACTGACCCCTCATATTGGTTTTCTTCTTTTCCTTCAGAGCCCTCATAATCTGGTCCCAGTCCCCTTCAAGCCACTCCCTTGCTCATTCAGCTTTCTTAACATGTTATGTATTTGTATTCTCATGTCTGCTTGGTTTTCTTTTTTCAGTAATTATCCTTTTATGTGTATTCCAACAAATTTATTAAGATTCCTAACATTTATCACATTAAGTTGTCATTGTCGTCATTACCTGGGCCTTCCATGCCATTCTTCTGGCTGTTTGAGGGAGAACTAGTTTTACTTTATGTACTCATTGCCTTACATTCTGTAATGTTGAAAGGATAGTCTTGATTGCAGTGTCGTTTCATAAGGCTATAAGGTAAGGCCTTTGGACATAGACATCTTCATCTCTTTTTCTAGTGTTCTGAATAGAAATTATACCTGGCATCTGATAGATTCTCAAGACTGTTATTTAAAAATCAGAAAATGTAGCCATTATGTTTTGAAAATAAAGATAACTCCATTAAAAGCCATATATATTAGGTGCTTCTAGAAATGCATGCCTGTCACATACCTGTCCTTATATACTTGGTATTTTTTAGTTGTTAGCACTTACATATGGGTGTTACAATGTTCTGAGAACTTCTCAGAATCGAAGTTCTCCAGAATAAGTGGAATTTTGAGTTTTCACACATCGTGTTAAAATGTATCTGATTTACAACACTTAATGAAATTATTTTTTAATTGTGCTTTAAGTTATCTGTAGTTTTACTGTTAAAACCATAAGATATATTTCCACTTTGTGTCAATAAAGCTTTTTTTGTATTTTGTGCTCCCAAATAAAATTCTTCTTATCAAGAAAACCGATTGCAGAGAACTTGTCATTTCATAAAATATACAAGGGGTGTCTGGCTGGCTTAGTCAGGAGCATGCAACTCTTGATCTCAGGGTTGCGAGTTCAAGCCCCACACTGGGTGTACTTAAAATCTTTAAAAAATAGAAGTTAAATATAACAATAATAAAATAATAAATTATGTAAGAGCAGACTAAACTGTATAGTTATATAGTTGAGAGTAGGCTATGACTACATAGATACCACAGCCTATTTATCCAATACAGGAACTCACATGTTTCAGAAATAATTATTTATTTTATTTTATTATTTTTAAAAAATATTTCATTTATTTATTCATGAGAGGCACAGAGATAGAGGCAGAGACCTAGGCAGAGAGAGAACCAGGCTTCCTGTGGGGAACCCAATGTGGGACTCCATCCCAGGACCCCAGGATTATGCCCTGAGCCAAAGGCAGATGTTCAACCACTGAACTAACTAGGTGCCCCTAATTTTTTGTTGAAAGATGTTTGTTAAAGTACCTTGCTTACTTGATTATTCAGACTTAAAACTTCAAGTAGTTTTCTCTTTGTGGAGGAACTACGACTTAGTATCACCTTGAGACTACTTTATGTAGCTCTGAGAATGTTTGTGTTCTGTGAACTTGTTTGCTTTTAGTATTGAAAATTGGTGCTTAACATAACAGAAACTTGGTTTCTAGTCCTGATTCTCAGCTGAGCAAGTTATATAATATCTTTGGACTTCGGTTTCTTTATATATAAAACAGAAGGATTAGGGGATCCGTGGGTGGCTCAGCAGTTTAGCACCTGCCTTCAGCCCAGGATGTGGTCCTGGAGTCCAGGGTTTGAGTCTTATATCAGGCTCCCTGCATGGAGCCTGCTTCTCCCTCTGCCTGTGTCTGTGCCTCTCTCGGTCTCTCTCTGTGTCTCTCATGAATTAAAAAAAAAAAAAAAAAATCTTAAAAAAAAACAAAAACAGAAGGATTAGATGAGAAGATTATGTAAGGGATCTTCCAGTATTAAAACACTGTTTTATGATTAGGCTCCTTCGTGTTTCTCTCTTTTTTTTTTTAAGAATATGAATTTACCCATGTTAATTCTAGAAATCCGTTTCTAACTAATGCATTTATTTGATTCTTAGTCCCATTAAGAGGTGATCATGTTAAGAGTAATGAAAATGATTTAGCAGAGAGGAAGTAATGGTAGACTCATTTGCGTGCTTCCATAATATTTAGAATAATATGTGCTTTACCGATTATAGTTCACTTTCTTTTCTTTTTAAATGGGGAAGTTACTTGGTTTGCTATTTTATTAGGGGAGATTAAATGGCAAGGCTAGGGTGAGAATCCAGGGTCCCTGACTGGTGCTATTATACTGTGATACACAGCCTGGGGAAAAAAATCATCATCTTGTAATATGATGTTTAATCAATAAGAAGAGCAAACTGTTTATATTGGAGAAAAGTATTTTACCCTACAGCAGAAACCTCATGTCATAGGAATGGACTTGGGTTGTTGGGCAGAAATAGGGTCTCAGATTAGGTCTCTTGCATTGGTTGTAAGTAGACTATGGTACATAGTAGGCTCTCTGTAAGCGTTATTCAATGACTCCAGTCTGTTTCCAAAAGAAAATGAATTCAGAGTAGGGGAGGGCTGATGGTGATTGCCTTTGCAGGTCCCTTCTGGTGATTGTTCCTGCTAATTTTGGTTTGCGGCAAGTAACAGTGATGGGTTGAATATAATTGTTTGTGTAGGAATCTTTGATATTTAGAACACAAAATATTGTAAGATTTAGACCATCAATCCCGAATGTAAACTAAACCAGAGGGAACTTTGGTTTTGGTTTAAATCAAATTATAATTTAATAATTTAATTTATTTTGAATAGTAAGTGGATTTTTTTTTTTTTTTGGCCTACTGACCTGATTGACATCATGATTCACTTGCACATAGAATTAAATCCAAAAAGTTGTCAACTGTGTATTTAGATAAAGCTTGATTTTGAGATATAAATTGGATATTTTTCTCTCAGTAACTCACAAATATGTTTTATACAAGTTTTGAAAATAAAAATAATGAATTCATTAGAAACTTAGAATATTTAATTATGTTGCCACATAGTAGGATCTCACAAAAGTGTTTCTTAAGTTTCTTTTTTTTTTCTTCAGGAGAGAAGGGGCTTGGTAATATCATACAGAATATCCAGTGACCTTAGGATAGTTAGTAAAGTGAATATAAAGAAATTAAAAATAGAAACCTGCTTATCATTCAAAGCATTTCACTGTTTACATTGCTTAGTGACCGTAAACTACCTGATCGGAAGCTTTTTCTGCGCACACTCCGAAGGTAATTTCTGTAGAGCATGACACTAATGACTCGAGCCTGAAATTGTTTTGAAACGATGTAGTAGAGAATCACATCCAGACAGGTGCTGAGGTTCATGAGGAAGGTGGTAAAGGCTCCCCAGGGATTGTAACTGTTCTCATCCCCTTCCAGCATCAGGAAAGCAAAACAGATATGGAAAGGCATAAAGCAAACGAGCACCTGTACCATGAGTGTGATGATGATCCTTATAGACTTCTCCTTGACTTTTGGTTTCAGCTTAGATGTCTTCCCGTGAAGGAGACTATGAATGATGATTAAGTAGCACCCAATCATGATGAACAGGGGAATCAAGAAAAAAAATATCAGTCGAGTGAAGTTCAGCATGTTAATCGCTTTTAAGTGGGTGATGTCAGAAATCTTCAGGCAGGTGGGGGGTGTGGAGGCTTTATCTGGGTCTTCATAGAGCAGTAGGAGCGGGATGGTGGTTGTCAGGGTCATTATCCAGACTCCCACACATGCTAGTATGGCTTTGCCTGTGTTTTTAAGTTCTTTGGCATATTTTGGCTGCACAATGGCCATGTATCTGTCGGCACTAATAAAAGCAAGAAGCCATAGAGCAATACTTGGATAAAACACTGTGAGAGCCCCAAGAATCTGGCAGAAGTACTCTCCAAATGGCCATTCACCTTTTGCATAATAAAACATCTGAAAGGGTAAGCTCATTATAAATATTAAGTCCAATAGTGCCACATTCATCATATAGATGGTTACAGTGGTTCTCTTCTTGGTAGTACAACTAAAAACCCATAAGGCAGTGGCATTAACAAATAATCCAATTATGAAGATACAGCTGTAGAAGACAAGGGCTGCGATCTTGTATTCTTCTGGATGTGAATTATTGGAAGGGCCAGGTTGAGCTTGATTGTGAGGAGTGGTCATCTTATAGATTGTTGGGGGAATGACACTTAGAAACTGTAAAATAGTTAAGAATAATAGAAATAAAACCTTTTTGAAAAATAAATGCCTAACACTCTCCTACTTGACTTGCTGTGTCAGTGGATTTTAATTTTAAGAGTATTTTATGTTGTACAGTCAATATATGTGTCTTAGTATTTATTAAGAAATCCACTTCCTAGATACTATTACTCATGTGCACTGACCCATTAAAATGGTCTGTGTGTTATAAAGCACTGGCAGATTTATTTATTTTTTCTCTCTGCTCGCCTCCCTTTTCCCCTAGGGAATAACCTTTTTTTTTTTTTTTTTTTTAAAGATTTTATTTATTTATTCATGAAAGACACAGAGAGAGAGGCAGAGACACTGGCAAAGGGAGAAACAGGTTCCATCCAGGAAGCCCGACATGGGACTCGATCCCAGGACTCCAGGGTCATGCCCTGGGCCAAAGGCAGGTGCCAAACCACCGAGCCACCAGGGGAACCCCCCCCTCCTTTTTAAAATGACTTTTTCCTGTAGTGTGTAATTGGGTAGCAGTTATTCTTATAATAAATGTTCTTGGATTGGGACTAATTGGGAGAACGTCATTCTGAATTTTGAATCTTACAAAATAGTTTGCTACTTTTTATCATCTTTATTCTGTTTAAATGTTTTGTAATCCAGGTTAGTAATGTCCAAAAGATTAACTTTTACTCATTAAATATAGTTTTAATGTATAAAATGTGGATTAGAAAACTAATAAAGGAACCACACAACTGGCTGATTCACATTAATTCTCATTTGAGAGCAGGAACTTTTCCTTTTGGCTGCTATATTTCCACTGCTGCTTGAGTCCATAGGAGTCCTCGTTAAGTAAATGTTTGCTGAATTGATGGATGAGTGAAGGAAGGACCTGCAGCAGCTACTCTAGTTTGTCAATGAATATTTGCTTGGTTAGTTATTAAGCCTATTTTTTTTTTTTGAAATGGAAACACTTCCTCATAGTATTATGTTCTTTCTCAATTATCATAGTTCTAGAAACAGCGTGTTCTGCCATGGTCTACAGATCAAGAACCTGACTCTTAGAAGAATAGATGAGCTAGTTTTTCACTCAAAGTTAGTTGGAAGGGCTTAATGCTGTCTTCCCGATGGTATTTACCAGTGTCCCGGAAATGGACGTCACTGATGTGCCAGGAAACAACACCTTGAGAAGAGGACATTGCTAGTCTAGTAACTCTTATGCCCTTACTCTAACTACATAAAGACACTGAAGTATTATTTGGCAAATTAAATTTTAAAAAGGAATATTAAAGAAAAAGTAGTTCTTAATTAGAAGTCATTCAGTAACTTTAGATGCATGCAAAAACAAATTCCCATCACCAAAAAAAAATGTTCACTTCTAATAGAAAGTTCAGTTGTGATTATAAATATCATTGACCCCTCACCAGAGTAAAACTTCCATCACCCATGATGCAACGTCAACAACAGTGATTTTAAGAATAAAGGTGCTTATGAAGAGATGGAATCTTGTGGTATCCCCTTGACTTAGAGGTGTAAGAAAAGTTTCCTTCAGAAATGTCACTTTGCAGAGTGGGCTGTCTCTAATTCAACCCTGAGTCTGTCTTTAGTGAGAACTGTGGGGGTGATTAGCATTCTGGTTAGTGGCATCAGGGGCTGTTGAGAATATAAAATGAATTTGAGCTAAATAAATAAATAAATAAATAAATAGAATTTGAGCAGTTGCTGTGGACAAACACAAGATATGAGTTCGTTTTTACACCTTCTCCTTTTTTTCCTTCCTTCTTGACTATAGCTAGTTTGCCAAGTATCTAGGTTAGATATGATTTTGGAATAGAAGTCTATGTATTAGTAGCCTATACTTATATTATTAAAATATCCAAATATTGATGTGACTAGAATTTTAATTTCTATCAAATGAGAAAAGTATTATATAGAAAAATCTCCAGTATCATATCGAGGAGAATAATTTTGGACTCTTGACTATTTTTAAATTTTCATTGAATTTTTAAATAGTAGTAATTGTAATATAAATGAAATTTTGTATCTTTTCTCTCTCTCTCTCTCTTTTTAGAGAATTTATTTATTTATTCATGAGAGACACAGAAAGAGAGAGAGGCAGAGACACAGGCAGAGGGAGAAGCAGGCTCCATGCAGGGAGCCTGACGCGGAACTCGATCCCGGGTCTCCAGGATCACACCCTGGGCTGAAGGCAGACGCTAAACTGCTGAGCCACCCAGGCGTCCCTCTTTTTTCTCTTTTGATACTGTGTTTGGACTTCCTTCCCCCATCCTCATCCCTGAATTTTGTCATGTAAATTTCATAGTTACAAACCCTTTATGAGTAAAATTTTTAACCTCCATTGGGCTCAAGCTGCTTTTATGTCACCAACACTTGTATTCATTTGCTTAAGGTTGAAAAAAATATGTGTAATGCATGTTTTAAAGGCATTACCAGATTGGTTGTGCTCTGTACACACAGATACATTTTTGGATAAATATTAGAAAGTGATTATTTTCAAGTCAGCATTTTATTTTTTCAAGTCACTGTTTTAAAAACTTTAGATTCAGTGATTATCTATAGTCTTTTTTAAAAATAAAGCTTTATTTATTTGAGAGAGTATGGTGAGGGGAAAGGGCAGAGGGAGAGAGAGAATTTTTCTCCAGCAGACTATGCACTGAGCACAGAGCCTGATGTGGGGCTTGATCTCAAGAGCCTGAGATCATGACCTTAGCCAAAAATAAAGTCAGTGATTTTGACCCTGAGCCACCTAGGTGCCCCATAGTCTTTTTTTTTTTTTTTTAAAGCATTTAATACATTTTGTGAAACAGTGTAATTGAAACCAAGTGACAGAGACTCCTAAATATACTTACGATTTATCATATCAGCATTTTTTAAGTTGAAAAAAATTATTTACTATTAACATAAAACAACGTTGAAAATAAATTTTAAAAAATCACATTAATAGTGCAGGAAGATGACAGCATAACCAATTTCAAGGTCCTTTGCCAGCATAGTGTCAGCAACATATTATTAAATGATTTTGTAACTTAGCACTACTTTTTTTTGTCACCATACAAAGTTATTACAGTATTATTGATTATGTTTCCCATACTGTACTTTCCATCCCCATGACTTACTTATTTTATAACTAGAAGTTTATACCTCTTTAGTGTAGCATTACCTGGTGGATAATATGTGATGAAATTAACTAAATGCTACTTACCTCCTGTCCATCAAAAGGCTGTGTTAGAGAAGAACATTTTTCGTCATACCCAGTTATCTAAAAGAGATATCTTGTGTTAAAATAGCTCTTTCTAGAAATGATATATTTAAGAAGTTGCAGTATTTCTTTTGTTTCAGGCTCTTCTTTTCCTTTACAGAGTTGTTTCAAATGTAAAACTTGGCACAGGAGTTGGTACTCGTTTGGCTGCAATTGCTGCTTTGTCTCTTTCAGGAAGTACTCTCTGAAATAAGGCTTTTTTAACTTCTGACTTTGCCCTGGATGTGGTTTCTCTCACAAGTGATTTGTTTATGAGGTCATGATTAGCATAAACTCCCCTTGAAGTGATGGCATGTACTTAAAGAGAATCAAACAAAAAGAGGAAAATGTGTTCAGTTTGTTTACTTTGATGCTTAAAGTCTGCATCACCTATTGAAAGAGAATGCGATTTGATGTTGACTAGAATGGGGTTCATAGTAGCTTCTTCACTTTTTAAGTTGTGGGACTTTGTTTAGTTACTTAACCCCTCTGAGTCTCTTTTCCTGCTTAGTTTCTATACGGTTAAGATAGAAATAATACTCATGTGATAGGATTATGAGGCCTCTAAACCAGAAAAATCCCAAATGCTGAACATAGTGTCTGGCACTTAGTACTAATCTAAACAGAGTTAACCCTGCACTACAAAGTTCCTGAAGTCATAAAATGCCCACTTTTATTGTTAAGATATTTCTAAGTGGTTAAAATTGGGGTCCTCTGTTATTTGCTTCTGCGTTGCATTTGCATTTATCCACTTTGGTTTGTCTTTTTTTGTTGTTGTTTTAAGAGAGAGGGGATTGTGAGGGAGGGACAGAGGGGGAAGGAGAGAGAATCTCCAGCCAACTCCCTGCTGGACATAGGGCCAATCTAAGGACCCTGAGATCATGACTTGAACTGCCCCTGCTTTATTTTTAATCTCCAATGCATCCTAACCCTTTTCTGTTGCATGGAAGTCTAGAAATAATTCCTTTTATATAAACATCTCTGCAAATTGCTAAGAAAGGACTGGAATTCTTTAGTGGAATAATTTACATGTTTGGAGTATTCTAACCTAGAAAGGGAAGTGAAACCAATGGAAAGGGAAGTGAGCAAACCTAATCATTGTCTGCCCTGTTGCATTAAACTTTCTCTTTTCTTTAAAAAAAAAAAAATCTCATTTGCTTGTCTTAAAATTTTACTTTATTTTTGGTTATGCATGATTTGTCAACTTTTAAAAGGTAAATGAACTTAACTATTTGTTTTTTGAACTTAAGACAGTTTGAGGGCCTGTGCTCTTTCTGTCCTCAAATAAAAACCATAGTTTCTTGGGGTTGGCATGTGGTGTGTGTGTGTGTGTGTGTGTGTGTGTGTGTGTGTGTGTGTGTGTAGCAAGCATTTAATAAATATTGGTGGACTGTGACTGAAGAAGTAGAGGGACAAGGGAGTCCTGGGTGGATTACTGAGTGGGGTAACGGCATCAGGGATGCTTTGACCCTCTTAGGGGAGGGGACCTGCCAATCAGCAGACAGATGTGGAGACTCAAGCTCTGGCAGTGACCCTTCTCTCTCCTCTCCATGACCTGTGACACTTTGCACTGTTCTTTGTGTTGCTGGCACTCCACAATACCTGTATGTTGGTTGTAAAAAAGAATTACAGTGGGAACAATTCCCCCAAACCTTTTGGCAGTAAGTAAACAATGGATTGAGAAGTAAACTCTTAAGTGTCTAGTTTGCTTCTTTAATACTTGAGCCTAATGAATTTTTTATTCAAGTAGAAAAACTTACGTCATTCTGGGACTGTTCATGCAGATGTACTTTCCTCAGTTATTTTGGAATATGAGTAAAAGAGAAATTTTTCACCTTGCAGAAAAGGGATTACAGATATCCAAGGGGTTTCATTTTGTGAAGTAATCTGTTTTCGTTCCATTTTTGAATTCTGGTTTAGAATGTTAAAAGACGTCAAAGAATTTTTATTTTAGCACTTGAGCCCAGTTTTTGAGTGAATATAGTTTAGTTAGGACAATTTCATAATTATTAGGAAGGATGTAGTTAATAGATTTATACATTAAATCCCAATTATAAAACGTGCTCTGCATTAGAGATTTGTTTACACCACAAATAGAATTATATTTCCTGTTCTTAACATATTTCTCTTTATCATTGCATGTGTAAGTGGGGTTTTTTTTTCTAGTCCTTTTTTTAAAGATTTTATTTATTTATTTGAGAGAGAGAGTGAATGAGAGAGAGCGAGCATGAGCAGGGAGGGGCAGAGGAAGAGGGAGCAACAGACACCCCACTGAGCAGGAAGCCTGATGTGGGCCTTGATCCCAGGACCAGCAGATCAAGACCTGAGCTGCCGTAGACACTTCACCGACTGAGGCTCCAGGCGCCCCTCATTCTCATTCCTTACCCCAACTTTTTGGGAAGGGGATCACTGTCCTTGATGTTCATTTTTCCCAGTGTGGGTGGCCATAAGCACTGAAGGCTGGAGTGGTGGGTCAACAGCCCACCTGTCTCCCAAGAAGAGGGTTGTGAGGGAAGTGAGGATGCTCTGAACTAGGAGGAGAATCTTACAGTTTGGCCCTAATGGTCCCCCACTTTGAGGTCATGGAATCTTTGTTACTCTACTGTCTGTCTCTGTCAAACTTGTATCTAAACGACCTGTTCTGTTTTTGTGTATGTGGTTTTGTTTTTGCTTTTAATGAGGGAGCTTAATTGAATAGTGTTTTGTGGGTAAAGAAGATTGAGGTAGTACTATTTGTCTAAATCTGTTTTTAAGAGAAAATGTCCACAGCTTATAGCTATAAATCTACAGTCAGTTAATTGGAACCTCCTTTTCACTTGATTTCCTAAATTATAAATTTAGCAATTCTCAAATTCCTTTTCCTTGGCAATTTTTGTACAGTTGGAAAATTTTACAAACATATAATCAGGCAGTTACTTAACTCATAGCAAATAAATTGAGCCTAGATGACCAAAGTGATCTATAATTCTAGTTAAAATAGATGTAAATCAGCAATGAAAGTAGAGCTCTTTAAAGATACTAAGATTCTCTCACTTAGAGGACCTTAGGAGAAGGCTGCTACATGACAGTAAAATTAGTCCTGTACCCACTGAAATCTTGCAAGACCCCAGGCCAAGAGTGAGCAGTGTAACATTCCACTAGCTGACCAGAAGTCCAATCAGAGTCCTGAGGATAGCTGATTGAGTAGAACTGTGTGGTATCTGGTGGCTTTCTACAGACTCTGGTCTTACAATTAAAGG